>NC_056737.1:1217103498-1217218498 GCF_019279795.1 Protopterus annectens | reverse complement strand
TTCTCTTATACTGTCCAGATTGATAAAGTGATCTGCTTGGTCTCTGCAGCTGTTCACAGATAATTGCCTTTTAAGAGCTGCAGGGAAAGTCTGCTGACCACTGGTATTGTACAAAGTTCACTTTCAAACCTGCTTATTGTTCATTGTCATTGGCAGTTTCAAGATAAAACACAGTTTCAACTAAATTAATTGATTTAGAACTACTTAATGTCTTAAATAACACTCAAGGTTTGGCTACAGCTGATGTCTCACATCTGTGTTACTTTAAAACAAAAGGCAGGAGAGAACATTTCTGTGTAGTCTGGTTTGCTTTCAAGCTTTCTAACTGCTTACAGTTTAAATTTAGAGACATTACCTTCTACAGGGCAGCTCCTTTCATTTAATTAATTTGATATTTGCATTATTGAATCTGGTTTACTTAGTGGAATTTATTCTTCCATTTTGACATACATTGCAATTATTTTTACATTTTTTTGGACGACACATTTATTAATGGCTTGAAGAAATTATAAGGGAATATTTATGTTACTATCGTATTTGAAGTTTAATGTTATTTAAAAATCATATATTGGTTCTAGGTTGTCTGTCACTTTTTCAGTTGTGTTTGAAAGAAGCAGGTTTTTGCATATGGTCATTCATAATATTCTGTATTGGTTGCACTTTGATTACTAGAAAATTCTGACACCAAAAACATATTTCCTTGTGATTTGGTTGAATATGAGTTAATGCAATATGTTTTTAAAACTCACTTTTTAGTTGATGTTTTGCTGCTACACATTCTGGGTAACTTGTGAGCATTTTGCTTCAAAGATGTAATTTAAAAGTAAATTTCAACTGAAACCCATTCAGGAGTAGTTAATATTCTCTCAGTGTTGTGTGACCACACATCACTTCCCCATTTCCAAAGTACATTCTCATATATATCATATTGTGTTTCACAAGTGACTAGACAAGTCTGGTTACGTAGTCCTTCTTTGTCTTGGTCAGCCAGTTTCTGTTTTTACCAGCATCACATAGTACTTCTACTTGGTGGAGTTTACCCTTTACGTAACTGAGGGCTTAACTACTTGCCGTAGGCCAAAACATGCTTTCATTATAAGACTGCTGTTCTTAGGACTGCCCTTTATCTCGAAGATGAAATATTCTAGAAGTTGGAGGTGGCGTATTCTTGAAGTTGATTATATCATATTTGAGGTGCTGTATGTATGTGTTTGGGGGGGGGCTTAAACCTCACAGAAAATATGCATCTTAAAAAGTGATTTGTATCCATTAATTTTGATTTCTTTACTTTTTGCAGAATTGAATGCTAATTAATTTATACAAAACTTTGTTTTCAATAGTGATTTTGAAGGTAAGTCATTGATTTTCACTGGTAAAAAAACAAATTTATAAATACCTCTAGTTTGATTCTCTGACATATGACATATTGGAATTGTTCTACATGTCTCTTACATATGATATATATGAATTGTTCTATAGTTCTCACACTTTTTGTATCATGATACTTTTTCCATATGTGTATGGATTAGCATCTGTGTATAATTTATGTTTACCCTTCGTCATATTGTAAACCATTGTTTTATTGTACTATGTACTGTTTCATAAATGAGGAGCTTTTCTCCCCGGGCCTCGGCTGAAAAAGGACTTGTATCCAGTCAAACTTTCCCGGTAACTAGGTGTAAAATAAAATATGACTCAGTAGATATTTTACTGCTCCTGATGTTGACATTTATTTTGTGAATGGTTTCATGTCCCAGATGATAAACAAGACGTCAGTATAGATAAATCATTCCTTTCTTCTGAATTTCAAGCTACCTTAAAATGGTTGTAAATGCTATACCAAAGACAGTAAATAAGCTGCAGTGGTGGTGCTGTGGTAGCATTGTCGCCTCACAGTAAGACGTTGTCCTGTTCGATTCTTAGCTAAAGCGTCTTTTGTGTGGAGACATGTATGAATGGGCGTACCTTCATTGAAGGTTGTGCATCAGGCCTGGCAAGTCGGTACGTAAAAATCTACTGCCAATCATTAGTGGACCGGAGTTCCGCTGTGGCGACCCCTAACCGGGAAAAGCCGAAAGATACAACAATCAAAGACAGTAAATAAGGGTATGAGAACATAACTCTACAGTACTGAATATTTTCAGTAGCTGTGCATTTATTTACAGAAGTTTAGATGGTAAGACTACCTTAAATCATCTAACTAGCAGGAGAAAAGTTAGAGATACTTAGTATAAGCCAAGTGGTATTAGTAATAATGGTAAAGAGTAATGCCATCAAAGAGTAATCATCAAACTAATTGGTGGCAGCGCCTTTGTGATAAAATATAGCACTGATTCAACAGCTTCATGAAGGTCACTTGAAGTTTTCTCAAGGCTTTTGTTTAGAAAGGCTTATAATAACAGCTGAGGCAGTATGAGGACAGCCCAGACCAGCATACTGTTTGCTAAGAATTTAAAACAAATGTCAAGTTAAAAAGTTTTAGATGTGGAACTAAGACTACAATCCTCTATACATGTTTACAGATTCAAAGATTGTACTACTTATGTCTGTGGCCTTGGGAATGACACTCTTTCCAACTGTTTCCAACATTAGACAGTGTGTGATTTGTGAAACATTAGGATTAGCTTTGGTGTTCTTGTAGTAAATTTTATGTTTGAAAGACAACCAAGATGTTTAAACTATACATCAAGAACTTTCACAGAATATCAAGAAATTGTTGCAGTATTAAGCACAACACTGTGTTATGCTACATGCACTTACAGAAATCATCATTTATAGAGATCATTATTAAAAGCGAGTTAAAGGCATGGCTCACAAGCTGCTTATTAACAAATGGATCTGTATGATGCATATATCTCAAAATCATCAGTTTTCTCTAAGAACTGGATGGTTCAATCTACTTTGAAACAGGCACTAATTACTCCTTTCCACAAGAGCCTATCATTTGATATGTCATAATCTTGAAGATTAATGTCTGGTGTCAAACTATTTTTTCATGGATACGTTTAGCCATTGCTGCAATACAGCTTGAATCTTATGTAGTGGTCATGACACTATCAGATCCATTTCGATCCAATATCTTTTTTTGGATGAGATACTAAACTGAGATGACCATCTGCCTGAGTTGGTGGAAGTTCAGATAAATGAAAAAGATTTAATGCCACTTATAGAAAAGAGTATGTGAGCATTATTAAAGCATACTGTTACAGAACATTAGTTTTTATTTTCACATAAAACAGTTTAATTCATTTAACCCCTCCACTATTTTCACCACAACCAAAACTTAATGTTTGTCACAACCAGATTCAAACCCAGCAGAAACTTTACAGTGAGGTGGGTGTGAGGTTCATTCCTTGAAATATGTTATGCACCTAGTTCACTAATAAAATTTGAACTTTAAAATATGTACTACTAGATAATAAAACAGTAGGCAGTCCACAGTTGAGTTAAAAATGGAATATCCTTTATTGAAACAAACAAGCGATCCTAGTTGAGTGTAATGAAAGGCATTAAAGACATTCATTAATTTATATATAATGCTTCAGTTTATAAGTTACTAATATTCATTCTTAATGGTGGATTGTTTTGTTAGTTAATTAGTCATTTTGTTAGTGAGTTGGTTTCTTAATTATAAAATTTGGATTAGTAGGTTAGCCTTAATAAGGTGTTTTGATTTCTCTCTAGCTTTTTAGTTTCAGTTCTAAGCATAGTCTCAGTCTGCACTATGGTTTTAAGGGGGAAGGGAGGCTTGACTAAAACTATGAGTTTAATGCTTTTATTGTTCTTAACAGAACCACCCACTGTAATTACTCCCTTGCTCCAAATAACCTGATTATATATAAATTAAGGAATGCCTTTAATGCCTTTCATTTTACTCCACTAGGATCACTTGTTTGTGTGTTTCAATAAAGGATATTTCATTTTTAACTCAACTGTGGATTACCTACTATTTTATTACTTTGTAGTACATATTTTAAAGTTTGAGTTTTATTAGTGAACTAGGTGCATAACATATTTCAAGGAGTGAACTTCATACCCTCCACACGGCAAAGTTTCTCCTTAGTTTGACCCAGTATAGATTGCATACTGGGTTTCTGAGACTTCGAGGGATACCACAGATTTTTCTTTTTTCACAACCATATTCAAATCCCATTTCTGTTTATATAACACCCCCCTTACACCTTTCTTTCCACATGTGCCATACACATGATAAAAATGATGATCAAGTTTCTCACTACTTACCCCTATGTAAAAAAAAGAGGCAAGGGGCAGCTGAAAAACAAGAACTCAAAATTGAATGCAGAAAAATTGAAGAACGTCACTTTAAGATGAAAGACGAGAAAGACAGATGTTTACTACATGGCTCAAGCTGTGGATGTACAAACTCAACTGGATGAAAATTGTATACTTGCAAATTTAATACACAATGAAACCAGTGGGATGAATAAGTCTAATGGTTATGAAGATCATTCCCTTGTAATAATGGATAGAGCAGATATTAATGTATTAGAAGTTGAAGATGAGAGGCAAGCCTTGGAACTCCTGAATGTAAGGAAGTATGGATCTGTTTTTATTCATGTCAGTACAAATAATCTCATCCATAAAGACTCTCTGACTGTTGGTAGGAAAATTACAGCCCTTTTAAATAGCATAGTTTATACTGCTTTTAGAATGTATTTTTCACAAATAACATATAGAAAGGATAGTCAGGTCACTGTGAATGAAAAGATTTTTTGGGCAAATGCCTACATGGAAAAATGTCCCGATTTATAAAATGGAAACGTGTAGAGCATCCAAGCGTAGTTTTGGGCACACGTGGTCAGACAGGATGGCGTGCATTTGTCAAGATCAGGGAGGAAAATGTTTGCAGCAGATACTTTGCAATACTTGACAAACAGTAGACAGGATTTTTGCATGATCAAAAATTTAACACTTCACAAATAGCAACATTTGATGTGTCTCTGATGGTTGTTAATGCTAAGAGCATTGATAATAAAGTTTTTTATTGAAAAATTTGCTATGTTTCCACATGATTGATGTTGTTATTGTTTGTGAAATATGGTTAAAGAACAATGACTTGAAACCAGTTCTGTCAGGGTATAAATGTTTTTACTGTAACAGACATTCTAAGAAAAAATCAGGTGTTATGATAGGGATTAGAGATAATTATGAGACCTGTGAATGTTACATATTCAATGATAACACCAATACTATAGACTATATAATTGTGAAATTAAAGGCAATACTGAAACATGTAACAATTGGAGTAAATAGACCACCAAAGTCAAGTGCAGATGACCTAGAGGAATTTATAATTTTTTTTGCATAGAACACTGCAAGGAAGAATAATATTAGCTGGGGACTTAAATGTACCAGAAACAGACTGGAATAATATTGATTGAACAACATTAGTAAGGAAATTATTCTCAACATATATTCAGGAACTACAATTACTTCACATTGTTAAAAAAAATACCAGGGAACGTAACATACTAGACATTGTCTGTGTTCCTAAAGAAATTACTGTTACTTCAAGTCATGTTCTACCACTACTGATGTGCAGTGATCATAGGATTATAAAGGTTCATTTGTTACTAGATAATTCTCCCAAACTGAAATTTAAACCAATATACAGAAAATTATTTACATATTATATGGAAGCAAAATAGTCACTATGTAAACATAAGTGAAGTGATGTGTTCAGTGGAAAAACTGCAGATGGAATGTGGATAAATTTGAAAGAGAAATTGTTTGAGTGCAAAAAAAATCAAAAAAATGTTTAAGATCAGGATCTAGGCATACAACATCAGGGGGATATATTTCCATAAGAACAAGATATCTGATTAAGGTGAGAAACAAAAAACATAAAATTTGGAACTGAGGTCAAATTACAAATTTGAAAACTGAAATAAACAAGCTGGACAAACAAATTAAGCATAGTGTGAAGCAAGATCAAGAAAAATTTGAAGAAAATTTATATAAAGATATTGAGCATAAAGGAAACCTTTTTATGCATACAGAAGATGTGGCATGAGTAAAGACATACAAATTGATAAACTGTGTGCAGATTCTAAATTTTATTCTCATATACAACAGATTATAGATATATTTACAACATCTAATGCAAAACAGTTTGGATCCACAAAGTGAGCTGTAAGTCATCCTAACGACATTAAGGTAACCTCAAATACTGGGATCAAATTGGATTATATTGAAAAAGAACTGTGCAAACTGGATCCAAACAAAGCACGGGGAGGAGACAGAATTAGTAATAATGACCTGAGAACACTTCAGTAAGAACTTACAGTACAATTATATTAATTATTTACTAGGTCATAAAATATGGGGAGATTCCTCAAGATTGAAGACATGTGCTTATTAAACCTGTCTTTAAGGGAAAAGGGAATAAGACAAACCCAGAGCCATATAGACCCTTACGTCTACTTTAATGTTGTGAAAAAAATAATGGAGAAGGTAATATTGGATAAGTTATTGTCAGAACTGGATAGGTTTGGAGTTTAAATCATATATCAGTATGCGTACATTGAAAATAGATCTATTACCACCTGTAACATGATGTTCTATAGGAATATAATAACAGCTATGAATGAAAAAAAATGTGATGTGAGGTAATTTATATATATTTAACTGCAGCATTTGATAGGATCATACACAAAACACTGATCAGTAAATTAGTACAACTAGGTATTGATGTACTCTTGATAAGATGGATAGCTACATGGCTTATAAATAGGACATGGCAGGTATCATACAGCAACTGGACAGGTGAAATTCTTGGTTACAGTCAGGGTGTCCCACAAGGCTTTGTCCTAGGCCCTTACTTGCTTAGATTGTATCTTTTGGACCTAACATTTTCATCTGAGGTGTTCTATAGTCTATATGCAGATGACTTGAAATTGGGTAACCTGATTACACGTATTACAGATAAGGCATGTCTATAAAAGAATTTGAGTAAATTGACCATTTGGGCACAAAAGAATAATATGATGATAAATACATGAAAAGCTAAGCATATGAGATTTGGGAGACATAAACTGAAAGGTGAATATTTAATGCAGCACACACTGATTGAAACTGCAGATTCATTTAAGGACCTGGGTATATGGGTAGATCGGACTTTGAATATTTGTAATCATATCAACCAATTAGTTAATGATAGTTATAGAACTATAGGTTGTATAAAAAGATTTATAATGTCTAGGGAATCAGAAATGATGAAGTCATTGTTTATTTCCATTAGACCCAAACTTGAGCATGTAATAACAATATGGAAACCTTATAAGAAAACAAGGATGAATAAACTGGAAAAAATACAGTGTAAATACTAGTTCAGATATTTTTAAGAACAGCCTGGCCACGTATTATGAAAACAAGTGCTTTGGTATATTGCCAGGCAAGAAGAGCATTTATGCCCATGCTTGAAATATTTATATGTATGTATGTATGTATATTGTCCATAAACAGCAAACTTCTGTCTCTCCTCTCTTCTACATTCCTTCTGTAGAAATCCTTACTTGTTTGCCTGACCATGTCATAATAAAAATGCTGTACTGTTTCTTCTACTCTCTAAGGATGGCACATTTATCCTTCTGCTGTTTATTATTAGTACCTTAACAGACTACTTCTACAACATGATCTTCCATAAGAACTCCTTTCATGTCCACATATGCTCCAACTTTTCCTTTCTTCACTTGGTTGTTTTCTTTATTGTCCATTTAAACATTGTCAGGAGTTATCATAATAATCATTCCATCACTGTTCATGCAATTGTGCCCTCAGTCTGGTAAAGTTTCCATTTCCTTTTATCATAATAAACATTTTATACTACTTTACTACCTCTCCTTCAATATCTAATTCTTTCATTTTCTATTTTCTTATTGTTTTACAAAGTTCCTTATAATTCTTCTACAAAGGTCTTCCTATCAAACTCTCTTTTGTATGTTTTACCTTCCTTAGTACCCATTGCATATGTAATGAAGCCAGATATAAAACTGGATATCGGGTCTATATGACAGTATCAAATGGACTAAATAGTGAATGTCATTTAGTCAATCCGATACTGTAGAAATGGCAAAAATAGCGAAGTCACAGAACATCGAATTTTTTCCCAGGAAAAAAATTCAGTTGGCCGTCTTTGGGACTTTGCCATTTCCTCCACTATGGTGCGATCTCGGAGTTGGTATATTTAAGTAGGGGGTGTGTGGGGAGCACAGCCCCCCACATGGGGTGGTGTGGGGGGCAAAGTCCCCCACTTAAATTTGTGTTTAAGCTTTTTTTTTTTTTACAAAGCAGCACATTTTTTCCCTGGGTAAAAATTTGGTGTTCTGTTTGTTCGATATTTTATTTCAATATTATAGGTATGATGAAATAGTCTTCGCTATTTCCATTGTACGATAATATGATATAGATGCCTGGATATCTTATCCCTCTCTCATTTCTCCTTTTTATTCAATATTGTCTTCTTTCTTGGGTTCATTCTTGATCAGCATATTACTTCAGAACAATTTCCAGTATCTCATTCTCTGTTACATCAGGAAATGTTGATATAAACCTAAAATATATATTTTAATTAACATAATGAGGGAACTCCTTTCACTTTCTTCAGGAATGTCACCTTCACGTTCTTCCATGTCTGTTCTTTTTCTCATCTTTCCTGCCAGTTGCTTATTAATAGCTTCCATACTTCCACATTCCACCCTCAGTACTTCAGTAGCATACCTTTGGGGAATAAGCACCACTCACTTTCACTATATCCCCATAATTTGTACATTTTTCTTTTCTTAGTACTAAACCTGTATACCTCAGAATTTGTTTCTTTGACCCCATCATCTCTCTACCCATAGTTTGTTACAAAGTAAAATCAGTAAGACATCTGAGAATCCTGGCACTGATGTTATCTCCAACTCATCTTTATACTTCAGCCTTGCATTACTCACTTCACCCTTTAGTAATACTATTACTCCATTAACTATCTTATCAAACAGAACTCCACCGATAGGACAACCATGCCACATACCCTTAGACATCCTCACCTCCTCACTAATCCCTCAATTTATTAATAATGTACCCACATGTTTGTATACGCATCTTGCAAACATTTAATCACATTCCTCCTGTTCTTGTATGCTTTACGAATATAGCTCATTTGGTCATTCTACACATTATCAAAAGCTTTCATTACATCATCCACTATAGCATCAATTTCCAGCTGCTCTTCTTTATACAGTTTACTTAACGATAACATTTATTTTATATCTTTACATTTTTACATTTGATCTCATGCATTTCCTTTTGTAACACGTATAATATTCGCTGCAAATCTCTTTTGTATTATGTTCATTATTACTTTAAAATCCCCATTACAGCGTATTATTGGTTAACATTTATTTAAAAAAAGTCCTTTTTCTTCTGTAAAAGTTTAATTATTTCTATACAAATGATACAATTTGAACATTCTGCCAATCGTTTAATACCTGCTAAAATACTTCCTTTCCTTCCCCTTTATACCCAGATAAAATTTATATCCCCACATACACTCTGGACTGGAGTTCACACAAGCGTAGCAACACTCAAGGATTTTGTAGCAGGATCAGTTTTTCTTTTAAACTTTATCCATTTCACAGAATGGCTGTAATGTGACTAGCTGTTCAATTAAACTAAATATTAAGCATTTATTTCAGGTGAATATTTTAGACATATTCTGTGAAAGACACAATGTTAAAAATGCATCTAGTTACATTGCATAGCGCTTCAGTAGCACTACTAACTTATGAATCCTGGAGACATTCTTATCTTTCCCATCTTCTATCAACATAATCAGTTTATCTAGCTATATATCTCTAACTATTTTTTTCTTTTTACTTTTATTTTTTTTTGACATTTCACTTTATCTCTGTTTTCTTATTTTTTCTCATCCTGAATTTCTTTTACTTACTCAGCAGCACTTTTCGCCATTCCTTGATAGCTTCTTATGCTACTCATTTCATTATTCTTCACTTCCCTTTTAATTTCTTCTATCATCACCAAGCTGAAATAGTATAATGTTATCTTGGTTTCTTTTATCAAATGCCTTTAGCTTACTAACAAGTCTCTTACCTTCACCCTTTTTACCTCATAAATATCCTTCTGTCTTAAATACAATTACATCATCTCTCTCCAGTGTCATTTCATAAATCCCTGTCATGTCTTTATTACTTGTATGCCTGTCTTTAAATCGAGCATTTTATAAGTTCAAAGGTAGGTACTAGGCTGGTTGCCTTTGTGGGTCATTTTAAGTGTAACTAGTTACCCTTTTTGTGCTCAGCCATTTGGGTTAAGATTGTCCTTACCCATCCAATAGTCAATAATTATATATTACCCCTAACACTAATAAGTAGGATCATACCACAGACAACTTGAGAGGATCCATGCATGGGATAAAACATTTAGGAGCTCCCTCTGACCACTAGTAGTAAAGGGGGCAGTCCTGAGGTAAATTTTCTGTTGCCCATCCATAGATCTAAGTTGTACTTGAAAGAGAACAGGGATAAACTTTGTTTTTGTGGATGGAGATCTCTTTATAAGCTTTCCATCATTCTCTGAATCTTATATAAAAAGACATCACATTTATGTGTTTGTTATATACTGTAACTTTGTTCTCCAATTCATTACATTCAATGCTATAAATTGTTCAGATATTTCTGTGTATATTTTAATTTCATTTCCTTTAATAATTTGATTATTCTATCCAAATTCTGACCATATTTTATGGAGCTGAAAAACACCTTCTTTCATTACTCCATTAACTTTCTGTGCTTCTATAGAAAACATGATAACATCTGTTTTTGTCTACAGATTTCTGTCTCACAGGTATACTTCACAAGGCATTGTGTATTATTTCTCTAAAATTTTCACATCTCTATCAGTTTAATTTCTTTTTGTTAGCTCAGAGTTATAGTCCCCAAAGTTACTATATCCATTTTTAGCATCACATGTTATTTCATCTCTTCAGATAGCCTCAGAGGTCAGAGCGAATTCGCAACAAACAAGCAGATCATTACAGTTCCTACCCCAATCCTCACTGGAAATTCCAGGCACAAGGAAGGAAGAAATCCAACAGGGGCCATGCCAAGGGAGGTCCACGTTAGAAGCCCCAATGGACACAGGTACTTTTATTGTTATTTCTAGCATCCCTGGTGATTTTCATATTTACAGCTACAGCTCTTTTGACTTTAACAATGATTGTGCTGATTTATTCAGCACAGGACTTTCTTTTGTTCCCAACAGATGTGCTGATATTTTTAAGATCATTACAGAGTTAAACATTTTTACGAGAAATCATAGTTGATGTGTATTACTAGGTAACCAGAAATATGTTCCTGATCCACGTTCTCTGTGTTTTCCCTGCGTAATCAGTCTTGATTTGTATCCACTTTTGTTACAGCTTGAAAAAGCTTGTGAGGTGGATATTCAATATAATTTCAATGCTGGGACTGGTAGTAAATCATATAATTTCAATGCTGGGACTGGTAGTAAATCTTTTAACCTGAGTAGATCTCAGTGGGCAATGTTAAAGGAAATTACTGGCTGTGACAATCTGAGAGTAATGCAGCCGGACAAGGGAGGAGGTCTAGTGGTGATGGAACAGTTGGACTACCAATAAAGAATGTTCAGTCTTTTATATGATGTTGAATACTCTGAAGTTTCACTGAATTAAATTAACATTTCTTACAGGAAGCTTGACATTTTGCTTTACCATATGCTTATGCAGGGTGAAATTTCCCCTGAACAATACAGGTACATGAGTGTGGTTATAATAAATATTATTATTATATTATTATATTTATTATAGTAAATATTGTTATGGTAGCATGGGGAGCACAGTTTTTTGAGCAACGCCCCTATACTCAGCATGTATACATGTTTACCCGCTACCTTGATGACCTTTTTATTGTTTGGGGAGCTCCTGTGACACTTATTGATGATTTTATGAGGTACATTAACTTGACCACATCTTTTTTGGTTTTTACTCACACTGTGGGTCTTGGTGAGATCAATTACCTTAACATCTCCTTAACATTTCTATTTCTTCTAAAATTTATTGCAAACCTACCTATTCCAACAGCTTAATTCATTATACCAGCAACCACCCCTATCACCAGAAACATGGGGTGGCCAAGAGCCAACTGATTAGAGCAGTCAGGATGGTTAGTTTATGGAGTGAGTTTGTGGAAGAATGTAATTGGCTGAAGGACATGTTTGACAACAGGGGATATCCCTTGGATCTCATTGATTCTCTCATGGACGAAGTGATAGACAAGAGATGGAAAAGAGTTTACTTCCCCCTTTTGATGGCCAAATAGGATGTATGTGGTTCCCTCCACATAATAAACAATTCTATGCCACTTAACCCATGTGTGGATATGTTGGTGGATGGCTTACATGAGAAAGATGATTTGCTTGAATTTAATCATTCTTTGATCACCATTTTCAATAGTTTAAATATACTGAGTATATTGTTTACAAAAACTGGACTTACATTACACAGGATTAGGAATTGTTGGAGAAACTGGGGGCCCGGACAAAAATTGTATACAAGAGAGGACGTACTTTTAAAAACTATCTTGAGAGTTCCAATAGCAGCAGGTGTAAGTCTATGTCTGGCAATATGTTCAAATGTGGCGCATGTGGCCAATGCAGTCACATATTGGTCAATGACTGTATTCAGATCAATGATAAAGCTTTATTTATCAAAGGGAAATTCAATTGCCAGTCAAGTGGTGTGGTCTACATTGCAAGATGTGGGTCTTGCCCTGCTTTTTATGTTGGCAAGACCGAGAGAAAGTTAAAACAACTTATCTATGAGCACCTTTATGACATCAGGAAACGTAAGGAAACCAACACCCTTTTTAGATACATTAGATTATTTCCAGAGCATAAATTTTATTTTTGGGTCTTGGAACAGGTGAGACTAGACCCTAGGGGTGGCCCTTGTGGCCTATTGTTGGATGAGTGCGAGCTGTGGTGGCAGATATTTTTAAATGCATCCGTGCCACCAGATTTGAATGATGTTATTAGTATTAAGTCCTCTCTAAAAATGAGAGTGTGGGACTGATAATGATATATTCTGAAATATTTTTGATTAATCTTAAATATGTGTTTTTTATAATATTTTAAGAATTATTTAAAGTATTTTTACTTCAGTTTGCTATACTTTCTGTCAGTTTCATGGTTTATGCAAGTACTTTCTGTAATTCCTTTGCAATTACTTCCTGTCACTTTAAATTGCTTTGCCTCTCCTTTCCTTCTTATTAGTTCATCGTGTTCTATATCATGTGACTTTACTGGTCTGAGTACTTGTTCTGTTGTATATATCCAAAGAAGTCTTAAATGTAAGACAAAAGTGGTAATATTTCCTGCTAAAGTTGTGCTTAGTTTAATACATTTGCTGTTATGTCATCCCCGTTGCCATTGGTGAAGTGCAGTTTGGGTGGTTTGTTTTTCCATCTCTTCAGATAACTATATTATTTCTTTTATTCCTGCTTAAACATGCAATACTCATATTCTTTTCACCATACCTATCAACCTCTCAGACTGAGAAATCTATACAAAGCCTAAAGTAATCAAGAAGGGGGGCAAAGACCAAAAAATAGGGAGAGATTTTAAATATTGCTCATATAAACTTAGCAAGTTGCAAAAGTAATATGAATTGTGTTAGCATGCAGTTCTGAAGGATGTGACATCTCAGACTTAAATGTATGTCATTATTTAGTGACTTCATTCCTCAATGATTTGCTAGAAAACCACAATTGTTTTGAGAAACAAACCAAAACTAGGAGGCAAACAAATCTGGGCATTCTGCAAATATCTGGACAGTTGAGAGGCATGGTTACCATTTCTACAACAATAAAATACATTAACTCTATTAGGTTTTGTAACTAAATTATTTGTAGACTTCAAAAAATGCAGCTTTATCATGTATAACAGTCAATGAGGCTCTGCACCAATTGCATAAGATATCTTACATTTTTAATAGACATATATCATTTGTCATGGAAGTCTGTATTTTTGTCCGCATATCTGATCTGGCAAAAAATTTACACCAGATGCCCTTTATGACATAAATGTCCCCATTTATCCTGGCTTGGGACTGGTATGAAGAATACACTGGCTTGTGCATTATGTTTGCGGCTGACATTGTGATCTGTAGTGAGAGTAGACAACAGGTTGAGGAGACCCTGGAGAGGTGCAGATATGGTCTTGAGAAGAGAGGAATGAAGTTCAGAAGGACTAAGACAGAATATATGTGTGTGAATGAGAGGGAGGGTAGAGGAATGGTGAGGATGCAGGGAGTAGAAGTGGTGAAGGTGGATGAGTTTAAATACTTGGGATCAACAGTTCAGAGTAATGGTGAGCGTGGAAGAGAGGTGAAGAAGAGAGTGCAGGGGGTGGAGTGGATGGAGAAGAATGTTAGGAGTGATTCATGACAGATGGGTACCAGTAAGATTAAAAGGGAAGGTCTACATGTTGGTAGTGAGACCAGCTATGTTATATGGGTTGGAGATGGTGTCACTAATGAAAAGGCAAGAGTGAGAGATGAAGCACTACACCCTCACAAACTCCCCTTGAGTACCTTGTTCCCCATTGGCCCTTCTTTTTCAATTATAAAGGAATTCCCAATACTATTCTAGCATGTCCGAAGGTCAGTTGTCAATCTCCTCTCCGGTCCAGCTGGTGAATCTGGGAATCTTGAGGCAATGTTACAACTGCCTCATGTACACAGACAACCCTCTCCTCCTCCCAACAAATTCCAACACATGTGAGAGATGCAACCATATAGCCAAACTGGAGGCTAAGCTCTCTCAACTCAGTACTGGTGTAACCAGTCAGGAGGAGAAGGAAACCACACTCACTACAATTCCAGTCTCACATAGACCTACCACGACAACAAACCAAACACATAAACACACAAAAACATACTCGGAGGCTCTAAATAAAAATCTGCCTAAGCAGCAGAGACCTCCAAAGCAGACACCCAAGCAACCGCTACCCCAAAACAAAACACGTGCAACACATAGCTCACAAAGCCAGTGTGCCGAACAGTCACAGCCCTTAAGGCTAAACAACACACCTGATACACTTGTAATAGGTGACTCTATCATCAGGCACACTGACATCCCGCTCACCAGGCTGAACAAGGAGAAGGTCACGGTGAGCTGCCGTTCAGGCGCTAGGACCCGCCACATAACACAAGCACTCAGGTCACTCCAAGGCAAGTACAAATATGACTCAGTCATTGTCCATGCTGGTGTGAATGACCTGAGACGTACCTCCCTGGACTACATGAAAAGAGACATAGAGGAGCTCTCTGAGCATGTAGCCCAGGCCGGTATGACCCTGACCTTGAGTAGCATCTTACCCTCACCAAGAATGATGCCACAATATGAAGACAAGATGATCAATTTCAACAATTGGCTTAAGTGTTGGTGTCATTCAAAGGGGATCCAATGCCTGTCAGCCTGGGATGACATGCTTGACAAGCCACGATGCTTCACTAGGGACGGCTTGCACCTGTCACCCATGGGCTTTCGGATATTGGCAAAGGCTCTTGCTACCCCCATAGTGCCTTTTTTAGGCAAGGCTCAAAAGACAAACCCACCTCCATAGGTATCACAAGGGATAAGAAACTAAGAGTAATGCTACTCAATGCCAGAAGTCTAAACCTCAAGATGCACTTTCGAAACTCTCCTTAGCATGGAGAACATCGATATCTGTGCAGTAACAGAAACCTGGTTCAAGGCTCCCGAGAGCACCCCAGCACTACCAGGTTATACCTCATACCATGCTTTTCGGCCCCAAAACTTGGACCGAACCATAAAAGGAGGGGGAGTATCAATATTCGTCAAAGATACCCACACCTCCAGGTTGGTGGCACAGCACGAAGCATCAGAGACTATCTATGTGCAACTAACTGTGGGTAAAACTGCCTTCCAGTTTATAGCCTGCTACAGACCACCCTCCCAAACACAGGAACCCCACTTGGCCTTCCTGAGAATACTGGAAAATATGAAGGTCTCTCCAAACACCATTATATTGGGCGACTTCAACTACCCAAACATAGACTGGGAGCATTACTCTAGCTCCAACACCCTAGCCCAAAGGTTCCTAGAATTTATAAACTCAAATGCTATGGAACAACTTGTTACCACTCCCACAAGAGGAGAAAACATACTGGACCTGATCATCACCGACATGGGGACACTATGCTCCAGACCAGAAGTGTATCCCTCACTGGTAAGATCAGACCATAAACTAATCTCACTGGATATTCACATCCCGACCCCACCCCCTGCCCAGAAAACCACAGTGAAAAACTTCTCTAAAGCAAATTTCACACGCCTCAAAACCAAGGCGAAATCCTTCAAAGCCCCCGGGCCTGTGGAAAATACGGCCCAGACCGCAGAATCCTTTTTAAACGCATTCTATGAACACCTTCAGGAATGCTTGGATCATGCAATCCCAAATAAAACCAAGACCCAATCCTCCAAAGGCAGACGTCCTGTCTGGTGGACCCCAGCTATAAACAAACTATACAAAAGAAGGAGGAAGCTACTACATGATAGAGCAAAATCCCAAAAAGGGAAGGCATCTCTGATCAGTATTAGCAAAAAACTATGGGCACTCATAAAATCGTCTAAGGCCAGCTTCGAGAGAAAAATTGCACAGGACACTAAGGATAATCACAAGGCTTTCTTTAGTTATGTTAGGAACCTGGGTGGGAATTCCCAGATTTGCTCAGAATTAGTCCAAAATGACAAAAATACACCGAGCCCACAGACATTGCCAACATCCTAGCTGACAGGTTCAGTGCAAATTTTCCCCCTCTCCCACCAAAAGGGCAAATATCTATCCCAACAGAGTGCTGCCCCCTGACATCTCAGATGCTCAGGTAAGAGCTGCCCTCTCCAAAGCAAAAAACACAGCATCAATGGGACCAGATGGTGTCCCGGCTGCGTCCTACATGAACTCCAAGAAGAGCTAAACCCAAACATAAAACTACTGTTCAATCTTAGCCTTACTACAGGATATGTACCCAAAGAGTGGCGTACAGCAACAGTGGTCCCTCTCCACAAAGGTGGTGCCTCAACGGATCCTGGAAACTATCGCCCCATAAGCCTGACTAGCTTGGTCTGCAAAGCTATGGAAAGGATCATCATGGACCTCATAAATAAAGATATTGGGGACCTACAGACACTGGATCCTACCCAGTTTGGCTTTGTTAAGGGCAGATCCTGCCTCTTAAACCTGGTTGATTTCTTTGAAACAGTCACCAAGGCCATTGACGAGGGAAGGTGGTCCACACAGCCTACCTGGACCTCGCAAAGCCTTCGATACAATACCCCACTCGGGCATTATAGATAAGCTCACCAGCTTAAATATAAACCCCTATGTCACTAGATGGGTTGCAAACTGGCTCAAGGACAGAACCCACATGGTTAGAATTGCTGGAGCCATGTCAGACTCCAAACCAGTTACAAGTGGCATCCCACAAGGCTCAGTCCTGGGACCTCTCTTGTTCGGTATATATTTCTCGGCGGTACAGGCCAACACGGAAGGACTGTGGCTGACCAAGTTCACAGATGACTGCAAACTGGGCCATAATCAACTCTCCAGCCGACACAAGCATCCTCCAAAAGGGCCTCATAGAAACAGACAACTGGTGCCAGAGCCATGGCCTCAAGCTAAACGCCAAAAAGTGTATAGTCATCCCCTTTGGCAAAACAAAGTGCCCACAAATTACCACATAGGTGGTAATCCATTAAGTACAGAAGAGTCATTAGGGACCTGGGGACCCAAGTTGATAGCAATCTCTCATTTGCCAACCACGTGGCCAAAGTGGTTAGAAAAACATTTTATATAGCCCACCTAATCATGAAGGGATTCACATCTAGATCAGGGAGGTCATCGTGCCTCTTTACTCATCCCTCATCAGGCCCATAATTGAGTACAATGCCCCTTTTGGGATGTACCTTACCAGACACCTGCAGCAACTGGAAAGACCCCAAAAGTACCTCACCGAGAGGATCAAAGGGCTCAAACAGATGCCATATGCTGCCCGGTTAAAGAAACTCCAGCTCTACTCAGTGGCATACCGCCTGCTCAGAGGCGATCTGTGCCTGATGTATAAAGCCATGTCCAACCCGGAATTAATGGACATGCTGCACCTCAGAAAATCCAAATCCCATCGAGCTACGCGCTCGAGAGACTTGAACCTCAGCACTGAAATAAATAGGACATGCTGGAGGGACAGATTCATAACCCAGAGGCTCCCTTCACTCTGGAATAAAATCCCAGTCCAGGTTAGGCAGAGTCCCACATTGACTCTCTTCAAGAGGAATCTTGATGAGTGGATGGGAGATCGTAGGTTTACCCCGGCCATCACTTCTGTGTCACTGTTAGACAGAGGCACAGTATACTAACCTCAAAAAAGGCATAGCAAAATTAATTTAAAATGGGTGGCGAAAGCCAAACACACTCTGGCTAGGCTTATAAATGCCCTAGGGCAGATAGCCTAGTATGAACCTATGAACCTATGAACCTATAAAGATGTTAAGATTTGTGCTGTGTGTGATGAGGATGGGCAGGATTAGGAATGAGTATATTATAGGGTCAGTTCAGGTTGGATGGTTTGGATACAAAGCCAGAGAGGTGAGATTGCTTTGGTTTGGACATGTGGTGAGGAGTGCCGCTGGGTATATTGGGAGAAGGATTCTAAGGATGGAGTAGCTAGGTGGAGGAAAAGATGAAGGCCTAATATAAGAGTTATGGATGTAGTGAGAGAGGACATGAGTTCTGGTGTGACAGATCAAGATGCAGAGGACAGAAAGAAATGGAAACAGATAATCTGCTGTTGCAACCCCTAACAGGAGCAGCTGAAAGAAGAAAAAGAAGAAGATATTATTTGTCATGGAAGACCAAACATCATCTTTTCAGCTGGAATTAAAATGATCGCAGATGATCAGATAACATCACCATCCCATCCATACAACAATAAACATTCAAAATAGAATCACAAAAGCTCAATTACATAAGTAGTCACCAACAACCTAACTCTTAGTTAGAAGCTGAGCCATAATAAACTCAGCCATGAAACAATGCATTGCTAGATAGAAGGTAAATAGCAGTAATGCCTAGCTATGTCACATCGTTAAACCTCAGTCTAATTAATAATCTATCATGGCCAAAAATATTTTACATACTTTTTGTCAACTGAATGCAACCATTTGAATTATTAGAATTTCTTTGAGAGGTAAAGGAGACAGTTAAAGGATATGACATTGGATAAGACACTGGATGGTGCAGTGGTGCAGTGGTAGTGCTGTTACCTCACAGCAAGAGGTTCTCCGGTTCGATTCTTGGCTGGAATGCCTTCTGTGCAGAGTCTGCATGTCCTCCTTGCATTTGTTTGAGTTTTCTCTGGGTACTCCGGTTTCCTCCCACATTACAAAGACATGCATCTGGAGCATTTCTCCCCAGACTTCTGCTGAAACTTGGCTTCATTCCAAGATGGACTTTCCTGGTAAACAAATAATAAATAAATGTTATACTTTATTGTAAGATGCGGATGTCTGGCACATCTTAGATCTTTTTTGCCTTGATTTCTGGAAAGATCAAAAAATTATATTATAGTCATGCTGTGAACTGGTTATTTTCTTTTTTGCTGCTTAAAGTACAGGGTGTGAATCCACTTCTCTTAACATAAATGATTAGTGTAGCTTTCTTGGGGGAAGAATTGTCCTATGCAGTCTATCAGGTGTGTATACAGTGAGAGTTCTGAGATGGATAGCAATCACATTGAATATTTCTCTAATGGTTGATTCAAGCTTTTCTTGGGAGAAATAGATTCATAGGTACAAAGGTCTGTAATAGACAATCAGGCTAGTACAGCATTTGTATTTTAGCCATAGAAAAGCTTTCCCTCCATACATGCCTGGGGAGACAGCAAAAAAGTGAATTCTTCAGTCCTCATCCACTAATTTCTAGATCGGTAATGAAGTCTGCATGTTTGGATATGGACTCTTGAAGTGGTGAATTTACCAAGATCCCGGCAGTTGTGAAACTCTGCTCTCAAATTCATTCATTCTTGCAGCCAAAGAACTGACAGTTTTAACTATTAGAAATATCCATTAGTAGTTGTAAGTATGTACAAAGTGCAGTAGTTTATTCATGAGGCCTTGTTTGATTAAAGATACTAGGGTTCCTGTAATATATACTTTTTACTATCTGATATTTCATTGCTACCTCAAGCATCACTAACAGCTTGTATGGCTACTGTTACTGTAGTTTCTTTCCCATTTTGTTCATTTGAGAAGACTTTTCTTCTGAATTTACAAAAATATGCTCCCCCCTCCCTTCAACTGGGGAATGGCTAGCAACAAACAGTTCTGTGAGCAAAACTCATTTTTTTATTTCCCTTCATTGTATATATTTTTTTCATTAAAAAGGTTCACCTTGATAATTTCTTGTTAAATCTTCCAAAATAATTCCATAGACGCGTCCATATTTGGTGACACAATTGTTAAGGATAGTCTATAATGTATTAAAGCTATGAGTCAAATTTTAGAAGATGTTGCAAGTCTATCACTGATGATAGCAAAAATGTTACTTGAATATATGATTTTCTGGTATCCCCCTTCAGAAGCTCAAAGTTTTAAAACTTTGAACTTCAAGAGACCAAGACCATAAGATCGAAGTTTTGAAACTTTAAACATTTTGGATGGAAATCACTGTTCAGGATGGACAGTATATTTAAGATTTTCCTCACTACAGTGCAGTCTCAGAGCTGGTATGTGGGGTGCAAGGGGGCTGGCCCCCCTTTTACAAAAATGTAAAAATGTTTTTTATAAAACCACCAAAATAGTTCCTTAGAATCACACAACAAAGAAAAAAGACCAGTGAAAGGTTGTTCTTCCGTTCACCAAACGTTATTTAATGCCACAATAAAATTCTCTTAGCGCCTCAGTCACAATCAGCCTTTACAGAGTAAAAACTTCTTCTACTAAAACCTCTCATTTTATATGTTAACATCATTTCACTTCCTTCAATTAATCAGTTACATTCAATTTACTAAAATTAAACTCATACTCTTCTTAAAGTTAAAACAACATTAAACAAAGCTATCCAAACAAAGAATATATTTTTATTATTAAATATAACACCTTACAACCTAACGGTTTGAATAAGGAATTCAATTGGCAAAGCTTTGTTTAATGTTGTTTTAACTTTAAGAAGAGAATGAGTTTAATTTTAGTAAATTGAATGTAATTGATTAATTGAAGGAAGTGAAATTATGTTAACATATAAAATGAGAGGTTTTAGTAGAAGAAGATTTACTCTGTAAAGGCTGATTGGGGCCGAGGCGCTAAGAGAATTTTATTGTGGCATTAAATAACGTTTGGTGAACGGAAGAACAACCTTTCACTGGTCTTTTTTCTTTGTTTTGTGATTATAAAAAATGTTTTTTGTTGTTTTTATTTTTTTATTAAGTTTTGAAGTTTCAAAACTTTGATCTTATGATCTCATCCGTTTGAAGTTTGAAGTTTTGACACTCCAAGCTTCTGAAGTAGATAAGAGTTTCTGACATGATTAGTTAAGAAATTCATGGTGAAGGAAACTCAGTATGAGGATATTGTGAAGTATGTCTTATTTTTCTCAGGATGATCCTTCACCAGTTTTTTGTGTGATTACTGCGGAAGAAATCAAAGATAGATTTTGTGTAACTATTCCTAGTACTGTTATTTTCTCAGTCATGAAAAATGGATAACGCAAGTCCCACAGAATGTCTATCATCCATTATGATTCATTTAAGAAACCTAGCAAAGTAGTCATCAAGTCCTTAGTGGAACAACATAGTAGGGGTACAAAACCCAGAAAGTGGCATTCACTACCATTTATATGCTAGTAACTTTTTTTTTTAGATTTACATTTATTTCCATGGATAGACACTCTTTTAAAAATGTAACTCAATTAATGTTCTGTCCTAGTCAGGGTTTCCCTATCAACAAACATTAAATAAAATAAAATAAAAAAAATGTTTTTTAATACATATTTAATATTTTTTAAAAGAGCTTCCCTCTTTCATAAATGTAATCCTCTATGTCTTACCTGCAAAAAAAGGCTAAAATCATCCATGTTTCTGTACTCTGAGTAAGTAAAAAGGTTATATAATTTAAAAATATAGTAGTGAGTTTAACGATTTCTGTGCTTGGAGTGTTACATTACAATAGTATGATATATCCTTCCACAGTTGTCTCCTACTATGTCTAAATATTTAAAATGTATATACTTTCAAATAGCATTAAACATAAATGTTTTGCGTAGACATTGCCCATGAGTATGATGTTTCAGCTGCTATTTAGAATATGTCAGTAATGTACTATATATACTACTGCTATCTATTTTAATAAATTTAGTGGATTTTTTGCACTATTAACAAATTACATCTGTTCTTCTTCAGTTACTATTTCATCAAGTTACCTTGGAGACATCAGTTGTTTACATAGTTGTGCCGCCTTTATGCTAATGTTATTAAATGTTTGGATATCATAATATTTTATTTACTTTTGTAGGATGTTGTCTGGGTTCTTAAATCAGGCCAATAGGACAAAACAGCTAAAGCTAGGAAGGTCTTAAGATTGCATATTTTGTTTTAAGGTTATAAATATTGATAAGGGACACAATCACCTGTAAATAAGTTGACCACAACTATTTTGGACCCATTGCTTTATCTGATAAAAAAGATAAAGGTAAGTGACTGAGTATATGGAATAATTAGGTAAGAATGTGAAACAGACTAGCGTACAGAATGAGTTAACCTGAGTCAGAGAAGTGCAATGTGACCTTTAACCCCTGAGAAGCATGAAAGATTATAGAACTCAGAAAAGAATTAATAAAATGGACTTTTAAATGCTCAAGCATTTAAAATTATATTTTCCAGTATTAAAGACAAATTGTAAGTAGTGTAATTTAATATAATAGCAATTCGCTAGACTTCTGAATGGCTTATTTTAGCAAATTCCACTTGGAACATCTGTTTAACTACTGAAGGGGAGAACAAGTGAAATGATGTACAAATGGTATATATTTGATGTGGGGCACATAGAGGTGTTTTCATTAAACCTCAAGCACAATACACAAATGTACTCAATAGTTGAGTGGAAATTTGTGTTAAATGTTTTCAGCATTACTACTGAGTGTTCTATTCCCTCTGTAGCTGGTACAATGATTTTTTTATGTAATTCTAAAGTTTTTAATGTATTATTCCTAGTTGAAACATTTGTTCATACTAGATAATGCTGTAATACCACTTCATTAGTCAGAAGACTCAGATATGTGTTTTATATAGGGAATTGTAGAATAATATTACTTGAAAAACACATACAATTTCATTAAGATAACTTAGACTTTTTTGCATAAAATACAGACATTAGCAGTCTGCTTTATAATTCAGCCTGGTTACATAATGAATATGAATGTAAATTGTCAAAATCTATGCAGGCTATTTTCATAAGCTTCTAGTATGTGTGAGAGATTAGATGGGAATTTGTAATCAGCTACGAGTTTTTTGTAGTGACTGTGGTAGAAATGTAAGTAATTTACATAGGCAAAATGTTAGTATAGGTACTGGTTTATAAACTTTTTGCAAAGTGTAATAAATACAGGTAATCTGTTTGTTATACAATGATGTACATATAGGACAAGAGACTGTTTTTCTGGTTAAATTGCAGGTACATGTACTTTAAAAAGACATTCCCCGGGATTCATGAACCTTGCGCCAGGCGCCCGCATAGTGTCGGCGTTATAAAGCCAAATATGGCCACCGAGCGATTCAGGTATGAATCAATCCCACGTGCACTACCGGCGCCCGGACCTCGCCGCCCCAGCGTGGGTATGCTAATCACACTGTGTGCGGTATTGCACCATGCAAATGAAGGCAAATAGCGATCCACGAAGTTGGGCGTGGCGTAAGAACGCGGCAATGTAAACCAAAAACCGGTTTACATTTACCCAAACATGACCAAGGAGTAATGGAAGGCTGTCAACGTCAGGTATCATACAGGTGCAATATGCCAATGGCGAAGGGCACCGAGAATGTCCAAAGAAAACATGCACAAACTGTAAATAATGACATAAATGTTATGTATGCAGAAACCACAGCAGAATCCCCGGATATGTGCACAGAAGGTGCAAAACAATGAAATAATATGAGAATGTCCTAAAAGAGCAGTATAATGCACATCAGCTGCACAGCCACCACACACCATAGTATGTATGGAAAGCCTCAACCCCAGCGCAAGGGTTGTCAAGGAGTGGCGGCAGTGTTCGGCGCCGTAACCATGTATTAGCAGTCAATGCCATGCAAATGAGGCAGATAATAGTGAATCGCAAAAACGGCGCCGGTGTAAGGATGGAGCAAGCGGCGGTAGTACACCGAGGAGTGGCCTACGGGATACATGTCAATCGCAGAGGGTGTGCCACTGTAGGAGGAAGCACATTGGAGGCCAGCAAACATGGGCTGTACAATGCACATCACAGCAGCAGGATCGGCGTGTGAGGAAATAGATGCGCTGAGAGTACATAATGCCCGCATAGATGCATGTGCACGAGGATGACTACGTTCCCCAACCCAGTCATGTGGCGGCCTCCCCGTCAACAACCACGGATATAGGAAGGTAATGCGGAGAATATGAGGAAATGCGGAAGCAGTGTAATTGGAGCCGTAATGAGCAATCAACACCAATCAATCCAGGAAGGGCAAAGCGGCAGCTGACAACTCTGCATGCAGACTCCTGCAAACGGGAAAGGGAGGCATAGGAATGCAAAGATAGTAGGGATGTAGTAGAAATGCAAAGAGCAAAGAACCGAAATAGCACAGCCAAGTACAGAGGTAGCATAACGGCGGCAGACAAAATGCATCATATGCCATGTGCCTGCAGGATGCACTGCAGGCAATAGTAGGTGCAATGCAGAAACAGTAATGTAAGATGCAAAGCTAAGCCAATGCAGGCAACTGTAATGTAACACTAAAGGCAATACCGTTGCAGTTGCAACGGTAAAACACGAAGATAATCCACAGATACGGCTGCACAGACTCACCCAATGACATCACCGGTATACAGCACAACAGTATAAAGTGTGAATGCACACAACACACAGCGATTTCCCAAACGCCGCACCGTAGGGTGTAAACACACGGCGAACTTTTAATATGTATATGTTGGGTGCCGCCGTGGCTGTGATGCATAGGTATGTGTCAGAGACAGACGGAGTTGCGGAGGAGGGTGCCGACAACTACCGTAGGCCTCATAGGAGAAGGAGAGTGTTCAGACCAAGGGTGACCTACCAGGGGCTGCAAGACCTGGAGATAGTAGAGCGCTACAGGGTGGACAGGGACACGTTACAGCAAATAGTGGAGCTGTGCCGGCCACACCTGAGAACAAGAGACAACAGAGGGGAGCCCATCCCAGTGGACACAAAGGTATGTGTGAGCTTGTGAATACTGGCTACAGGTACCTTTCAAAGGCCAACCGGGGATATAATGGGTATCTCACAGGCATCAGCATCCAGGGTACTACACCAGTTCCTGGATGCCATGTTATGACATGACCATGAGTATATAAACTTCCCCAGATCTCAGGAGGAGTTGGCTAGCAATATGCGCCACTTCCATCGTGTGGCACAATACCCGGAGGTACTGGGTGCGATAGACTGTACGCACATAGAAATCAAGTCACCGCCCGGGGAGCAGGGTAGACGATACATAAACCGCAAGGGATACCCCTCCATCAATTGCCAGGTCGTGTGCAATGCGCAGGGCATTATCATGGATGTGTGTGCTGGCAGCCCTGGAAGCTACCATGACTCCCATATCTGGCATGCCTCACAGCTGTATCAGGTATTCGCCAGGGGGGACATCACACAAGGTCACCTTGTGGGGGATGCTGGCTATGCACTTGAGCCGTGGATGATGACACCCATCAGAAATGCACACACACACATGCAAGAATGCCATAATGAGGCACACGCACAAACCAGAATAATCATAGAGTGTGTGTTTGGGATGTTGAAATCACGGTTCCGGTGCTTGGATACATCCGGTGGAGCCTTGCAGTACTCTCCAGGCACATGTGCCCACATATTCATAGTATGTTGTATGCTACACAATATGATTCTGTGGAAACAGCTGCTGCAGGGACATAATGGTCTAGGGCCACCAAGCCCGCCACAACTGCCAAGGCAAGCACAGGCACAGGGCGTTCAGCGCCATGAACACACTGTGCCAGCCCCAGTAGGTAGACGTAGGCGTACCCAATATGCCTACACCCTGGCAAAGAGGGAACGCATAGCACATACTTTGACAGCATAGGCCCCATAGACTGACACCTCCTTACCTGCACACACAGTGAAATGGACGCCACACAAACATGTCCGCCCGTAATGTGTACCGTATGGGTGGACCTATGTGTGACTCCAACAAAGGCACCACCCAAACACTGCACACCCAATAGCCAGCAGAGCATGGAACGCCAACACCTCAACCGCCTCGGTTCTACAGCAGGCGTAGCCGTGTGCTGCCACTGTCGCCGCAAGTCGACTACATATGTACTTATGTGCATACACAGATACGGAAATAGATATCAGTACACACGTAGAAATATATGTACACATACACAGATATAAAGTACAACAGGTTAATATGGAATGCAGGGATGCAAGTTTACAGATAAGTAAGACGCGAAATCTCCACATAGTAAACATAGTGAACGACAACCCGATCATCCGGGAGGGTGGGCAGAGCAGGGAACGCCAGCCATGGAAATGTTAACCTGCATCAATACATATCCGCGGGTCGGGATGATCGCCAGGCCACGGTACAGTAACGGATATGCGTGTCATATCCATAGGATATGAGTGCGGAGGTACACCGCCACGGCGATGCGCAACGTAGGTACTGTGTGCAACCGTCGGTGCGGCGGCAATCATACCTGTCAAGTGTATGCGTCATTATGAGGCATTACCTCATTTGGGGTCTAAAACAGTTCATGTTCCTCGCAGTTCCTCAAAGTTCCACATTGAAATAGTCTGTCATACATTCATTGTTAGGAATGTATTTAAATGAAATCCTGGTAAATAGAAATTAATCATAGTAATACATTAAAGGTTCTTCTTTGTAAGTAAATCAGCATATTTTAACCATCCTATGACCTTCTTAGCTGAAGTTGTTAGTAAGCTATTGGTATGTGTTCCACAGTTTGCCCATTTGTTCCACATTATGAATGTGTGTGTTCCTCATTTTGGAAATGGAAGGTTGAGAGCTATGGCGGCAATATGTGTATGTGTGAGGTGAGGTTGTCGTGTGTTCCGCTGTGTGTGTGTAATGTGTGTGCCACTGTAAAATGTGTATGTAGGTGACATGTCACAGGCGGAGTGTAATAACATGCGTAGGCATACAGTACAGGAACCATAGGCGTATGTACAGCAGTACCCACAAAGTAGTACTGACATCTCCTCAGTGGCTAGGCGCGTGGCGACGTAAAACGATGCAAAGCGGAAATGTCCCAGAATGTACCACAGGACCATAGCCAACAGGGGATGCAAAGGACGCATGTACAAACCATGACCGTATGTATGGCGGCCATATGGTAGACTCAACACGATATGTCGGCAACGTTATACAGCATCAGGCATGTACGGTGAAAATACGAATGTGCTATCCCGGCACCGATCGTGGACACTTACGGTCCCATAAATACCGCTGTGTGTTCCACGACCATTAAGTAAGCAAGCGCCACACGAATAGGAGGCTACCGGTAGCATACAGGCCGTCCCAAGTACAGGACCACAATCACCGTAACTATCAGTGACAAAATGCCAATGGATAGTAGGCACGGACAAACATCCGCAGATATATAACCGATTTGACGGAGGAATACGTGCAGGAAGCACACATGCAGGCGATATCGACACCACACGACATCAACAAAACAAACATTCCCAGAACAACAGACAGGTAACCTGCAGCTCCCCAAGCAGGGATGGAGCACACACACAAGCATATCTTGTATGTATAATTGCAAGACCCACACCCCGTACCCGTCACCCACATCCGCAGATATACCCCATCGCACATATCAAAGGGATAACAGCCAAAACCGTAGCAAAAACATACAGGCAGTCAATGACAGCGGCATACCCGCAACAAGCCGCGTGGGTAACACTAGCAGTAGCTGATGCATCCTTGCATCCGTTGTGTACAGGAATATAACAGCTATGTTACACATCTGAATGCACAACGCCATCGACAGATGCCGCCAGGACACGGACACCCACATGTCGAACAGAATACCATACCCAGCACACACAATCCACGGCTAACACCACAGCGTAATGTACCTGACACCACACATAGCGTATGCAGTCACACAAACATGATACAATACATACCATCCCCATGAAGGTAGTGCAAATAACCAACGGCCACACGAGGAATGAACCATGGCCTAGTTTCACGGGTAACGTACGAATGGAGGAGGATCACCAGTGATATGCGCATAACTACACACAATGGAACAGCTATTGGCGTGATGAACCCACATGCCTCAGGTGATGACGAATAAAAGGAAGACTCCCTGGATATTCAAACCGTATGTTCATACCGAACACAAAGTGAATCGAAAGCAAGGAGTTAGAGGAAAATATTGATGAATACAGAAGCAAAGGCCGGAAAGGTATGTCGAACCCACGAGATGTACTGGTGTGTAACGCATGATACGTATGACTAATCTGCACTGTATGTGAACGATGTGTGTAAGTAAAGATACCTGTCCATCAGGCAGAGAGTGGTGAAAGGTGGTTATGTAATGCTAAGCCGAGCATACCAACGACTGTGGACAACGTGTGCACAGCAGTGGGACAACATGTACACAGCCGTGATAACCAAGGTCCGCCATAGGATTCCAAACACAGAACAATGCCACCCACGCTGATGCTGTCAGTGGATATCGAACAAAGTGCCACAGCAGGGGATAGGACATGTATGTATAGTGTCACAGCACACATGTGCATGGGCATATACCGTCCATGTCATACGGAATGTGCGCACGACGTGCACGTATCCTCGCAGTAGGGGTGACTATGTCAATTATGTGTAATGCAAAGCTGTCATGATGGATATGTTCAGAAATCATAGACAGTATCACAGGCATAGCATGCATGATGGAGGGATGGCCTAATGTTATGTACATAAACAGGATATGTATGGCCTGCACATATGGGACAGAGTAGTAGCAGAATAGGTACCGAATTGGAGGAACAGCAAGTAACCATGTCCAAGCGTTCCGTAGCAGGTGCAATGTGTGCAACAATGATGTCCGGCAGGGCCGTGTGTAAACACATGTGCAATGTACACAGTAGTGTCACCCCATGGTAGTGTCCACTGAGCGGCAGAGGTGGATGTCAACTGTATGTCTATACAGTACTTCGCTGTGGTGGTACCATGGGTCTGTGTCACCCTACCAGCAAGGGAGCTATCACATGACTAGTGACACAGTGTGTCCCTGTGGGATGTGCACAGGACCTATGTCCCACAGCACGGTGTGTGTCCAGTCTGTGAAGGTCACACAGATGCCCAGGCTGAGCAATGTGGCATGTGTGCACACATGCAGGAGTGCTCCTCCCACCCTGCCCACTGCAAATGCCATGTAGGAGTACTACATGCATCAGTAATGCGGAGAACATGGCCCATGGCAGAGTAGATGACACCCCTGTGTTAGTGGTATGCAGGTGAGTACAGATGTGTTTCATGACTGTCATTTGCATATGTAAACTGTCTGAGACGGGTAGACATCACGGCATGACTATACTGAGACATGTAAAGTTGTATCCATTGTGTAAGGTACACCACATATGTGTTATTGTAACACTGCCCGCGTGTACATGTGTGTATGGCACAGGTACAAGGGCACCCAATGTATCAGCTAGACATACGGTCCAGAAATGTGGCCCTGCACATGTGTACCCACACCATAGTGGAATATGGCAACCACAGCACCATGTGGGGCATGTGTGTGTACAGCAACCATGTACAATGTGATATGCATGTATAGGGACAGTATCCATGTGATACACACTGCATGACTGTCACTATGCAAAGGTGATGTGTATGCACTATGTGTGATGTAACTGATGCAATGATATCTACATGATATATCTGCCACACTGACACCTGTATGGTTGTTAGCAATATGAGTAGGATGAGCTAGAATGCTGCCAGGTATGTAGATGTGGTATATGTAGGCATGGACAATACTCTGTGACAGCATGTAGTGTATGTAAGCAAATAGTGAGCATGAGGGGCCACATGACTGATGACTGTGCAATGTCACACGTGCCTGACTTGTTGTAGTTAGCATGATATGCCTGCACCACTGTGTGACCTGTACAGGAGGCACATGGCGTAACATCCTGAGACATAGGGTACGATGTGATGCTGGATGTGTACATTGGCAATACCATAAAGTGGAATGGCGCTGAAGGGCAAAGAGCGGATAATGTCTGATTTGATACCCTCTGTACCACACCAACCACCCATGCAATGGTATGACAGGAGGCCAGTACGTGGATGTGGTGTGCTGTGGCACACAGAAGCCCAACAAGGGTGCCAGTAAAGGCATGGAGGTCGTCAATGAGTGTGTGAAGCATGTATGTGAGGATGTGGCCCAGTGCCATACTGAATGGCCCAGTCATGGGTGTACAAATGCAGCCCCATACGTGCAATGCTGTACCACCCATGTGTAGTGTGATAGATGTGGTAGTGTGGTGGTCAGGGTACACAACGTACATGAATGGGCTAGCAGTCAATGCAGTGTGCTGCTGCAGAGACATGTAACAGCCAGGTTGGCGGGATACAACAACTACGGAGATCGGAGGTGACATTGGGACCGTGTTCTCGGACATAACAGGGTTAATACAATGTCCAGCCATGGATTGGAACCCTGTAGTGAGTGAGAGTGTGTATTGTTGGTAGGTACCCCATTGGCAGGCACGATGCCAGCAACATCTGTGTTGGCAATGCCTGCATGAGTGTTGTATGCTGCATTGAATGTGGATGTAGCCAAACAGCAGAGACATACCAGCACACTGCGTGAGGGCCCACACTGCAATGTATGGCAGTCATGTGTAGGTAGCTAGCTGTGGAGTATGTGATGCACCATGAGGACACACCATGACTGTCAAGTGACACACCACACACATGTGAACATAACTACCGTGCAACAGCCTGCACATGTGCCCATACAGCACGTGTGCATGGAACAGGAATACCACTGTGGTGTCTGTGAAAAGGCCAGTACCACCATGTCTCTGTGTGGAATAGCATGGTCCCTACCAGTGCGTAAATGTAGTGGAAGTGCACTGTGATATGTCGGCATAGTCATGTAGACTGTCCATCGCGGGTGCCATGCCATCAACTACCTCTGTCAGTGGATGTCGGTAGTACCGGCTGTAGAGCGTATGTACCATGCATGCTGCGATGATCGTGAGTCTAGGGTGTGGCTAGCAGGGCTGAGAAGCATGGATGTTCAGCAAACAGAGGGGGGATGTGTGTAGGCATAGCACACAGACACATGGAGGTTTGGTGCATGCCGAGGGTAGTGTAGGTATGGTATGTGTCGTGTAATGTGTCACTCAGCTATGCGTACTGCATGGCCAAGCATGTGTGGGTACATGGGAGTCCATACTAGGGAAGTGCGTGTTGCTGTCAATACATAGCAGTAGCAACTGTCCTAGGTGCAATGTACAGTATGCCAACATGGCCAGCATGTAACCTGTGGTGTACAGTGTATTCACCGTTGCGTGTCACAATGTGCGTAGCGGTCACGAACATGGGTATCTGAACATGGATTACCTATGATGCAATGTGTCTCGGGAATATACAGTATGTGTGTAAATTACTGTGTGGTGTGGGAACCACCCACCCGTGTGTGTTGCAGTCCAGGTATGTGCCTGGGAGGTATGATCTGTGTACAATCTGGACTGGCAGGTGTGCTGTGTAGGGCATGGAGGCAGGTCCCAGGCACTGCAGATAAATGACATGCATGCCGTACTGTGTGTGCAGTGCTTGTGTACAGCACAGTGGAGGGTGTAAGCATTGTCACACATCACTGCATGCTGTGCCTACCTGTGACAGCCCTGCTGGAGACAGACATGTGACACTGGTGCACAGGCAGCATAGCATGTGAAGATGTACATGTGGGCTGCACACCTTAGGCAGATGTCCACAGGTCATGTGTTTCACGGTAGTGTGGTTGAACACGACTATCAGACTGGACAAACACCACATGCCTGCATAAGTACAGTATGGCCATAGTCAACAGTCCCAGTGACAGAGTAGGCCAATGTACAGTATCCCTGCGTGCAGACCACTGGCTACTGGACACCTGGCTAGACACACACCCGGAGGGTTAATTCACCATTGAGCCATCACATGTCCCAGTCCATGTGGGCCGTACAATGTCATCACAGGGTGGTCACAATAGCAGGTGGCAAGGCAGACACGGTGTACCAGGTGATGTGTCATGTGTGCATATGTCGAGTAGCACAGCCGTTCACATGTCTGCAACATACTGGTGCATGATGTGTACTGTTACATGATGTATGGAACTGCACTGTCACCCACTACAGGGCCATCTGACACAGGTGTGTTGTGACAGGTGTAACCCATGTTTGCACAGGATACACACCGCTGTTGTAGGCAGCCATGCTGGTGGCTACCACTGATATATGCAGTGGTCATACAGACATACCGCACACAGTGTTCATGCAGGAATGTCCATTGTCGTGGACGATGTGCTGCTATGTGAATGTAGGTGTGTGTTGTGAATGTTACACATCCAGATGACACCATCTGGCGCAGTCATGGTTGTCAACACCATTACACACATCCACAGCAGTCAGAACCCAGTCCTGACAATGTGTGTCAGTCACCCTCGTACTGTGTGACATATGTGCACATGGCGGAACACCTCCACTGTCATCTAAGATGGCTACATGATGGCGGAATGTGCTGTGGAAATGTACAATGCTGGTAGCCCAATGAAGTACCTGGAATCACACACAGTGCGCTATGGCAGCCATGTAAACCATGCACAACAATGACCACCCAACAGACACAAACAATGCATTGACACGTGGAACATGTGCACATGACACCCCCAATGAGGTATGTTGCACATATTGATGTACAATTGTCATCTATGGCCATAGCATGGATGCAGGCGCACACACCCCACAGGTAGTACCATGTGATGTAGGTAGGGGGGCATTGCTCGTGTACATGTGACAGTAGCTGTACAGACACATGTCCTGCATAGCCATCATGTAGGGGTAGCTGTGGCATGTGACCGCTGGACATGCCCGTACAATTGACCATGTCCCACAGGAGATGTGTTATGTGTGTACCACATGTGATGTGCTGACAACAAGCTGTGACGTGTACGGCTGCCGGTGTACCTGTGTGACATTGTCTGTGATGGGTGCAAAGGCATATAGTATCGTATTGCCCACAAGCCCCACATAGGTGCATAGCCTGAACATACAATACAAGGAGTGTGTGGGATGATAGCAACCCACAGGAGGAGATGGGTATGGACGGCAGCCCACAACCACATGTGTGTGTCGCGGTGTTCACGTCCACGACACATGAGCATCTGAGAGGCTAGTGTTACAGCTGTACAGGGTTGCATGCATATATGTTCAGCAACATCCCTGTGTGTCCCACCACTGGCCTGTGGACCGATGGACACCAACCAAATGTGCAGATATGAGATGTGCACAGCACATCACAGATGCCTACTGTAGAACAGGCTTACCGTGTAGACATGTGCACAGTAGGTCTGCGCCAGCTGCAGTCAAACATGTTATGTGCTGAACCACACCAATAGTCCAGGCCATGCCACAGATGGATGTGCATGCATCTGTGTATGTATGGCTGTGAATGTCTCTGGCATAGCAATATAGCTGTGTCACCATTGTGAACAACAATATGAATGGGTTGTATGTGTAAGGGGTGCGTCATACGTGTATGGTCAGATCGACGATACCATCAGTGACCCTGCTATGTGAACATCCCTGTCCCCATACATGGATACCTATGCTGTGCCCAACACCACATTCACAGAGGGAGGGATGGCAGTGTGTAGTGCAGCAGCAGACATGGGGGTGGCAGCAGGCACTGGATGTACACATGTGTGGTACCCACATCAGTGCAGGCAACCATCCATGTGCACGGGATAGCAGTGTGTGTCCACATACAGCACTGTGTTGATCAATATCCCAGCACATAGCACCTGCCAGGGTTACAGTGTATGCATGGATCTGTGATACCTGCATGCACCAGACACACCCTCAGCAAGCAGCGTGCAGCATACCTTGCTTGAGGCCAGTGTCCTCACTATGGTGATAGACATGTTGAATGTCCATATACACATAGCAATGACATATGGAATGGACAGCCACCCTGCCAATATCATCAACCCCCAGGTGGATCACAACCCAGTGCCATGTATGTGGCATACCCTGCCATACCATGCAGACCTGCCCAGCAAGGCTGCATGAGCTATCACAGTCCTACATGGTGCAATGGACAAAAGGCACTCTCACTATCAACCATACACAGCAGTAATGTGGCGGTGATGCACCCTGTGGTGTTACAGGTGCTGTGTGATGCTCTGGACAATGTGTGTGTGTACATGCTATGCATGGCCTTTCCTGCTAATGTGTCATGGTTACACATTGCCCTATGTCTATCACATGTGCAACACAGGTGAGCTGTGGCAAGTTGTCCAACACCCGTACAGTGCTGTGTGGATGTACATGGCACAACACATGCATGTGCAGGTGTCCATGTGTATGTGTACAGTGCCACTGCTGACGTTCACAATGGCTACAGGCGTGATGTGTACTGACATATACACAGCGTCCAGGTGAACAGTAGCACCGACGTCACATGGGGACCTATGCCAAGTGATATGGACACAGGTGCAGCCAGGTACACATGTCCACAGCAGGCTAACATCTACATGGTGCGTGTACAGTGTGATGGGGTGGCACACAGATATGATGTGACACCCACTGCTCAATGGTGTGAAGCCAACACATCGGCTGTGTCACTGCCACGATGCCTTTCACAGATTACTGTGCAGATGTCGTACTTGTCATAGCAATGTATTTCCAACAGTATGCCAGCACAGCAGTGTAAATGTGACCTGCCACCATCATTATGTCTTACAGATAATGCCACGTTCCCGGCTTCCCGCTTTTAGTCGACAGGAGGAGGAGGTGATCATCCCATACCTCCATACTAATCATGCCGTCTTATTCAGTCATGTGCCACAGCAGGCACAGGAACGACAGGAGATGTGGGAGGAGATGTGCAGGAGGGTGAACAGCCTGGGTGGATACAACCGCACTTATCAGCAGATCCGCAGGCACTGCACAGACCTGATCCGGCATGCAAGACAGCGTGCCGCTGCAATCGCCAGACAACAACGTGGGACAGGTGGTGGGCCACCAACCCAGCCCCCACTCACAGCCACGGAGGAGCTCCTGGCCAGTCTGGGGACACCCACGGAACAACACGCAGAAACCCATGCGTCCATCGTGGAGGTGGGTGTCTCCCGAACTATGAGCTTGGAGCTGCATGGTAAGTCAGTGTTGCATGTTTGTATGATAAGTGACATGGGGGTGGGTGTCATAGTACAACACATAATATAGCAATACATGGCAGGTATATGGCCACACAAGATACATACTACAGTATGCTATGTTGTGTTAGCAGACATGTGCATAGCACATGCTAACTCACAGATGCATGATGTGACATGCACAGTGCTGACCGTGGCGATAGTAATGGATAATGTGTATACCTTTGTGTCATCCCTTTACAGGTCGTCTGGTGTCGCAAACACAAGGGTCTGTTGCAGGTAAGTCTGTTGCTAGTCAAAGGCATGATATGGTGTATTGATATTCCCCATGTGTCCAGGCATGACATGCACACCTGTGTGTGCCCCAGTCACGGTATACAGGTTGCACCACCCGACACACACACCACCCATGTACAGTAGATACAACCGTTAGCGTGAGTGGCATGACACCACACGACCTATTGGTGTGTTACGTGCATTCAGCTATGCATACAATGGTGTAGGTGTTCCACAATGGCTGCATGTGTAGTATGCATCGGTATGCCTCTGCAGTATGCACACAGTACCACATAGTGAGCTGTGATCTTGCCAGAGCACAGGTGTTACCAATGTGAGCTATGCCCTGCATCGGTGCACATGTTGTGACATGGCATGCCATGTCCCATGCACGTGGATGTCTGGCTGCAACATTTTCACACCATGACATGACCTATGCACGACATAGCAGACATCCACACTGTCTGCATATCTGTAGGGAATGTGACACCTTACACCAGTATGGTTGTATGTCACATGGGCCACCACAGGGCCGTGTGCACGATGTCCACCACACACAATTGTCAATGACCCAGACAAACAAGGCCATGGTCGATACCTACAGGCATGTTGCCACACAGTACATCCACAGTGGGTAGTCACCGTTGCACCCTGTACACACATAGTGGGCTCATCACTGTAGTGGACCCCCTGGACATCTGATGTAGTACACCAGTGACATGGAATGCCTCTCCACAGCTACTACAGGTGCCTCCAATGTCCACCATACACGTGCTGGCGAGCAGCTGAACTGACTTACAGACATGGCAGTATGTAACGCGTCCAGGTCACGATCGCACAGAAACATAACTGTGTCCTGCTACTGTGCAGTGGCACAGTGCCCGCACTCCACACTGTACAGCTATGTACACAGCTCACACCAACCGCACCTGCACAGACATCCCTGTTACCCATACATTGTATCTGTAGACTGTACACATAACACTGCACTGTGACAGCCATTGTGATGTGGTGCATGCAGTGGGACACCATCGTCACATGTCCACATGATACCACACATGTTTGCGGTGTACATGACATAGTGTCGGCAGCCATGTGTACTGTCAACTCGCCCGTGGCCACACGGTGTATCACGGTGATGCATGCAAACTACCATGAATGTGTGTACTGCATGCCTACTAAAAGACACCTGCCTGTTGTACTGTTCCCACCAGGGCAGTGTGCATACTGCCACTATGAATGTCTGGTCTACATTCACTGGTCTGTGGTGTGTGAATGCTGCATGCCACCTGCATTATCACATGCATGATGTGTGTGTGTGTGTGTGTGTGTGTGTGTGTGTGTGTGTGTGTGTGTGTGTGTGTGTGTGTGTGTGTGTGTCTGTATTGTAACCGATGGTATGTCTTTGTATTGACAGGTGCTATAGGTGAGTTCCCCTCCTGCAGTCCATCTGATGCTAGTGTCCCCACAGATACTAGTGGTGATGACCATGTGCATGAGGCACAGGCAGGGTCATCACAGGCAGACACTGTGCCATTGGAGAACATCACACGTACGTCCCCTTCATCCCTGCACACGGTTCGGATGCCGACACATACCCCAACACCGTTGCCCATAGATGACGGTCAGTCAGCGTCTGTTGGCACCGAGCAGGAATGTGTGGTGGCTGCAGAAGGTGTGGGTACACACGATGTTGCCAGTGTAATGACTGGTGCAGTGCCACGCAGGCATGTGGCAGGTGCTGCTCATAGGGGGAGCACCACTAGACATACACCTGCTGTACAGGGTGCAGCAGCTGGTATAACCAGACGCATGTTCCAGACTGTAATGGCGGCGCAGGCACGTGCCGAACGGCAGAACCAGGAAGGGCAGAGGCTGCAGAGGTCTGCAATCCGTTCCTTGAATGACAACATCCAGGCATTGGCGAATGCCCAACAGCATCTTGCCGATGTTCTGGATAGGAGATTGGGTGAGATGGCTGGTATCCTTGACCGAGGCATGGCCATCCTTGAGCATGGGCTGTCCGTGCAGGAACACCAGGTAGGGGTGAGGCATAGGGCACGTGGGCGTGGGCCAGCAACACCACCTGGTGCAGGTCAGTGTGTGCGTGCCACCTCCCATGCCCACCCACACAGTGCTGGTAGCAGCAGCAGTGCAGCTGCTACTACACCAACCACACCAGGACAGAGCAGGCCACATGGACGTGGCCCTGGACGGCCCCGGCATGGGCACGTTTCCAGCGGACATGTGACATCGGAGAGTGGACAGTCCGTACATCCACCCGGTCGTGCCCGTGCGACCCCAGGCAGGCACGGGTCACGTCGCCGCAGGCGGACACAGTGAGCCGTAACACCTGCACTGTACAGTCTGGGGCTGCCAAGCATACCCTGTGTAGGCATCACAGATGACTGAACTGTGTACACACAAACCCACACACAGCAAACACGACTGTAGGGCTCCACCACACCCACATGCAATCTACACAGTCATGCCCAGTCAATGCACAGGCCCTTACACACACATGATGTCATCCATTGGTACAGCCCATGCCTGTGGCACACATCACCCTGTGCATATGATGAAGTCTCTGCCGCATAACTGTGAGATATTCTGATGCACAGGGTGGACAAGATAGTGAGAGGTGTATGTGATACCTGTGTCCGCATAGTACGTGATGTGTATGTTGTGGTGTGTGTGTATGGCTGGTGACAGGTGTGTATGTGATGTGGGTTGTGCACTGACATCATGCAACAGACATACCATGCAGGACAGGTGCATCATTCATTGATCTGTGTACACAGTATGCGTGGTGGTTACATGTGTAGCACCATGTTGGTTCAGTTAACCCGTATGACAATGATGGTGTACTTGCATGTGCCTACTGGGAGCACTGTAATTAGTTCCCCACGTGTAGTCGGGGTACCCACAGGCATGTCTGGCAACATCAGCATAGCACAGGTACCCGCAACCGGCATGGACCCCTACATAGGTACATAGGCGCACATGTACATAACAGGGTATGTGCCCTATGACATGTGTGGACCTAGCATGACTGTGTGTGGCTGCTAACACCCCTCAGGATGGGGATGCCACATCCATCAGTCCCCAGTCCCTCGTCCAGCACTGACACACAGATGATGCCTGGCGCATAACTATATTCACACATCCACACGTCATTATTATTCCTGGACGAAGGCAGTCAGGGCCGTTCCTTCACATGGGCTGGCACTCCTCTACGTGTTGTAGCGGGTCTCCGTCCGTTGACCCTGTTCCCCCAGCACGTCCCACTCATCTGTGTGGTGATGTGTCTGACAGTCGCTTCTGTGCCCGTGTTTGCCTGGAGCCTAGGAAGTGGAATATGCCCATGTCACCCAGGTCAGACATGGCCGTGTATGCCAGGCACAGATCACCACAGAGCAGATGTGCTGGGAAGGTTTACAGCCGGAGTCCCCTTGGTCGTGCAGCTTGTGACACATGTCCTAGCACTGTCATCCCCGCCTTGTGTAACGTTTGCGGTCCTTCCAAGTGCTGCAGGCGTCAGGTTAGCTACAGGCCAGATGTGCCATTGTACGCAGTCATTGCTCTGGTGTGTGATGTGTACAGGGGTACAATGAACACCCCTGATGTGGATGCGATTCCTTCCAGACCAGGAGGCCACAGTGGAATGTCTTCACACCCACATTGCCATTGTGTGTGTTGACAGAGGTTACCGACAGGTGTGGTAGCCATTTCCATGAACATGTCCACCATCTTGAATGGCTTACCACCTACATGTGACATTGGGCCGAACATGTCCTTCACACTGGGTAGGTCTGCACCTTCTCTGGCATGTAGTAGCAGGCCATGGCTCTGGCACCAGTTATCCATGTCTATGACGCCCTAGATGTATGTCCGTGTCACATGGGGTGTTGGGTAAGGTGGCCGGTGTGTAGTCATCTGCATACCTTGTCTGCCACAATCCCCCTATGATTGCATGCACATTGGAAGGTCGAATGCCATATGGCAGGGGGCCCAGGACTGAGCCCTGTGGGCCTCCACTGGAGACCAGATATGAGTGTGACAAGGCACCAGGAACACCAACCCTGTGTGGTGTGACCTCCAGCCTTTCTGAGAAGCATCGGATGACATATGTCCCCACATGTATGCTGGCGAGCCTTTCCATGAGTCCCATGTGGAGTGTGCTCTGAATGCTCCCACCAGGTCATGGTACTGTGTGCAAACCCGCGTATCCCCATCAATGGCCTTGGTGACCACTCCAGACAGGAAGAGCAGGTTCGGGAGGCAGGATCCGCCCTTGACTATGTTGTTGTGGGTATGTTCCGGTATTGGCTGTACACCACTGTCTGTATCCATGGGCACCTGTATGGACCTCCCCACAGCTTTGCAGACAAGGCTTGTCAAGCTGATAGGGTGTAGCTGTCTACAGTCCATAAGAGCACTACCCTGGCATAGTGGGACCACAGATGCCATATGCCATCCATCGGGGACATAGCCCATAGTAAGGCTAACATGACACAGTGGCCACATGTGTGGGCCGAGGGCCTCAATGAGGATGGGTAGCACACAGCCAGGGACACCATCGGTGCCCATTGGTGCTGTGTCAACCGCCATAGAGATATGGGATCACTCCAGGCCATATGAGATGTTTCGGAGGCTACACTCTGGTGGGATGGATATGTCCCCTCTTGGGGGGGGGGTGGATGTATGCATGGAACATGTCCGCTGGTTTGCAGACAATGTCTGTGGGTGCAGTGACCATTGTACCATTCTGGACCATTTCCGGCCAAGTCTGTGTGCCCCCAACCATGTCCTTACCACAGTTAGGGAAGGCCCTATGGTTGTCTCATGTGCCCTCTGCAGTACCACTCCCACAAGTGGCCGTGGATGATTGTATGTGTGGCCGTATGGTGACGCCGGTATGAATGGGAGATGGTTTCCCTGGTACTGACATTGCTCTGTCATGTATTAGCTCCAACTGTTGATGTACAGCTTGTCAGTGGCTAGGGTCCACCACACCATGTGCCTACCTGTGGTGGACAAGGTCCTGATGTTATCATGTTTGCCTGTTGCAGACATGCATGTGGGTGCTCAGAGAAGGCATCCGTTAGGCGCTTGCCAGTCTGGCCTGTATTCAACCCTGGCATGGAGGACTTGTAGGGTACAACACCGGTCATTATGATGTGTGTGGTTTGTTGTGGAGAGGTCATCACTTAGGTCCCCATGCGGTGTTGGGTGCAGGATGTGGATGACCAGTGGATCCACTATATGGTCTGGCATCACCATTGAGGGCTGTACATCCTGTGTGGGACATATCCTCACCATGTGTGATGGGCAGAACTGTCAGACACCCCCCCCTAGAGAGTATGGTTCATGGCTGTTTTACAGTGGCCAGGTGTGAGAACACCAGGGACCGTGGCGTAGTGTGTTGTGCCATGGGTAATGTTCCCAGTCTATGTATGGGTGGTTCATGTCACCCAATACGGTGCTGTTGTGAGAGCATGCACACTCACCAGTGTCCTCAGGACGTCTGTGCAGGTATCCTGTGTTTGGGAGGGTTGTCTGTAGCATGCAACAAACTGTAGGCCAGTCCTACACATGGTTAATTGCACCTAGATATTCCCCGCTGCAACGGCCATGTCTGTGGCATGCGCGGGTTGCTGTTGTGTGGCTGGACACACACGACGGTCCACATTCCGCCACCCATGCCGTCGCACCATGTGTATGCATGTCTGCCCTGTGCCGAGTGTAAGTGTCTGAGCATGCCCAGTAGGCAGCTGTGTAGATAGACACACAGCACAGTGCACACCGTGCCCAACTGCAGTTATACCCCGGGTGCATGCCTGTATCCCCTTCGCAGCCCACGCCTGTGGCATGGCCAGGTTGCTGTTGTGTGGCTGGACACACACGACGGTCCACATTCTGCCACCCATGCCATCGCACCATGTGTATGCATGTCTGCTCTGTGCCGGGTCTAAGTGTCTGAGCATGCCCAGTAGGCAGTGATGTACTGATCAGTAGTTACTTGGTATTCCCGACTGCAGCACTAACGTGTTACTGTAATGGCGACCTTGGGATGGTAACAGGCTGCGTGACTGCGCACTCTGACATAATTCGATCGGGCCCATTGCCTCTGCAAATGATACCACCCACGTAGGGGTTTCCCTCCTGACAGCGCTCTGCTCAGTAAACTCGGTAGCGCGTTCTGTAAATGCTTCATACTGTAGTGTGTTCATGTAGATAGGCGTAGGTTCGTCTCCCGTCCCTTCCGTGTGTGTGTGTGTGTGTGTGTGTGTGTGTTTCCAGCTGCCTCTGCAAATGAACATGCTTTTAGACGCTTCGCAACACATACCTTGGCTATTGCCAACTATTGTCTTGCGGGTGATGTCACCAGCCTAGAAGTATGCCTCTGACAGCGCTCTGCTCAGTAAACTCGGTAGCGCGTTCTGTAAATGCTTCATACTGCAGTGAGTTCATGTAGATAGGTGTAGGTTCGTCTCCCGTCCCTTCTGTGTGTGTGTGTGTGTGTGTGTGTGTTTCCAGCTGCCTCTGCGAATGAACATGCTTTTAGATGCTTCGCAACACATACCCTGGCTATTGCCAGCTATTGTCTTGCGGGTGATGTCAGCAGCCTACAAGTATGCCTCTGACAGCACTCTGCTCAGTAAACTCGGTAGCGTTCTGTAAATGCTTCATACTGTAGTGTGTTCATGTAGATAGGCGAGGTTCGCCTCCGTCCCTTCCGTGTGTGTGTGTGTGTGTGTGTGTGTGTGTGTGTGTGTGTGTGTGTGTGTGTGTGTGTGTGTGTGTGTTTCCAGCTGCCTCTGCAAATGAACATGCTTTTAGGACGCTTCAACACATACCTTGGCTATTGCCAACTATTGTCTTCGGGTGATGTCACCAGCCTAGAAGTATGCCTCTGACAGCTGTGCTCAGTAAACTCGGTAGCGCGTTCTATAAATGCTTCATGCTGTAGTGAGTTCATGTAGATAGGCGTAGGTTCGCCTCCGTCCCTTCCGTGTGTGTATGTGTTTCCAGCTGCCGCTGCGAATGAACATGCTTTTAGACGCCGCAACACATACCTTGGCTATTGCCAGCTATTGTCTTCTTGGTGATGTCAGCAGCCTACAAGTATGCCTCTGACAGCACTCTGCTCAGTAAACTCGGTAGCGCGTTCTGTAAATGCTTCATACTGTAGTGAGTTCATGTAGATAGGCGTAGGTTCGTCTCCCGTCCCTTCAGTGTGTGTGTGTGTGTGTGTGTGTGTTTCCAGCTGCCTCTGCGAATGAACATGCTTTTAGATGCTTCGCAACACATACCTTGGCTATTGCCAACTATTGTCTTGCGGGTGATGTCACCAGCCTAGAAGTATGCCTCTGACAGCGCTCTGCTCAGTAAACTCGGTAGCGCGTTCTGTAAATGCTTCATACTGCAGTGAGTTCATGTAGATAGGCGTAGGTTCATCTCCCGTCCCTTCCATGTGTGTGTGTGTGTGTGTGTGTGTGTGTGTTTCCAGCTGCCTCTGCGAATGAACATGCTTTTAGAAGCTTCGCAACACATACCTTGGCTATTGCCAGCTATTGTCTTGCGGGTGATGTCAGCAGCCTACAAGTATGCCTCTGACAGCACTCTGCTCAGTAAACTCGGTAGCGCATTCTGTAAATGCTTCATACTGTAGTGAGTTCATGTAGATAGGCGTAGGTTCATCTCCCGGCCCTTCCGTGTGTGTGTGTGTGTGTGTGTGTGTGTGTGTGTGTGTTTCCAGCTGCCTCTGCAAATGAACATGCTTTTAGATGCTTCAAGAACACATACCTTGGCTATTGCCAACTATTGTCTTGGGGTGATGTCACCAGCCTAGAAGTATGCCTCTGACAGCGCCAGCTCAGTAAACTCGGTAGCGTGTTCTGTAAATGCTTCATGCTGTAGTGAGTTCATGTAGATAGGCATAGGTTCGTCTCCCGTCCCTTCCGTGTGTGTGTGTGTTTCCAGCTGCCACTGCGAATGAACATGCTTTTAGACGCTTCGCAACACATACCTTGGCTATTGCCAGCTATTGTCTTGCGGGTGATGTCAGCAGCCTACAAGTATGCCTCTGACAGCACTCTGCTCAATAAACCTCGCAGCGTTCTGTAAATGCTTCATGCTGTAGTGAGTATCATGTAGATAGGCGTAGGTTCGTCTCCCGGCCCTTCAGTGTGTGTGTGTGTGTGGGTGTGTGTTTCCAGCTGCCTCTGCGAATGAACATGCTTTTAGACGCTTCGCAACACATACCTTGGCTATTGCCAACTATTGTCTTGCGGGTGATGTCACCAGCCTAGAAGTATGCCTCTGACAGCGCTCCGCTCAGTAAACCCGGTAGCGCATTTTGTAAATGCTTCATGCTGTAGTGAGTATCATGTAGATAGGCGAGGTCTGCCGGCCCTTCCGTGTGTGTGTGTTTCCAGCTGCCTCTGCGGATGAACATGCTTTTAGATGCTTCAAAACACATACCTTGCCTACCAGCAGCCATTCCTGTACGGTTGTTGCCACCCACCTGTACATGTGCCTCTGCTGGTGCTGTACTCGGTGGTCCACGTAGCGCATACCATACCTGTGTTGTACGTTTGTGCGGTTGAGTATGTGGGTGTGTGGTCAATCATCATGCGTGCCACATGTGTGTGTGTGTCCAGGCTCCCAGCTGCATGGGTTCATATGGTATGGCTCTGAGTTTTACGCGGAACACCCATAACCTGACGCCATCCTTGTGTTTGTGGATGGCGGGACGCAGCTCGTGTACTGCTTGTGTGCTTGTTCTGGTCGGCGACCTCTGTAGCGTGTTCTCCACGTGCACCCTACTATGGTGTTGTGGGGTGCTGCTGTGTACATTACACTCACGGGCCTGCCGGATGTGTCCATCTGTATCTCTTTCTTTGTATATCTATGTACCTATGTTGTGGACCGCTGCTCTACCATGGACAGCTGTCTTCCCATGTATCGCATATTGTCAATGGGCTGACACATATAACTGTGGTACGTTGCATATTCACACATTGTCCATGCACCATCCGTATTCCAGAACACCTCATAGACATCTGCTGGATTACGTGGCAGACAGCTATCCTTGCTGTCCTGACACTGTACCCAATGACGACATACACCTTGTGTGTAGCCTCTCTATGGTGTGTGTATGTCTAACTGTGCTGTATGCATGGCGTGTGTGTGTCCGCTATAGCCATGTGTGCAGCTGTCGCCACTATGGGTATCCTTGTGGACCGCTGTTACATGGGCACGCCTGAACATACCTGCAGACTGTACTACCTCCGGACGGCAGTGGCCTTAGATAAATCCGCTGCCCCAGGCTCTGGGGCTACATGCGCCGCCAACACAACACATGGTGCACCCATCTTGGTATACATGCCACGTGACACCTACTAGACAGGTGGCCCTACTAGAGCAGCGCCCTGGGCCTACGGCCGGCTTTGGGCACATCACAAGGCAAACGTCTACATTCGGTGTTTTACGACGTCTAGATTATAACACCACAGGAGGGACTTCCTCAGCTATGCTGAAGAATGCGGATGTGGATAGATTAGTAGGTGGAGGGTTGGCCACACACCAGGGCTGACCAATGGATAACTGCTGAGGCATCTTTTGAGAGGCAGGTGGAGCAAACACCCGTAACGGAGATGTAGTGTAGATACAGATGTAGGGTTAACATACATTTGTCCACTCTGTCGGTTCTGTACCGTTGTATTACAGTGATATGCTATGCATATCTTCCATAGACATTGTTAGGTCTTCGGTTTTTGAGGATTTGACATAGTACAATATCATACCAATACGGGAAATATCGAAAACTGGTAAACTGTAGGAAAATTAGGTCATAAGATTGTTTCAGAATGGACATAATAAAGCCTTTGCTTTAACAGTTTATCTTAAAAACATGCAACGCTACAGCCAAACTTTTCGTTTTCGTTGCTTTCTACTCTTCGGAAAAAAGCAAATTCTTAAACTGTTCACAATCAACAATGTGAGATTAAGAACTTCGTTAAGACTCATTGTTGATTGTGAGCGTCTTTAGAATTTGCTTTTCAGAAGTTAAGAACAACGAAACGCTGAACGCTGTATGTTTTAATAAACTGTTTTAAATGGCAGCCAAGAAGACTTGTGTTAAAATGAATCGTTAAGAAGACTTGTGTTGTGTCGTAACTAATGGGACCATTCCTGCCGCAGGCTGGTTTGTTTGTTTCTCATAGTAGAATATCATGTAATACGTGTGTTCATAGGATGCTTTCTGAGATGTTGACATGTGTGTGTTTTTGTTAGCAGTAAGGTCTGTGCTTTCTATGCTGTGGCTACATGTTCATTGTTTGCATAGAAAGTGACAAATGGAAGTGCAAGGGTGGATATTTAAAGCCTGGATGCTTCCATGTTATGTGTAAGTCTCACGGGGCCTACTGGTGATAGCGCATACATGTCTATGAAGAACCTTTGGATACCATATGCGACCTGTCGTGGACAAAATGTTTAAGTTGACTGTTCCATCTACCTATGTGTGACATGGTTTATGGCCATAGGGTGCCAGCAAGTCTTTCCTGTTCATTGGGTGTTTGCCATGGTCAATTGACATCAATCCTATTAATTCACTGAAGGATGTCTTTCATTGGTGGGAACGCCATAGTTTGACCATCATTATGTCTTTCCCAGCCGACGCTGATATTGTGCCATTGGTATGTTTACTGGGTCACCCATCTGTTCCACTGTATGGAAGCATGTGATCCCCATTTATGTGCTGGCAGATTGAGTGCTGTGTAATGCGCGGTATCTGCCCAGCGGTCTGGCTTTGTATGGGAGTGTCTACTGTAGTCCCTATCTGTATTTCCTGGGTTATGCCTTGCAACAGCTGTGGCATTCCCCAGGGTTTGCAGCTATGGGTGCCATCTTGGCCGCACGCTTGTCCATCCATGGGAACTGCCTACTGGACACTAGTATAGGGCTGTACACATTTCACAGCTGCATTCTGCATTTCCGTGGATGATCGGCATTATTAGTGCGGAGTAACGATATGTTACATTACCGCCCCGCACATCGGGCGGACAACGAATCAATATCATCTGCCAATCCACACCGAGACCCATTTTTTGCATACCCACGATCCTACATGTCTGCAACCTCGATAGTACCATTGCACGACCCTTCATGGTGTGCGGAAATGGATGAACGGCGTCGTATGGGACGCAGCAACCTGGGGAGTCCTATTCATATGTCCTGCATTTCATGGACGGTTGTCATCACCCTTGAAGACGCTTTGTGGTGCATATATCTACCTGTGCCAGAGTCACGGCTGTCACCTGTTCTGGGACACACAAACGCAGCCTGTTGCCAACACTAAAGGAGAAATTTTTGGTCCTGCAATGGACACCAATGTGCATATGTAAAGTGTAGAACATGTTGGACTGTGTCCATTCGGGGTGGGGTTTGACTGCCGCCGTATGTTCCCCAGTCCCGGATGTCTGTTTGCCTACCCATATTATGTAGTGCTACGGAACCCGTGTCCTTCCACAATTAACCCATATGGCAAGTTACTGTAGTACTGCAGGTTGGCAACTGGCTTTAAGTAACTCTCAGAGGTACCATTGTGAACTATCCGCCACTGTATTGTCATTATCACACAGCCGGTACATGTAGAACCTATTTATTCATGAAAGGATGTTATTTATGTGTGGGAACGCCATAGTTTAACCATAGTATGATCGCCTTCTCCAGTTGGACGCTTGTTGATGTGCAAAAGTTATTAATATGTGTTCCACAGGTCGCCCATGTTCATGGGAGTGGAAGCGGGTGTTCCCACATACCCTTACAGCAAGCACCTTGGTTGCTGTACGCGGGATTCGCATCGGGCAGGATAGGATGTCTATGGGGTGTGTCTACTGTTGTTTCCATCTGTATTTCCTGTGTTATGCCTTACTACGGCCTGTGTGATTCCACCAGGTTTGCTATTATGGGTGCCATCTTGTCCGTGCACGCTTGTCCATCCTTGGGGAAAATGCCTACTGGACACTGGTGTAAGGCTGTACCCATTTCACAGCTGCATGTAGTATTCCTCCGTGGAAAGATTGTCAGTATTGGTGGGTGGTAAGGCATGTTCTGTACCCACATCCTCCCACGGGCGGGACAATGGATCATCTGCCAATCATCTCAACACCTATTTCTGCATACCCACTATCCCATGGCTGCAACCCCGACAGTGCCCATAGCAAATCCTCCATGTGTGCTGGAATGGGATGTGGACGCACATCTGTGGACTCGACAATCTGTGGATTCCGTGCATATGTCCCATATTTTCATGGACAGTTGTCATCAACCTTGAACACGCTAAGTGGGCATATATGTAGCTGTGCCGTAGTCACGGCTGTAGTTCATCTTGGTCTCCGCTGCGCAAGACCCGGTTGGCGTTGCAAAAGGACAAATTTTGGGTCCTACAATGGACACAAAATGCATATGTTAAATGTAGAACCTGTTGGACCGTGTCCATCTGGCCAGTGGTTGTGACCGCTGCTGTATGTTCCCAATCGCTGATGTGCGTTTGACTACACATATTATGTTGTGCTACTGAACCCATGTTCTACTCACGATTAACCCAAATGGTATTGATGTAACGCTGCAGGTTGGCAACTGCTTTAAGTAATCCTCAGAAGGCCCAGCACACAGTAGGACAGAGGTATGCTATACGCCACTGTATTGTCAATATAAAACAGCCAGAACATGCATACCCTATTTATTCCATTGAAGGATGTTGGGCTATATGCGGAACGCGAAGTGTTGGAAACATCGTCAGCACCTTCCTAGTTGAGGGCAGGTTGTTAGTGTGCCATTAGTATGTGTGTCTCATCATTCCATTTGTTCCGCAGTATGGAAGCGAAAGTGATCCCTCATGTTGTTGCTGGCAGACTGGCAGTGCTGTGTGCCGGCGATGACCGCACGGGCGGTCTGACTTTGTATGGGGAGTGTCTACTGTAGTCCCTATCTGTATTTCCTGTGTTATGCCTTACTGCAGCTGTGTAATTCCACCAGGTTTCCAGTTATAGGTGCCATCTTGGTCGTACACTTGTCCATCCATGGGAATTGCCTACTGGACACTGATATAGGGCTGAACACATTTCACACCTGCTTAGCATTACCCAGTGGATGCTTTGCATCCTTAGTGGGGACTAAGGCACGTGCTATAACACAGCCCTCCCATCGGGCGGGACAACAGATCATCTGCCAAACAACACCGAGCCCCATTTTGCATACCCAGGATCCCATGGCTGCAACCCCCACGGTACCCATTACACACCCTTCATGTGTGCGCGGACTGGGATGTGGACGCACTTCTATGGACACGCACAATCTGGGGATTTCTGTTCATATGTCCTGCATTTCATGGACAGTTATCATCAACCTTAAACATGCTGGTGGGTGCATATGGCCCTAGCTGTGCCGTAGTCACGGCTGTCACTCTGTCTGAGCCGATCACAGCTGGTCGACGTTGCAAACGGAACAATTTTTGGAGTCCTACAATGGACAGCCGGCTGCATATGGTGTAGAACGTGTTGGACTGTCACCATCTGGCCAGTGAGTTTGACTGCCGCTGTATGTTCCCCAATCATGGATGTCTGCTTGACTACCCATATTATGTATTACTTGGCCTATCTATATCCACGCAAGGCCAGTAAGCGGAAATACATGAAAACCTTAAGCGTCCCGCCCATCTCTCATAAAAGGACATTATTGAACATATATCGCCAAACACAGACAATGACAAAAAACGATACACTCCTTATTAACCAAAAGATACTGAGCTCTTTTCACCTACTAACATGGGGCATTGTCAGAGTAATGCAGTAATACATTACATAGTCGTCCTTATACACTTCCTTCAGAGTCCAGTTTAAAGTCAATTAATCAATAAACCTGCTCATAGTTAAGTGGACAGTGCTCCAAGTCTTGATGATAACGTGCATTGACATATACAAATCAGTGTTGCATACATTACTTAATGGAAATAAACACATGTCGACAACAAATGTGTTAATATAAATACAATATTGGTCAATACAATCAGTATATTGAAACATAGTTGAGAATTGTTGTGAGTAAACCTTAGATAGCCTTTGAAGTGTGCTGATCAGGATATTTTATATCAATGGTAATATAATTAGCATTACGATTCCAAAGCATGGAATCAAAAAGTACAATTAAAACATATATTTTACAATTATGAACTGTAAATGAGCGGGAGTGCAGACATCCATAACTCTTCCCTGCTTCGAGAGTGGATCACACACACGCACACGTTATTAACTCACATTTCCTAATTGTGACCAGGCGTGACGCTTACATGTACATATCCGTATTCTGTTTATATATGTTTTACTGGGTCCGGTAATGGTTTGCGGTGGCTGTGTTAGTTGCATCCATATTCCTTCATAATGTGTGTCTCTGATCCGGGTTGACGGACATGTGCAGTGAACGCCATTTTGCAACTTTTATACATGTAACAGTCTTCTTGCAGCATGGACGCATTACGCATTAATCGCTCACATCTATATGTTCTATAAGTCGTAATTCAAACGTGACTGCATTCACGCTTTTCGTTTGTCGGATTACCTGTGACCACTACACGCTAGCTGTTCGGTGTCATTAATATGCATACCCATGGCACTTTAAGCTACATTTACATATTATCCCTCCCCTCAAGACTCACCACGATCGCCAGCAGCAGTATATCCATACTCCTGCTGGGAAAGCTGGGTGTGGTACTGCATGTTAAACATTCCCTATTCCCTCAAGCTCAGCCATGGCCCAGGATGCATATGTCGCGACCGCAGGGGATGTTCAGATCACAGGGTGCTTATATCCCCACGCATACAGGCCTTCGATTGTCAGGGTGTTCCTGTGGTGCTTTGGGTTTTGGTCTTGTCCGCCCAGTGTAAACGGAACTGCCCTGACCGTGTGGCTTCTGAAATGTTAGATGAGTCACATATACACCAGTTTGTCCGTGTCTGGCGATACCATGTCACCCCAATTATTCATAACCGTCGTAGCGCTTGATTGGCCGGTGTACCTGCTTGTAGATCTTGTTATACTAATTGCACATGGTCTGGTCGAGCGGACCTATTTCATTACTAACCCTCGGTATATGACCTGCAGTTAGCCATAATATTACATGGGTTTACACCATTATGCGTGCGATTTGCTCTGCAATTGAGCCACAGACATGTCCGTTAAGCTTGGTTTGGGCGGTTCCGCTCTTCGTTGCTACACATTTAACATGGCGGAACAGGTTGAACAGCTCCGCCATCGGGACATCGGGCTCTCCGTCGCTGTTTAGTATTGAATCGCTATGTTGAGTTTGTTTCATAAAGTGAGACAGAGTGTCGGACATTGTGGTAACGGACATCTCGCGCGAAGTACGCAATCCGCGACCGCCGCTGGAGTGCCGTATGTCTGCATTTGGGCGGCGGCTAGACCAGCATTATGCTGTGCCATTATGTCTGGGAATATATGGTTTCTTGCCATAGATGATATGGCATACTAGCAATGACCCGGCGTTGCCTGGGTGTGGGTACTGCTGTATTACCCACGGGAAGAGTGCGTGGGCCTTAGGTTAAGTGGTGCCCAGGCAGAAGGACTCCATGTTGCCACCGCCACACTGCACCCGCTACCCTCCTCCTGGTCTACGCCGACACCAAATAAAGTCTGAAAGGTGCGAGAGTAGTGAAACGCCTTAAGTGACGGAAGGCTGCCTACTTGGCCCTATGGCGCCTAAGGCCAGCTATGTCATGTGGTCCCGGGCATCGGACTCGGAACGTGCCACGCCCGCGTCTGCGTGGGTATGTCCATTACCCACATCCGGCCGTGGTTTATTGCTATGATGTTCCATGTGTGTACAGTGGTGCCGGTTACCATACATATGCCTTCTCTCCAAAAGCCGATTTCACACTTCTGAACACTACTGGTGAAGTCTCCCTTTAATGCCCCTGAGCCAGTGGTGAACATTACTCAAACCGCTGAATCACGATGCATGTATGCCTTCCACCAGCACCTACAGGACTGCATGGATCAGGCAATCCCATACAAAACTGGCGACTCTTTGTACCAAAGACAAGCATATCCAGTCTGGTGGACCCTCAGCCATGAACAAGCTCTACAACGACAGGAGGTAGCTACTACAAGTTAAAAGTTTTGAATACTTGTAAGGGTAAACACACCCTTGCTCATTATACATGTGTGAAAGAACTACAAGCTAAGTCATGAAATCATCCAGGGAAATTCAACAGAGAAATTAACAAGGACTCAACAGACAATCAAGTAAGGCCTTCTTTAGGCTATGTTGGACACCTGGGAGGACACTCCCAGCTTATGGATGCTCAGAATCTGGTTCAGAATGATGTGAAAGAATGACTGAAACCTGCTACACACATTGCCAACATACTGGCTGTGACAGGTTCAGATGCTAACATTTCCTCCCCCCACTCCCCCATGGAGCGGTATATCTGATACCCAGAGAATTGTAGATCCTGGAAACATCTGTAACGCACAGGTGGGAAATGCCAATGTCTCAAGGCAGTAAAACACAGCATCCATGGGACCAGATGGAAGTCCTGCAGCTGTGTACTCCATGAACTCATGTAAAATTAAACCCACACTTAGGACAGCTGTTTAATCTTAGCCTCACTCAGGATAACGTGCCCAAGCCAGTAGCACCAAAGGCCGCATCTGTATCAGCACTGGCACAGGATGGTGCCTCCACTGACCCTGGTTGGTTACCATCCCACAGCTTAACGACAAGTCCTTATCTGCAAAGCCATGGAGAAGCGATCAGGCGGCCTGGTAAACTCATAGATAAAGTTATTATAGAGGACTTGTGATGATTTTGGATCCAACCTAGTTTGGCTTGGTCAAAAGTCAGATCATGCCTTTTACACGTGTTCGGACTTTGTAGTGATCGGTCACCAAGGCACATTGATGAGGGCGAGAAGAAACAGTCCATACAGCCTACCTCCAACTCCTGGCAAAGGCCTTCCAACACAGCCATACCCCTCGGGTATTCATTGATAAACCATCATCTTGAACGTAAATCCATACATCGCCATATGGGCCGTTGCAAACTGGCCGGAAGTCACGGAACCTCATAATGGTCATAGTTGCTGAAGCCATGTCATACTCACAGCCAGTCACCAGGTGGTGTCCCATGGGAGGCTCAGTCCTGGTCCACTATTTTTCAGCATCTACATTTCCAAAAGTACAAAGAAGCAAACACAGGGGTTATGAGCTGAGCCAATGTTTCAGCAGATGACTGCAAACTGGGTGCCATAGTCGGACACACATCTTATGACACGTAGTATGGTCTTCAGAGGGCATTTCACAGATGTGGATATAAGGGTAAGTGCCAGAGACATGGCCTACACAGCTAAATGCCAGGAAAATGCATAGAACATACCTTCGGGAAGAACAAGGTTACCCCTAGCTACCATATGGTAAAGTGGCAAATCCACACTGAGCACAGAGGGGAGTGCTACCAGGGATCTGGGGACCCGGGTTGAATTGTTAACCTGCCTTAGCCCGACACACACATTGCTAATGGCGTAGTTAGGTAGACCTTCACCACATTGCCCACATCATCATGAAGGATTCATGATCTGAGACCAGGGGAGGTCATTGGTTCCCTTGTACTCATCACTCTCATTAGACCTATGATTGGGTACAATGCCCTCGCTCAAATGTATCTGATTCCGGCGACACCTGCAGCAGCTGGACGAGGCCCTCAGCCAGTTTCATCGGCTGCAAACAGATGTGAAAGGGTCTCAGGAATATGCTATGCTGACCTACTGAAAGCAATTCCAGCTGTATACAGTCGCATACCACTTCTGCCCAGAGGTGACCTGTGCCTGGCAGCCTACAAGGCCAGCGTCGAACCCAGATCTGATGACATCTAAGTGCTTCCACCTAAAGAATCTCCATCCCTCTCAGAACCACAAGGGCAGGTGACGATACACCTTCACACCGTCATTAATAGAGAGCGTGCTGGTGGGACAGATTCATCACCCAGACACTCACTATGCTGTGGAACAACATCCCAGTACGTGAGGCCAAGCACCTGTTGCTGGCCTTGTGTTAGCTATTTCTTGACAAGGATGTCTGAATTGATTTCTTTGGGAACTCAACCTTCTAAATGAATATTTACTTACTTCACCACATTGAATCTTTTACATTTTGTTGGTCTATTTTACATTAGTCATAATCATACGGTTTATCTCTATATATTATGGTTCATTTATATTGGTTTAGGTGTCTGTAGTGTCTTTTAATATGGTCATAATTGGCAGAGAAATACAGGTAGAACATATATAGGAAAGCTTAAACAGTCAGACTATTTGGAAAACATTATGTTGGTTCTTCTTTCATATATACATATATTTCCCTATTTTTCTATGAAGAATGTACCTTTCTAAGCAATGTCTGATGTACTCACTGTGTGGAATCTGTAACCCAAGTAAAGTTTGTTTTGCTTGTTTGCCTTTGCCAAGTATTTAATTAATACTTAAGCAACATCTAATTTAACATGACCAAATTGTAAGGGCCTTTTACAAAACGTGTAGTCGGGTTGCAGCTGTATTGGCCTGTATTTCCTGAATAAGTCTGCCATGAAGCAGACGAAAAGAGCCTCAATAAACTATGCGCAGCGACTGCATTTTAATTCCTGATGGATGGGTCTTGTGTATGCATGGCCGGTGTCTACAGTACCCCTGCGTCTTTGCTTTGGACTTCTTCAGCTGGTTGGTTCTGTGTTTTCGTATTGCAGAGAATGTCAAGTGTAGTCCTTCTATGTGTATTACCTGTGTAACGCCTTACTAGCAGTTGTAATTCCACCGGTTTGCAGTTATGGGTGCCATCTTGGTCACACGCTTGTCCATCCACAAGGGTGAATTGCCTACTGGACACTGGGTATAGGGAGCTGTAAGCACATTACAATCACCAGCATTTAGCATTCTCACGGTGGATGCCTTTGCATTAGTAGGTGAGTAAGGCAGTGGTACTATGCACATCCCTCCCATCGGGGTAGGACAACGGATTATCTGCTTGTAGACAACACAAAGCCCCATTTCTGCATACCCAAGATCCCTTCAGCTGCAAAACTCCTCGACAGTACCCATTGCTGTCACATACATCCTCTTCATCGTAAAGGCAGGGACTGGGATGTGGACGCTTATACGCTATGGACACGTGAATCTGGGCCCATTTCTGTTCATATGTCCTCATGCGTTTCATGGCTCTGCTGTCGCCCAACCTTAAACACCGGCTGGTGGTGCATATGTCTAACTGTGTGCCGTAGCCACGGCTATGGAAGCATCGCCTGTTGTCTTATGTAACCGCCCTGGAGTGAGTTATGTGAAAAAGGTATGTATTTTTAGGGTCCTTCAATGGACACCCAATGTGCATATGTAAAGTTAGAAGTGTTGCTGGACTGAAGTCCAACTGGCCAGTGCTTTTGACTGCTGCTGTGATGTTTCCCCAATCGCCGGATGTCTGTTTTGACTACCCATTCTTCAGGTGATTGCTACGTAACCAGGCAGATTTACAGCTGTGTGAACAGATGGTGTACATCCAAAGATGGAAGCCAGGTTAATAACTTTGCTTCAAAATAAAACTCAGACGTCCCTAATAGGACATATCCGTCACTGTAACCTTCAACATGAACACCACCCGGAACATGGTGGTAGATCCCTCTATGTCTTCATTGAAGTATGTTTTCTCTGGGGTGAAGGGGTGAGGAACCGCCATAGTGCCGTTTACATATCCCCAGGTTGATGTTGTTGGTGTGCACATTTTACTGTGTTGCACAGGCGCCCATCTGTTCCCCACAGTATGTTGGTAGCAGCGAACCTCCCCATTGTGTTGCTGCAGATTGAGTGCTGCACGCCGGGTAGCCTGGTGGCTACGCGGTCCAACTTTGTATGGGGAATGTCAAATCAGTAGTCCCTTGCATGTATATTTTAACTGTGTTATGCCTTTATCACGTTGCTGTGTAGTTCCACCGGTTTGCACAGTTATGGGAAGCCATCTTGGTCATACACTTGTCCATCCATGTAGAATTCTGCCTATGTGGACACTAGTATAGTACCTGGCATTTTCACACCTGCATTTCTAGCATTCTCTCGTAGATGGTTTGCATTATTAGCGGAGGTAAGCGCAGGTGTTACACTTTATCCTTCTCCCACGGGTCGGGACAAAGGATTGCCTGCAGGCTCTTTACAGTCAACACCGAGGCCAGATTCTAACATACCAGGACTCCCTTGATTGCAATAAGTCAATTGAGTACCCATTATAACATCCTTCATGCGTGTGTCTTGGGGACGCTGTGATGCGTGGGCTGAAGTTCTATGAACCCGTACCCTGGGTATTTCTGTGCATAAGTGTGCTTGCATTTCATGGACAGCTATCATCAACATTGAACAACTTGCTAGGTGCATATGTGTACCCAGACGTGGTGATTTACAATGAGTCGCCACGTGGGTAATGCAGTAAAGCCAGCAGGCATTCAATGAATGGAATTTTTTGGGTCCTGGGCAATGGACACCAATGTGTTAATATGTCATGTTGCTGATATTTGCTGGACTGTGTCCACCTGGCCAGTGCGTTTTCACTGCTTTGGTGTATGTTCCCCAATCAGCGGTGATGTCTGTTTGAGCTACCCATATTCTGTTATGGTGCTACGTAACTAGTAAGTGATTTAGTACTGTGGAACAAATGTCATACATCCAAAAGATGCTGGTTAACCCAAATCACTGCTTCATGCAGCAAACCTCAGACATCCCAATGGGATGACATATCCGTCACTGTATTTTCAACATAACACCACCGGAACATGTTGATCAACGGCGTATCTATTCATCTTAACTCATGTTGTCTTCACAGGTGTGGAAAATGCAATAGTTCATATATCCCTACTTGATTATCGCCAGACCAGATTGTGCCATTAGTATGTGTTCCACAGGTCGGCACATCTGTTCAAAGGCCTGTATGGTAGCGGGCGAAGCTCTCATCTCTGTTGCTGGCAGATTGAGTTGGCCTGTGTACATCGGTGTTGCGGCACGGCCGGTCCGACTTGTATGTGGAATGTCAACTGCAGTCTATAACGTGTATTTCCTGTAAGCATAGCTGTCACTTCGCCGTGCAGTAATTTCCCCGGGTTTGCAGTTGTGGGTGCCATCTTAGCTTACTCTGGGTTGTCCATCCAGCGACAATTCGCCTCACTGGACACTAGTATATGAAGGCTGTACACATTTTCACACCTGCATTTAGCATTCTCCGTGGATGGATTTGCATTATTAAGCGGAGGTGAGGCAGGTGCTACACACACATCCCTCCACACGGGGCGGACAAAAGGATTGCCTGCATGAAAACAACACCGAGAGTTTCCAGAGTCTACATACCCAGAATCCCTTGATTGCAACAATCGACCAGGTACCTATTACACATCGCTTCTGGTGTAATGCCGGGGACTGTGATGTGAGCGCAGAAATTCTATGGACCCGGCACCCTGGGTGGCTTCTGTGCATCTGTGCTGCATTTCATGGACAGCTTATCATCAAACATTAAACATGCAAGCTATCGCGGTGGCATATGTGTACCTGTGGCGATTTACACTGAGTTCACCGTGAGAAGCGTAAAAGTGAAATAGAGCACATCATTCTTGTCTTTAGACAATTTTTGGGTCCTACAATGGACACCACTGTGCATATGTGGAAGTGTAGAGCTTGTCGGACTGTGTCCTTGCGTGGAGCAGTGGGTTTCACTGATGCTGGTGTGTTGCTTTCAACAATCGCGGATGTCTACTTGACTACCCATACTGTGTAGGTGGTACATGTTGGAACCATGTGTTTTCCGGCCACTCAGAGACCCAATGGTGTACATCCAATGTTGCAGGTTAACAACAACCACTTTGGGCCGAGCCCAGGAGGTCAGACGATTGGGAGGTATTGCCACTTTATTAATGGAACAACACCTCCAGACTGTGTAAAATCATGGGAACTTTAAGCCGAAGGTCTTATCACCATTTGGTGGCAATTGCGTAATTAGGCAGAACCACGGTTTCACATACGTATGCTTCATGATAAGACATATTGTCACAATGCAGAAGTTAATCTTCTGTTACATTTGGTCGTTGTGATACCTCTGTTGACACAGGATAACGTGTGGGGACTAGCCTGCCCTCCCGCTTCATATCCTGGATGTGGTATCGGAGGTGGTATGGGGGTGGGGGGGCTGTCGCTACTACTGTATTATGATCTTCTCTGTGTACGTATGATGCTTTCGCATTTGTAGTGTTCTGTTCCCTTCGGTTCAATACCTCAATCCACCTATGTGCTTGATGGATACCCAATTGTCGCTGTTTTGTCGCCTGCACATCTTAGGGCTGCCACCTTTTCAAATGCACAATGTGGGACATTAGTGTTCGGAACGTGTAATTTGCCAGGTAAAAGCATACCCACGGCCAGTACATAGGACAGGATTTCACTTTTTGCCAGGAGAGCTACCAATTCTTGTAGCATTTCAGTTGCTTATTCTGTTTATTATGATATTTTGTTGTTCCAGATACAAAATTACTGTTTTATGCTACCATTTGAAAAGATATCTGTGAAATCTTTGTCCTGAGATATCAGGACATTTGCCATTTGTTCTGTTTGTTTGCAGGACACAACTGGCCAAGGGGACTGTCCCTCACAGGGTGGGACAGGTGGTTACCCTAGAACATGTGCATCACATTTTCAGAGATTACAATGTTTCAGTAACGATATTTTGTCTAATATACCATCAATGTCATATTTATTACCCCATTTTGCTGAATATCTCACATTATGTGCTCTCTGCGATTGCATATACTTCACGTCACCCGTCAAACGCGGATCACATGATCTGTTTGTTCACTAATCTCCCATATCCTCTACACGACTGTTACGTACCCTTCTCTCGTACCATGTGGTATCTCCTTCCCTGTATCCACTGTAGTGCCTACAATGACTATTTACTCTGCTCTGTGTTCCCCTGGCCTATGTCCAGATTTAACACTATTTGGATTGATCTTCGACCCGCTATCACGACTGTTAACAGAAACACAATGTAGTCTGGTCCCTGATCTACAATAGACACAAAGAGGCAAACACTCCTTACCTGAGCCTCCTGTTTAAGACTGCACGTTTTCATCTTGGGATCCAGTTTTCCGCTTTTCAGCCACAGATCAGACGGTAGACAGCCTCTTTACACACAACAATTCAGTCGGAGGTCTTATCATTCAAGAAGAACCATTTAGGCAAATTCTCCTGCGCAGATGTCTAACCACCCATGCACTCTGACCTGTAGCTTACCAAGGGAATTCCGGATAAGAAGGATCACAATGTCAAATAAGTTGTTAAAACCACACTGTAGTTATCAGTAGGCTTTTCTAAGTGACAGTCAATAACACAGGAGGCTCGGGTTCACAACGTTTTAGTAGTGTACACAGGCAGGCAAAATAATATACAGTCCAAGTGTGAGAGTTTTGTCTGACTCTATACAGTAAGCAATTTCTTTATATAGTGTTTACAATCAGCTTTTGCCCACCTTACTGACGTGGTCAGTCACAGGGCATTTCCATCACTATGGTCCGCAATAGTCTATACATACGTGGGTGTTGAGGTCGTGCTTTTAAAATGTTTTCCCATGAGAATAACACAGCCTTGCAAGGCACCTGGTCAATTACAGTGTCCTTCTGTGATTGTAGCTGTTTCAAGGACCCTGGACTGTTCTGATACAGTAGTCAGTTCATTTCTTAATACGTTGCTTTGTCTCTCTGGTAAGGAGTTGTACTCTTATCTTCGATAGAGCTCACAAGGCCATCCTCCTCAGGGAAGGGTGATGTTATGCATGTACATACATTTATTTTTCTGTCACCCAGCAGATAATTAATGCTGAGAGACATTAGCCTGCTGTACTGGTTACTGCCAGGTCAGAATTCCATCACACTACAGCTTAGCTTCACCAATTACATGCATGATCAGTTCTACTGCCATATTGTACGGTACAATTCAATGCATTATATAGTATTTCGAGTCTAAACTGGCACTTCATATGTGTTTCTATATATATTTTTGAACAACATCCATCCGCCATATGCATGTTGTTCCGTCCTTTACCTTGACCGTGTGTATTTGGCCGTCCGCAACGCTACTCTCCACATGTGATGTCCCACCTTCCCCTTCTTTGCCTTTAGCACCCTGTTAGGACGTCCTGTTTGGTAGGCACGTGTTCCGCTATATGTGTTCGACTTCTCTGCATAGCTAATCATCGATGCGGTGGTTCAACAACCCGACTTGTCCACATGTGTACAGTTATGTGCACCGTGTCGTATGCAAACCTATATGGTTTGGACGGGTACATACCACATGCGGGATGTACACATTCTGCAGACACATTCACATGCAGCCATTTCCATATCTGTACCAGAGGTGGGTTGGTGACATGTGGGGTGATTTGCCAGCGTGGCACTGCCTAACACAAACATCTTACCACATTTCAGGTATGCACATTGTGTGTAGGTGTATAGCTGCACACGGATGCTAGCAGGTTTGGGTGCACAGGTGTACATGGGTGGGACTTACATGCTACAATGAGGCTATTGTGTATTACATCTGAATGCATGGGTTCTGCTTCTGGATATTACACTTCAACATACGCCATCCAGTGTATGCGACAGAGACGTTGCTGGGTGTGGGATATGTTGCTATGCACATGTTTGCCTGTGTTTAAGGTATCTTGGTTCCTTCCTGTTGTTATGTCAACACAGCTACCCGGCTATGTACTCTCACTACTGCTTGTGACCATTATGGTTGGCACCTTTTCCAATGCCCATAGTGGGACATGTTTTGTGGGAACATCGGATTTTGCAGGACAACACATACCCACAGTAAGTGGAGTTGACAGGACTTTACTTGTTTGCCATAATATACGCTTATTCTGTTAGCATTTGGGTTCCTTATTCAGTTTCTTATGCCATGTATGTGTTTCATATACAAATTATATGTTTTATGCTACTATTACATGTATATTGCGGGAATATTTTTGGCAGGGAATCTCAGGTCATTTTCCTTTTTTTCGATTTTTGCAGGGACACAACTGTCCAATGAGGGACTATCCATGGCACATTGGGACAGCTGGTAACCCTGGTGACCATGCCCATGTCGCTACTGGGGTTGCCACCTTTTCCAGTTGCCAAGGTGGGATATTTCCGGGACTCACATCTGATTTTACAGGCCGACACATACACACGGTCACTATATGGCATAGAACTTCACTTGTTTGCCTAAATAAAAGCTTATTGTTGTGGCAGTTTGGTTGCTTATTCTGTTTCTTGTGACATTGAGATATTTCAGTTACAGAAATAACCAATTCATGCAACCATTACATTAAATACGGGATATCATTATGTCCTACAATCTTAGCACATTTGCCATTTTTAATATTTTTTTTCGGGACACAACTGCCCATAGAGGGACTGCCCCTCGCAAAGTGGGACAGGTGGTAACCTTAGTCGCTACTCCTATGTCAGTGCGGCGCGCTGACATGCTGCGGTACACCTTCTATGAGTATAACCACTGACGGTGCATTGCGGGACAAACGCGGTCTTATGCGTATCCTTTGCTCCTTGGACGGGTACACTTAAGCCTTCGTGGGTTGTATTTGCTTTTCCGTTTAGTTGGGACGGGTACTATGTTGCATACTCTACGTGCGTTTCATTCTGCATGGGCCCTGGCTGCTGCCATTACTATTAATGGCGGACCGTGGCAGTCAGCACATTAGGTTGCTCACCGCATGCCGGCTTAGCCACGCCTCCGGACGCATCCTACTTGGGCTCGCTCACGTACACTACGCACGTGTCTGTGGTTGCGGTGCACTCTCATTAATATGCATATGGCGCTACTACGCCGGCTATTCACTGCACCGCCGGCGCAGCCCTTACGCCGGCCTTGCGCCGAGCTTCATGAATCCCGGGGATTATTTATTCATAACACAAAGTTTCTTAAGTCAAATAAATATTTCAAGTATTAACAATGGTCTGAATATATCTTCACTACGATAGTTTATATACAAATAATGTTATGTATAATTAATGGTAATTATTATAAATTAATAGTTATTTAAATGTCTTCTATTTGATAGGTCTTATTATGTATTAACCTTGTGTAGTGTTTTGGTCTGTTTTATAGTAATTTAGCATCTTAAAAAGTGTAAAATATTTATTTAGAAAATGTCAGTTTATGTACATAGAAGTAGTAGCAATGTGATTGATTGTGTTATGGTGCTGTTAGCAAGCAGTTTGTATGAACTTTTCATAAAGTCTGGAATACTTTATTCCATGCTGGAGATTAAAAAAATGTTAATTCTGAATTTTTCACGTAATCCTTATTGTGTTTGCCCATAAGTTGCTCCATTGTTAGTGTAATGCTTAATGCACTAAAGCATTTCATAGTAGTTTCTGTACTTATTGTTCCAACAGATGCCAGCATATAAATAAATATAAATGGGTTAACCCTTTAAAGATGGTTAGTTTAAATAAGTATTTAACTATACATAAAGCAGACATTGTTTTTCTGCAGGAAACCCATTTATTGACTAAATATTTATTTTATTTATTTATTTCACATTTGTTAACCGGGTTAGTCCAACTGAGTTTGCAAACAAACCCATTTTCAGTGGAGACCCAAGGGGAAAGAGCCCTAGAAAACATAAGCAAAGATTAACATACAGGACAAAATCTATTAAAAACAACACTGCAAATATGAAATTAATTATAAAGAGAAAAACAAAAGAAAAAACATTGATGCACATTAAGGGTTGCATTAGAGGTTCATAGGTTCATAAGTTGGTACTAGGCTATCTGCCTGAAGGAATTTATAAGCCTAGCCAGAATGTGTTAGCTTTCGCCACCCCCTTAGATTAGTTCCCTGTGCCTCTGTCCAGCAGAGCCACTGAAGTGATCCCCGAGGTAAACTTTCTGTTTCCCATCCACTCGTCAAGGTTTCTTTTGAAGAGTGTTAGCGAGGAGCTCTGCCTAATGTAGATTGGAATCTTGTTCCAGAGCATGGGAAGTCTCTGGGACAGGAATCTATCCCTCCAGCACGGTCTACTTATTGTTGTGATGAGGTTTAAATCCCTAGAGCATGTGGCTTGAGGGGATAAGGTTTTCTTTGGGTGGAGTATGTCCATCAATTCTGGGTTGGACATGGCCTTGTATGTCAGGCAGAGATCACCTCTGCGTAGGCGGTATGCAACCGAGTACAGCTGGAGTTTCTTCAGTCGAGCTGCATAGGGCATCTGTTTGAGGCCAGTGATCCTCTTGGTGAGGTACTTCTGTGGTCTTTCCAGCTGTTGCAGGTGTCTTGTAAGGTACATCCCAAATGGGGCATTGTACTCTATAAAGGGTCTGATGAGTGATGAGTAGAGGGGCACAATGACCTCTTTTGATCTGGATGCGAACCCTTTTGTGATTAGGTGGACCACGTAGAAGGATTTTCTAACCACTTTGGCAATGTAATTATCAAAGGTGAGATTACTATCTACTTGGGTCCCCAGATCCCTTATTACATCTTCCGTATTTAGGGGACTACCACCTATGTGGTAGTTTGTGGGTACTTTGTTTTTTCATTAGGGGATGACTATGCACTTTTTGGCATTTAGCTTGAGGCCATGATTTTGACACCAGGTATCCATCAGTGAGACCCTTTTGGAGGATGTCTGTGAGTCAATTATAGCCCCTAGTCTGCAGTTGTCTGCAAACTTGGTCAGCCATAGTCCTCCTGTGCTTGCCTGTACCTCTGAGAAGTATATGCCTAACAGGAGGGGTTCTAGGACTGAGCCCTGGGGAACACCACTTGTAACTGGTTTAGAGTTGGACCTAGCTCCCACAACTCTCACCGTGTGGGTTCTGTCCATGAGCCAGTTGGCAACCCATCTTGTGACATAGGGGTTTATGTTCAGGCTGGTGAGCTTGTCTATAATAAAAGAATGGGGAATGGTGTTGAAGGCCTTAGTGAGGTCTAGGTAGGCTGTGTGTACCACCCTTCCCTCATCTGTAGCCTTGGTAAACGTCTCAAAGAAGTCCACCAGGATTAGTAGGCATAATCTGCCCTTAACAAAGCTGAACTGGGTAGGTTCCAGTGTTTGGAGGTTCCCAATATCTCTGTTAATGAGTTTCATGGTGATGCATTCCATAGCCTTGCAGACCAAGCTAGTCAGGCTTATAGGGCGATAATTCCCGGGGTCTGTTGTGGCTCCACCTTTGTGGAGTGGAATAACCGTTGTTGTGTGCCACTCTATGGGTATGTAGCCTGTGGAGAGGCTGAGTTTGAACAGTGTGTTTAGGTGAGGGGTTAGTTCGTCTTTGAGCTCGTGTAGGACGCAGCCTGGGACACCTACCGGTCCCATTGATGCTGAGTTTTTGGCTTTGGAGAGGGCTGTTTTAACCTGAGTGTCTGTGATTTTAGGGACTTCATTCTTCTGGTATGGTTATGGACCCTTTTGGGGGTGAGAGCTGGGTGAAGTTTGTGCTGAACCTGTCTGCCAGGATGTTGGCGATATCAGTTGGTTCAGTGTATTTTGTGCCATTCTGCACTAACTCCAAACAGATCTAATCCTTGCCACTTAGATTCTTGATATAGCTAAAGAATGCCTTGTGGTTATCTTTGGAGTCCTTGGTAATTTTTCTTTCAAAGCTCGCCTTGGGTGATTTTATGAGGGGTGATAGTTTCTTGCTGATACTGACCAGGGAAGTCTTCTTTTCTTGGGATTTTACTCTTTTCTGTACTAGTTTCCTCCTTCTATTGTATAGCTTGTTTATGGCAGGAGTCCACCAGACTGGTTTCCTTTTCTTGGAGGAGTGAGTCTTGGTTTTGCTTTGGATGGCACTGTCCATGCATTCTTGTATGTGCCCGTAGAATGCATTAGTAAAGGAATTTGCAGCTTGGACAGTGTTATCCTTCAGCATGAGGGTTTTGAAACTTTCCACCTCGATCTTAAGTAACATGAAGTTTGCTTTTGAAAGGTTTTCCATGGTGGTTTCGTTGTACGGGGGTGGGGGCGGAATGTAGCTATCCAAAGTGATTTGTTTATGGTCAGATCTAACCAGTGACGGGTTGATCTCTGGTGTGGAACACCGGTTGCCCATGTTGGTGATGACCAGGTCCAATATGTTGTCACCTCTGGTGGGAGTGTTGACCAGTTGAACCAGGGCATTTGAGTTTAGAAATTCTAGGAAATGTTGGGCAAGGGAGTTAGTACGTGAGTAGTTCTCCCAGTAATGTTTGGGTAATTGAAATCACCCAATATTAGGGTGTTTGGTAGGACCTTTATGTTTTCCACTGTTTCCAGAAATGTGGAATGGGGGCCCTGGGACATGGTGGGTGATGTGTAGAAGCTACAATTTGAATTGCAGTTTTGCCCATTGTTAGTTGCACGTGGATGATCTCTGAAGCATCGTGCTGTGCCACTAACCTGGAGGTGTGGGTATCCTTGATGAATATGGATATGCCCCCGCCTTTTGTATTTCGGCTTGGGTTCTGTGGCCGAAATGTATAGTATGAGTTGTAGCCTAGTAGTGTTGGGGTGCTCTCTGGAGCCTTAAACCAGGTTTCTGTTACTGCAGATATATCAATTTTCTCCATACTGAGGAGTGCCTTGAGTGCATGCATTTTGAGGTTTAGTCTTCTGGCATTGAGTAGCATTACCCTCAGTTTTTTGTTACTTGTACTATTTATGATTGTAGGTTTGTCTTTAGAGCCTTGCCTAAAAAAGGCACTATGGGGGTGGCAAGAGCCTTGGCTAGTATTCGAAAGCCTAAGGGTGACAGGTGCAAGCCATCTCTAGTGAAGCAGCGTGGCTTGTTGAGCATGTCATTCCAGGTGGACAGGCACTGGATTCCCTTTGAATGACACCAGAAACTTAGCCAGTTGTTGAAATTGAGAATTTTTTCTTTATACCATGGTATCATTCTTGGTGAGGGCAGGATGCTACTCAGTGTCAGAGTCATACCAGCCTGGGCTACGTGATCAGAGAGCTCTTCCATGTCTCTTTTCATGTAGTCCAGGGAGGTATGGCTCAGGTCATTCACACCAACATGGACAATGACAGAGTCATATTTGTACTTGTTCTGGAGTGACCTGAGTGCTTGTCTTATGTGGTGGATCCTGGCACCCAACAGGCAGCTAACAATAACCTTCTCCTTCTTCAGCCTAGTGAGTGGGCGTCAGTGTGCCTGACTATAGAGTCACCCATTACTAGTATATTGGGTATGTTATTTTGCCTTAAGGGCTGTGATTGCATGGCACACTGATTTTGTGAAGTATGTGTTTCATGGTTTGTGTTGGGGGTGGAGGTTGCTTGGTTGTTTGCTTTGGAGGTCTCTGTTGGTTTTGCAGATTTTTATTTAGAGCCTCCAAGTATGTTTTCATGTATTTATGTGTGTTTCTTCCCAGTGCTGGTTTAATGGGTCTATGTGAGATTGGTGGTGTGATGCAAGTATTTCCATTTCCTCTTGACTGTCTGATCCAGTCTTGGGTTGAGAGAGCTTTGCCTCCAGTTTGGCTGTATAATTGCATGTCTTGCATGTATTAGTGTTTGGTGGTAGGAGGAGATGGTTTTCTGTGTACATGAGGCAGTTGTAACATTGCCTCAAAATGCCCAGATTCACCAGTTGGACTGGAGAGTACACCTGAAACTGCCCTTTGGACATGCCTGGTTAGGTACAGTGAACTGTTTTACTGGATGGCTGGTAAGGTCAAATAGAGAGTCTTGGCCTTCTGTACAGTACAGGAGGGTCTACTGCTAGGGTTTATAAGTGCTTGCTATAAGTTTTGAGCAAGTGCCAGGCTGAGAAATGAATGGCTTGAATGCTTAAGTTGAAAGTTTGTCTAGTTCCAGAGGAAAAATTGAAGAGGAGACTTTGCGGCGCCGGGAATAGTTTTACCCTAGCTAACCGGCTCTGCCCGGCGCAGAAAACCGGGCAAATGCAATATTTATAGCAGGGAAATGAAAGAGGTAGAAATTAGCCCAAAATGGCAAATAAACTAATAATTTTTGGGCTAAAACCACTCCTCCAGGGACAGATAGGCTGCTCAAATCTCCCCTCTTCACAGGTGAACAGAGAAACTTCCTTCTATCCATGTAAGGTATGGGCAAACACAGAGATTTGTAACACAGCCCTGAACTCAGCACTTACCTGAAAACTGGACTATACTAGCTTAGAAAGGTGGGAAACAAGTATGTATATATATATATATATATATATATATATATATATATATATATATATATATATATTTTTTTTTTGTTTGTTTTTTTGTTTGTTTTTCAGAAAAGAAAGCAGATACAATAAAAAAACACTTTAAATGCACAGAAAAGGATACTTATTGTTATATATCGCAGATCAGAGTTGTAGTCAATGTACCTAGTAATAAGGGTCCAGAAAGGAAGTATCACAGCAAACACTTTATTGATTTAGTGCTTTCGTCAGCCTTCAGCCTCAGACTTCATCAGAAACACATAAAATAAATTTTACAAGCTTAAATACCTTTCATGATAGTCACATGGTACTTAAAAACACTCCCCCCAATTAATTAAACAATTAGTTCTTAAGAAAAACGTATTTAAATTGCATCTGAATTGACTTTATGAACAAACTCTTGTTTGACTATGTACAGAAAACCTACCTTCTCCAACACCTTGCTACATTTTGAAAGTTGCCACCCCCCACACCAGAAGAAGTCACTTGTAAAGGAGGGGCAGGGGGTGAGGATAGCAAGGATGGTTAATGATTTTAAACAATTCATTGATGAAATTGACACACTTAAATATATGATGATTAGGAGAGGTTACCCTAAAGTCTTTATTGATCCTATTTTGCAGGAAGTTATTACTAAAAGAACTGACGGGTATTTTGCTCCCCTATTGGGTACTAATGCGTCAAACACAACCACACATACTTTTGATGGTGGGTTTGGTAATTTGAACCCTAGGGTTAACAATAAAGGCTTTAACAGGGCTTTGATTTTGATGTTTAGTCTGTTTTTTAATGATATCAAGGATATCATTAACAACAACTGATGCATATGTACCAATGAGCAAGAAGGTAAAGTCAAAATGGGATGTAGGCCAGTGGTGATTTATAAAAGAAGTTCCAACATTAAAAATATGTTGGAAAGGAATGTTCAGAAAAGTGGGGGTGGTTGTATGAGAAGATGTGGACACTGCCCCCAATGTTGTTATGTTCTCGAAACAAATGTTGTTATCGAAGGCTATGGCAAAGTGAAATTAACACAAAAGATTAATTGTATGACAAAATGTTTAGTGTATATTGCTATCTGCCAACATTGTGGCATGTTTTACATTGGCAAAACAAAAAATGCATTGAACAAACAGATATATCAACATACCTACGATATTCGTAAGTTTAACTTGTCTAATGCTTTAGCTATACATGTTTTTAAGCATAGTGGCCATTGTTTCAGATTCTCAGGTTTGGAGCAAATTGTCGACAAAGATATGACGGGTTGGCCTAAAGACATATGGTTGGAATACAGAGAGTTGGTTTGGCAACTCCGTGTTACTGCTACTAGCCCCCCAGGTCTCAATGAGACTTTGTCTATTTCCAGTTATCTAAAACTAAAATCAGAGTTTCATATTTAATTAGCATCAAATTAATATTTTAACAGTTTTTTTGGATTCACATAATTTTATGTCTTGTTTGTGAATCAACATCAGTTGTCGTAGTGATATGTTTAATATTATGTTTGGATTTGATAGTGTTAATGTAATAACTATTTCATTCATTTATATATTCAAATACCTATACACCTATTTATTGCAGTATTCATATTTATTTCTAATTTCATTCAAATATTTGTTGTTGCATATGTATTTATAACATGAATTTTTGATATATACTCATATATTTATTAATGTTTAGGAACAAGAGCTTGCTCATAGAGTCAATTCAGATGTAATTTAAATACTTTTTTCTTAAGAACGAATTGTTTAATTAATTGGGGGGAGTGTTTTTAAGTACCATGTGACTATCATGAAAGGTATTTAAGCTTGTAAAATTTATTTTATGTGTTTCTGATGAAGTCTGAGGCTTAAGGCCGACGAAAGCGCTAAATCAATAAAGTGTTTGCTGTGATACTCCGTATCTGGACCCTGCTTCTGTCTTGGATTTGGTTTTGCAGTGTGTTGGATTTCTTGCCCCTAGTAATAAAGTAGGAAGAAACATAAATACAGTAAAAGCAGATGAATAAAGTGCAATTATATATATATATATATATATATATATATATATATATATATATATATATATATATATATATATATATATATATATATATATATATATATATATATATATATATATTATATATATATATATATATATATATATATATATATATATAATATATATATATATATAAAACAATAGAAAATGAACAAACCGATTTAAACAAGTTACCCAATTAATCAGGAAAAAAGCTAAAAACTGAGCCCTGTTCCAGCAGTCTTCAATCAGACAAGTTCTAACTGCACACTCCTGCTACTAGGGTGCAGTGGAACCTTCTCCAAAAAAGATGGCCTGGATCAGTGCTCAAGTTATACAAACAAAGCTAGATTCAGCAGGTCTGAATCTGGTCTATGCTACAGCAACAAGGTGCACCAATTTCAGAAAGAAACAGTTCAAATAAGCAGGCACAATAAGCCTGTGACCAGAAATTCCCAGCTCAGAAGGGCAGAATCCAGTCTCTCCTCCTACAAGAGTGCAGACCACAACCCTTTTAATGTAGAATAACTGGTCTGAAGCCCAAGTGCTTAAGCCAGAACTAATACACTTTTAGAACAGCAGACATTGGGCCTTCAATCAGCAATTCTCAGCTTAGAAGGATGTAAGCTACGTGTGCTGCCACAACAGTGCAGACCACAAACCTTCTTAATGTAAAACCACTGGTATGAAGCCCAAGTGCTTAAACCAAAAGACTAAGAATAACAGTTACAATTTAATATAGGGCTACTACCAAGCAGTAATAAATGCAGCAGAATAAATAAAAGAAAAGCAAAGTAAAGTAGGAGGAAACACAAATACAGTAAAAGCAGATGAATAAAGTGCAATTTTTTTAAGTGCAAGGAGAGAGGAAGAAAGAACCTAAGTGGGTTGGCCTTTTTAAATCTTCTCTCTGTATTAGGTCATGTGAACACTAGACTCAGAATATGATCTCACTGTACTCGGTTAAGTGAGCAAATGAGATGGACTCAGGAGGAGTGTTCTAATACAGACTTACAGGAGGGGTGGGCCAGTCCAGAGCAGCCAACACTAATACCAAACAGGAACAGGAAGGGTGGGTGGGGAACTAACTGCAGAGAGACACACAGCACACTGTTCAAGGAAACACACAATTAGGAAACAGAAAATATGAAAATACAGTACTTTTAAAACTGCAAGTTTGTACTTAACAGAAGACTAAAATACACTACTGCAAGTTTTACTTAACTTCACCTTCTAATGCAGATGTTTGTAGCCAAGCAAGTCTTTCAGAAGCTGAGCATAAAATGATTTTTCAAACTTTGTGGCTAGCACTTAAAGTACATAGGAATCCCTCTAGGTTATTAAATATCAGATAACAAAGAAGTGATAACACCACCCCCTCTTATAGCAGACACACACACACACACACACACACACACACACACAGACAGCACACTGTTCAATGGAATACACAATTAGGAAACAGAAAAAAATTAAAATACAGTACTTTTAAAACTGCACGTTTATACTTAACAAAAGACTAAAATACACTACTGCAAGTTTTACTTAACTTCAGCTTCTAATGCAGATGTTTGTAGCCAAGCAAGTCTCTCAGAAGGTGAGCAGAAAATTGATAGTAGTGGATTAACATTTATTACATATAAGACTTAAAATAAAAAGATAATCATTGTTCAAAAGAAGGACAATGTTTAGATATTGATAGGAAGTGGAGGAGAGAATGGGAGGGGGCTATAGTAGGGCTATAGTAGTAGAGCTGAGGGTTTAGGAGATGAGTTTAAGCAGAAGTTACTAACAAAGAAAGAAAGTTAGGAGATGCAACAAGTTATACAGTGGGAGTGACGAAGACCATGTGTGATCAATGCAATGGCATAATTTCAAGTTTAGTAGGTGGAATTTAAGCTCCTTTTTAAAATAGGGAAAGGAAAAGTTGGATCTAATATAGAGAGGGAGTTTGTTCCAATTTAGGGAGATAGAGTGTTTGTAAAGTAGTTTGCCAGTATTCCTTTTGGGTTTATAAACTGAGAGAAGATGCTGATCAGCACTCCGGAGAGGCTGGGGGAGAGTAGGGAGTAACAAAGGAGGAGAGAGCAGGGCAGGCAGAGGGGTTGTTGAGTATGGAAAAGGTAGTGTGGAGTTACAATTGTAGGAGAAGGTGCGGAAATTCCAGCCACTGAAGTTTGTTTAGTGAGAGGCAGTGATGTGAAGAGAGTGGTTGGTTTGGAATAAATCTGACAGTTTTGTTGTACATTTGTTCCATTTTCTGCATCAAGGTAGTTTGAATATTGGTAAGGATGGGGGAAGCATATAGAAGACTGGGTAAGAAAAATGCCTGTGCAAGAGTGTGTTTAGTGGCAGTAGTGAGGACATTTTTGTTTCTATAAAGTAGTCCAAGTTTTTGGTGGTTTTTATTTGGTGGCCTGTTGTATGTGCAAGTCAAATTTTAGTTGGTCATCAATTATTACCCCAAGGAGTTTGGTTTGTGAGGCAGGGGAGATAGTGGTGCCATCTAGGGAGAAAAGAGAAAAGTTGGATTTAAGGTGAGAGAGTGTCTGAGGTAGGAAAAAAAGGAGTTGAGTTTTCTTAGGGTTAAGGATTAGTTGATTGTTTCTGAGCTATTTTTCAACAGAGATAAAGGAAGTTTGTATTATTGTGTGTAGTTCAGATTGTTATCGAAGGCTATGGCAAAGTGAAATTAACACAAAAGATTAATTGTATGACAAAATGTTTAGTGTATATTGCTATCTGCCAACATTGTGGCATGTTTTACATTGGCAAAACAAAAAATGCATTGAACAAACAGATATATCAACATACCTACGATATTCGTAAGTTTAACTTGTCTAATGCTTTAGCTATACATGTTTTGCAGATAGATAAGAGAGTAGAATCATCTGCGTATTGTATTACAGAAGAGAGACTTCAGGATTAAACTAGGTTGTTGGTAAAAATGTTGAAAAGGAGTGGTCCAAGTATGGAGCCTTGGGGTACTCCTGTTTGAACAGCAAGGAAGGGTGTGAAAGCCTGCTGCCATCTAACAGCTTGTTTTCTGCCAGTAAGGTAGGATTGGAACCAGCCAAGAGTATAAGGAAAGAGGTTTAGGTCTGAGAGTTTGTTAAGAAGGATGGGATGAGACACAGTGTTGAAGGCTTTAGAGAGATCAAGGAATAGACAGGAGACAAGGCGGTTCTTGTCCCTAGCTTCTGCAACCTGATTGTTATTAAAAAGATTATTCAGTTTTAGTTGGCTCTTATTTGGTTCAAAAAGAAGAGGTGTTCTTATTCTCTAAAAAAAAAAATACCAGGTCTACCTAAAATAGTGGATTCCTATTCTAACAAGAATAGTATACTGAGATTGGTGGTAACAGAAATTGATAAAAATACTATACCGTTATAAATACCTATTAGATCCCCTGGGATTGGTTCTAAAACAGTTAAGAAATACTTAGATATTATAACACTATACTCTAAAGGAGAAATGGTGATACCTGGTGATTTTAACTGCATCCTATCAGACAAAGACACTACAAATGTTAAACAAATTAGGCTATCTATCTTCAGTAGTAAAACATTTAAATCATTATATTAATACAATGTATATGACAGATACATAAAATTTAAAACTAGATTGTTCTTTAAAATATAGTCACTATTCTTTTAAATTTGGGACTCAAACCAATACTGAAAAAATATTGGTATCCAGTGCATTATACTAAAAAACAGAGGTGGAACTAATATTTTCATGTTCCTTATCTGACCACAATGCTATTACATTTAAATTAACTTTCAGTCCAAACAATTTAATTTCTTGCCAAAGACTCCCAGCATATATAACTAAAATAAAAGGCTTTAATGAATTGTTACTAAAAGAGATAAATCAGTTTATGGAATTTAATAATAATAGTGGGGTCACTGACGTCATACTATGGGACACATCAAAAGCTTACTTATATGGTAAAGTAAAGAGCTGGTATATTTGCAAAAGATAGAAATGGGACAAAGAGTTAAATGCTCTCCAAGCTAAAATTTATAAATTAAAATTAAACCTTAAAGCCAATGATAAAGATGCAAACACACAGTTGAAAAATCTAAATAAAAAATACCTATAAATCTTACATCATAAGATTTCCATTGAGCTAGAAAAAATTAAATACAGGGGTATTTAATAAACCCCAAGACCCTTCACAAAATGGCTATTAGATTGAAAAACATGAATAAAATAAACCATTTCAAAGAGATTGTTTATAAAGGAGGGAATAAGACTATTAAAGCTATGGATCTGAAAAATATATTCAAATGTTTTAGCAAATATTATGAAGAAATTAATCAAACGAAGTCAACCCTGAGTAACAGCAATTTATTGGATAGTTTTTTTAACAGAAAACATGCATAATAAACTATCAAAAGAAAGAAAAGCAAGATCAATAAGTCTTTTTACTTTAAGGAATTAAAAGACAAATTAAAAATCTTAAAACTAATAAAGCACTGGGTATGGAAGGAATAATTCCTGAGCTATATAAACGTTTACCTGATAATATTTTAAATCTTTACTAAATGCTTTTGAAGAAGTAAAGAGTACATCTAATATGCCCTATCATGGAGATATTCTCTTATTACACCCATTTTAAAATCAGATAAGGACCCTGCTCTATGTTATTCTTATTCATCTATATGACTTTTAAATGCAGACTACAACATTTCCATGTTTATGTTAGCAAAAAGATTAAATCAAATGCTCATTGGTTTACTAAATAAAATTAAGACTGGGTTTATATTTAATAGGAAAGTACAAGATAATATATTTTTTTGATGGCAAACAAAAATAAAAAAATAGTTACCCATAATAAGCTTCGATATGGATAAAGCTTTTGACTGTGTGAATTGGTCATACTTCTTCAGAGTACTAAATGAATATAACTTTTCTACAGATTTCATAAAGTTAATTAGAAAGCATTACGGTAGCTCAATTTCTTTTGTCAAAATAAGCTTCTTTATATTTAGCCCTTTTGATATCTTAAAAGATAACAGGGATGCCCCTTTATACCTTTTGCTATTTGCACTTATTATACAGCTGTTTGTTAACTATATAAATGAAAATTTTTCTTCTAAAACTCAACTTTTTACTGATGATACTCTGCTCACTTCTGGCAATACTAAACTGTCATTGGATCATATAGTTAGCTCTGCAGACTATTTTGAAAATATTTCAGGCCTGAAATTTAATCACAATAAAACAAAAACTTTGCTTATAAACAAAGCGATAAACACTATGTTAAACTCTTACAAAAAATTTGGCTGGGACCATTTACAGTTAAAATAATTAAGAATTACTTTTGAAACAAATAATAAAAATCAATTTTAATTAACTACCAAAATCTAATTGATACAATATCCAAACTAACAGACAATTGGAATAAATTATTTCTCATATTTGAGGATAGACCTGCGTTGATCAAAATAATAATTTTACCAAAAATCATATTCTTTAGTCAGTCATTAATTCTTCCCCTTTTGAAAAAGTTTAAAAAAATAAACTCTATTTTGCTAAAATTCTTATGGTATCCCAAAAAACCAAGAATCTCCCAAGACTGGCACATCAAAAGTTGGAAGGATGGAGGCATTGGTTTCCCTAATATTGACTTATATTCTAAATCTGTAATTATTAAAGTAATACTCAAGTGGTTTGACTCCTCTTATGCTTCCTGCTGGAAATCAATACATTAAGATATACTAATAGATAATAACAAATCTGTAACTGAAACTTCATCAATACTTTTTTGCACTTTAAAAGACAATATATTAAATTAAAAATATATATGTTTACTCTCTACCCTTTCATAAATCAAGTTCTATTCATATTCAAGAAATTTATGAATTCAAATTATCTAATCAGAGATCTACTAATAATAATATTTCCTATAGCGTTCAGAAATGTATGCTTAATATCTTTTAATACAAGGAAAATGTTCCATTTTAAAAAATAGTAATATAATTTACTGGCATCAATTTCTGAATGGGAGCAAATACACTCAGCTGATTATCTGATTGCTATATATACAGTCTGGAAAATAGTATTTGTTTAGATATAGGTTCATAGGTTCATAGGCAAGTACTAGGCTATGCTTGAGGGCATCTATAAGCCTAGCCAGAATGTGTTGGCTTTTGCTTCCCCCTTAGATTAGTTCCCTGTGCCTCTGTCCAGCAGAGCCATTAGTTCCCTGTGCCTCTGTCCAGCAGAGCCACTGCAATGATCCCCGGGGTAAATTTTCTGTTTCCCATTGACTCGTCAAGGTTTCTCCTGAAGAGTGTTAGTGAGGGGCCCTGCCTAATGTAGATTGGAATCCTGTTCCAAAGCATGGGGAGTCTCTGGGACAGGAATCCATCCCTCCAGCACATCCTATTTATCATTGTGGTGAGGTTTAGATCCCGAGAGTGTGTGGCTCTCGGGGATTTGTTTTTTTTTTTTTTTTTTTGGTGGAGCATGTCCATCAATTCAGGGTTAGACATGGCCTTGTATGTCAGGCAGAGATCACCTCTGAGTAAGTGGTATGCAAATGAGTAAAGCTGGAGTTTCTTCAGTCGGGCTGCATAGGGCATCTGTTTGAGGCCAGTAATCCTCTTGGTGAGGTACTTCTGTGGTATTTCCAGCTGTTGCAGGTGTCTTGTAAGGTGCATCCCAAATGAGGCATTGTACTCTATGATGGGTCTGATGAGTGATGAGTAGAGGGGCAAGATAACCTCTTTTGTTCTAGATGCAACCCTTTTGTGATTAGGTGGGCCACATAGAAAGATTTTCTAACCACCTTTGCAATATGATTATCAAAAGAGAGATTACTATCTTATTGGATCCCCAGATCCCTTATTACATTTTCTGTATTTAAGGGACAACCACGTATGTGGTAGTTCATGGGTACTTTGTTTTTTTCAAAGGGGATGACTATGCACTTTTTGGCATTTAGCTTGAGGCCATGATTTTGACACCAGGTATCCATCTCAGTGAGACCCTTCTGGAGGATGTCTGTATCAGCTGGAGAGTCAATTATGGCCCACAGTTTGCAGTCGTCTGTGAACTTGGTCAGCCATAGTCCTCCTGCGTTGCCAGTACCTCCGAGAAGTATATACCAAACAGGAGGGGTCCCAGGACTGAGCCCTGGTGGATGCCATGTGTAACCGGTTTAGAGTCGGACCTAGAGCCTGCAACTCTCACCGTGTGGGTTCTATCCATGAGCCAATAGGCAACCCATCTCGTGATGTAGGGGTTTATGTTCAGGCTGGTGAGCTTGTCTATAATACCAGAATGGGGAATGGTGTTGAAAGCCTATATACAAACATGTAAGGAATATATTCAATACAAAATTAAAATAGCATTAGCCATACAAGCTAAAACTATCCCAAATATCCTAGACTTATTTTCTAATATAAATAATAATCCATCTAAAGATAAGTCATACTTGTCAGTCATATATAAGATCATTAGAATTTAATTTGTTCCCCCTGAATTTTCATACTGGAATTGCTTGACAAAATAAAGAAGAATTTTCTGAGAAAACTAAGAAACTATCCTAAAAATCTGCAGGGAAATCAACATCGTCTCTATACTGGAAGATTTATGCATGGAAATTTTTATGCAGAATTTTTCTAACACCCCACAAAATTGCTGTTATATATAAATCAGAAAAAAACAAAATGCTGGAGATGCAATGAAGCCCTTGATGCAGATTGGGTTCATATGATCATAGAATGCAACACAGTGTCATCTTTCTAGACTGATTTTAGAAGCTTTTGCCAAGCATTGTGGTCAGATAAATGCACTATCACATATTACTTGATTTTGTTCAACATCCCAATCCCAGACGTTATTCCAGTATTGCAAATACCTCTTCTTTGGTCTGCTCTAGCTATTGCTAGGGAAGTTATAACTAAAAACTGGAAATGGAAAACTATTCTCTCTTTTACTACTGAATTTATCTGTCTAGCCAAATCTGCTTGTAAAAATGAATTATATACCATAAAAATGAGAACTAGAAATGGAACTCATCAACTCATAGCCTGGCAGAAATTTAATGATCTATTAAAAAAGTGCTAATGGTTTTGTGTATATAATTCTTGTTATGCACTTTTGTATATGGTTTTGTTTTATTTTCTTTCAAATTGTTGAATTATTATTGGAATATGTAAAATCAAATAAAAACTTAAAAAAAAATAATAAGTTAACAACATGGTAACTGTTGCAAAACACAGTCAAATTATAATATATATGCACTCATAAGACCATGACAAATGTGTTACAAGGTACCAAACTATAGAACAGGTGAATGCTACTTTTCCTAACTTAAAATTATTTTCAGTGCTGGATGATACATACGGATTTTTGAAAGTAAAAATAGATGAAGCAAGTTCTATACAGCATAAGCAATAATGAACACAGGGAATGTGTTTTAGAGAAAATAAAAGACTACCCAGGGGTGTTTTCAGACCTAAAACCACAGATGAAGAGCATACCCACCTCTGGATGCTCTATTATTTTCCTATAATGCTGACAGGGGAGGGCATGATTATAGTTACCAAATGGTCCTGTGTTTCCTTTTTTTTCCTTTTACTTTATGGATTTGCAACTTTAAAGAAAGTATTTTATATCTTTCTTGGTAATTTTTTGAGAAAAAGGTAGTCCATTACCTTGTTAACTTATAACAGAATATTTCTCACATTGTACTTTTAGAAATGGGTAGATAATAGTTAATGGATAATTGCATCTGATTGGAAATGTGCGTGAAAGTGCATGTGTGTGTATGTGTGTGTGTGTGTGTGTGTGTGTGTGTGTGTGTGTGTGTGTGTGTGTGTGTGTGTGTGTGTGTGTGTGTGTGTGTGTGCATGGATGTTTGTGTGTGTGTGTGTGTGTGTGTGTGTGTGTGTGTGTGTGTGCATGCATTTGTGTGTGCATTTATGTGTGTGTGTGCATTTGTGTGTGTGTGTGTGTGTGTGTGTGTGCTTGCATGCATTTGTGCATGTGTGCGTGTGTACATGCGTGTGTGTGTGTGTGTGTGTGTGTGTGTATGCATTTGTGTGTGCATTTGTGTGTACGTGTGTGTGTGCTTGCATGCATTTGTGCATGTGTGTGTGTGTGTGTGTGTGTGTGTGTGTGTACATGCGTGTGTGTGTGTGTGTGTGTGTGTGTGTGTGTGTGTGTGTGTGTGTGTGTGTGTGTGTGTGTGTATATGCATGCATGCATTTTCGTGTGTGGTTGTGCACGTGTGTGCATCTGTTTTGCTTTAAAATAGTGTTTGACACTGTTGTACTTTTCTGAATGGTTTGAGGCTATGCTGTTCTGTTTTACTCCTTATGAAATAGGATACATACTTAACAACACAACACTTTTCTATGGCAATAAAACTCTTACTCTGTTTCTTTGACTGGAGTTGCAATATAAAGCTCTAGGGATTTCTAATGGACAAGTGATGTTTGACATTGCATTTCATAACAGCAGAGATTAACAGTCACATTAGACAAGGGTTCTGTTTATGTGTTGCTTGCTAGTGCTGAAATGCCAACTAATTACATTTGTGGTAATTGTATGATACATTTTATGAATCGCATCTTAGTTAACAGAATTCATATCAACATTGTTGGAGTGCCATGATTACATTCACCAAACATATTAGTTAATCCAGTTTTATGCATAATTGTTGGCTCAGTGTTAATACTCTGTGTCCACTCAGGCTTTACCATTTACATTTGCTAAATATTTTCTCACCACCACTGGCTAGTTATGGACTTCTTAGACTACCATTTGGCATTATTTTGGCTCTAAATCCTTTGCATAGTGTTGTAGGTGATACGATTTTAGAGACTGAATGTGCTATAAATATTGAGTTTTTTTTGTTTTACCCCCCCTCCATCCTGTATCACTCTATCCATTGTTGACATCATCCATAACCAGGTGTATCGGCAACTGTATTTAATCACCGAAGGCTGGGACCAGAACATAGTAAGCTATAAATATTATTGATCATATTGTTGTGTGGGACTCTGCCAAGCAATAACATGATTTTCCTGACTCTGTTGTAGTTAATATTTAAGATTATGTTCTTACTGAAAGTCAAAGTAAAGTACTTAATTATGGGCTCAAATTTATTCCAACAGTATTACCTCATCTACACGAATTAAAGTGTGATGTGTTTAGGGTATGCTGTAAAATACACCTGGCACATTTTTGAATATAATAACAGCAGTTGCGTTGAATTTAATACTGATTTAGATATGAGTTCAGATGATAGTTTTTTCTCATGTAATTCAGATGGTTATAATGATATAGTAAATGATAATGATTTTAATGCTTATAGTTGTTTAATATGGAAAATATTACCTATAAAAGTGAGTTTGTTCCTCCTTACAGGCATGATAGTATAAAAAACTTTACACAAATGTTGAATTATGCTGTGGAATGTGAATTTGAACAATTTATGAAAAATAGAAATGATATTGATTATAATCTTATTTTCCAAGAATGGCATGAGTTACAAGTGCTTGCAAAAAATAAGAACATTGTCATTAAACCCTCTGAGAAGGGGGGTAAAATTGTCATTATGCTTGTCCAACAAAATTATGCAATGTGTATGAGTCATTTAAATGATAATGAGATGTATAATATTAGTAATTTGAGAGAATACAAGCAAGCAATGTGTAATTTTGAAGCTTTGTTAAATAAGGGACATCGCTTGGGATATTTTACTAAAATGGATTTAGAAAGAAGGTGTAATTGTGATAATAGTGAATTGGCAGTGCTTTACTGCCTTCCTAAAATCCATAAAGATTTGATAAATCCCCCTAGCAGGCCAATTGTATTGGCTGATAAATATTTTTTTCTCTCTAATATTGGCTTTTTGTTGCATGAAATATTATTACCTTATGTAGTAAAATTGCCCTCATATATTAGGGACAGCATGGATTTTTTAGGTAAATTATCTGGTTTTGAGTGGTCTGAAGATATATATTTCATAACAATAGATGTTTGTAGTCTATATACTAATATTAAACACAAACATGGATTGGAAGCAGTTCGATACTTTATAGGTGATAATCTCAAAGGTAGTTATATATTAGAATTATTGGCTTTTTGTTTAGAAAATAATTATTTTACATTTAATAATATAATTGTCAGGGTACAGCCATGGGGGCATCTTTTGCCTCCATGTATGCCAATCTTGTTATGGGCTTATATGAGTTGGAACATTTGTACTATGGAGAATATTTCAGTAGACATGTAGTTAAATATTACAGGTTTATAGATGACCTCATTTTTTATTTGTAAGGGAGGTCTAACAGAAGTTAATTTGTTTGTAGAACACAAACAGACACAGGCACAGCATCATTTACTTCACACTCTACCTAATATTGAAAGGTAATTTAAAACACTCAGCATTACATACTTTCTATGACAGATGTCAGTGTGAAACAAATTTAGGGCAAAATAAAACATGTATGTGAGGTTAGACACATAAAACAATAATTCATTAATCTATAATTTCTGAATATCCTAGACAGAACTCTGGTAAAATGACCTTTCCTGTGTAGTGAGGGAGGTAATTAGATAATTGACATAAGTAAGACTAGCTCATAAATTGTGTGAAATTATGATGACGTTCTGCAGAAAGCCATTACAGTAGAGTTAATTAATGTGCAGTATGTTTCTGACAAATAATCTAAAAAGAGTAATATCTGTTCTTGATCTGAGATATAAACCAACTGGAGTGCTATATTTAGATAACCTTATACCTAAATATCAAGCCTTAGTTGTGTAACTATTCACTTAACACCTGGTGGCTAGATGTACTCACTTTTGAATTTATGTCTCATATTTTTTGTTCTGTTCCTCATAAAATCTGTGGTTTTCAGGATTTTTGTGACAAATCACTGATGGGTTGAATTCACTAAATAATGACATGCATTTGAATTTCAGGCTTCATATTCTTCAGAAAGTAAATGGTAACACAAAACATGTTATGCTAGGAATTTTCTATGTATATAAGATCAGTATTTGAAATTTGTCCCTATTTGGGGGCTGTACTCCCCCATTATTGGCTTTGTCCAGGTTCTTTGTGCTAACATGTTGAGACCTATGGTGAGAAGTGAGAACTGAATTCTGTATTCCCCCATTATTGGCTTTGTCCAGGTTTTTTGTACTAAGAGGTTGAGAGCTATGGTGTGAAGTGAGAACTGAATTAAACAGTATTACTTTGTTTAGCAGATATCTATTAGTGTTCGTGCATTGTGCTATGAAATATAAAAATAAAATCCAAATAATCATTGTAGAAGTAAAGCAGTATGCACACATGAGCGTTTATGGTAAATGGGGTGAAACAGCTAGGTAATGGAATATTATTGCTGCACTCTGATGCCATATTTTCGTTGTCTATTCTTCAGTTTGTGTTTGAAAGTTGGTGTCCCACAATTCCATTGGAGTGGATGAGGTTACATAATTATGTATGCAAATTTTAAGTTAACCAGCGTGCAGACCTGTATCTATTTTTCATGGGTCTTGTCCAGATTTTTGATGTTTCCAGGTTGAGAAGTATGTGGAGGACTAAAAAACATATTGAGTATTGTACGAAATGACTGGACTATACAGCAAGGAAGTGAAGACCAGACACTGGTATCAGCATAAATAATAGCCATCTGAAATTATAAATATACAGGTATATGGACTTTAGGTGTTGAGTTATACAACTGAATAATATGTGTGTCTATTACTTGTTTAGGGGCTTTAATACAGACCATAAATTATTTAGAGCTGTATAATAAACTAGGTGTTTCACACATTCCTTTTGGTGGAAATATAGATATGGAAGGGAACAGACATTCATATAGGACAAAATCTTTATATTTCCTAAAGATGTGTGTTTGCAGTGAAGTGCCTGACCAACCAAACACTTTTTAAAAGAAGGAAAAGATTTAAGCTCTTCCTTTACTAATATTGTAATTTAAAAAAAGATTGCAAATGTATTAGAATATTTTTGATATTAGCACAGCAACCTAACTTGAATTTGAAACAGTCATAATGATGATTTTCACTAAATGCTTACCATAATGGATTAGGCGAAAAAAGTAATGAAGCGCTGGATGGAGACTGTCCATATCACATGACTCAATCACATCCATATTGCATGACTCAATGACATCAACATGGTAGTGTCATTGGTGCTTTGGAATTGCTCACCCCTTTCCCACCACTCTCATGCAAAAATGAAGTATGGCAGTCCAAACAAGGAAATGCCAGCAGTGTATGGCACATAGCAATCACTCACTAATTAATGCTGATGTCTGAGTATGAAGCTAATTATTCAAATACAATAGAAGAGGCAAAAGCATTGATCAAAATGCAATAATAAAAATAATAATTAATTTCTTTGCTTTAGGATAGGCTGCCTGGACAAATCATCATCTGCTGCAACTTTTCTACCAAGGCCACTTATACTTAGATATACAATCCTCATAAGCAAACGTGGCACACATTGGCCAGGACATAAGGGGACTTTGCCTACTCTTTTCGATAGATGCCACAAGATCTTTTACATCCACATAAGCTACTGCCAACTCAGATAGATGTGGCCTTGGTTTAATGTCTCATCTAAAGGCCAACACACTCAGGAGTGCAGCAACCCTTTATACGGCACTGCAGTATAACAAACAACTTCCTGGTGTGGGAATAGAACCTACAACTTTCTGCATTAAAGACAATTGTGTTACCTGTTGTGCCACTGACAGGCACTGACAATGTGACAATGTACCCTGCATACACTACCTGATATCCTTTATAACAGTCATCTATAGTAATGAAGATAATCTTTCTAGAGAAGCCATTTATGGTGCACAAAACAAAACTTTTCTAATTGAAGAAGATTTATACAATCAAGGCTTGCATTATATTCACAATAACATTCCTCTAATAAGGTTATCTATGAGTCAAAATTCTAATTCAGAATTTTAGCTCATTTTATTTTTAGCCTAGTCTGTAATAACCACCTTCAGCAAATATGACCACAGAAACAAGACTACAACATCCTCACTCATTTAAGTTTCTTCTGCAATTTTCCTGTTTAATACTGTTGACTCGTACTGCACTGTTGATAGTTCCTAAAGCTGTGTGTTAGAAGATGCAGGTTACTAGATGCATAGACACTTCTGTGTCTACCAGAATAAGCACAGAAGAAACACAGGAAACAAGCTATCCTGGTGAAATCTGAACATCAATAGACTGTATAACAAAAGGAAGAAAATCATGACAACAATTAGGAAGTGCAATGCCCTGCAGAATAAAAGAAATATATCATATACCTCAATAAACAATTCAGATGGCACAGCAAGTCTACCAAAGCCAAATCTGAGGAAGAAATAGCCTCCCAGGCTAAGGACAACCATAATACTTTCTTTAGCTTTATCTAAAACTTCAAAGGTATATACAACAATGTCCTGAACTATTTTTAAATGGAGGCACCTACTCCAGGTTTACCCCTTCTATCCCTTAGGAAATACCATTAAACATAACTTCCACCCCAACTACCACTAGGCAGCAGGTCCTCAATGAGTTGTCCTAGGTCAGGAATGCTGCATTGATTGGTCTTGATAATATCCCAGCATACCTCCTAAATTACATGAAACACCCTCAGGACAGGCTGCATGCCACATGAATGAAGAACTGCAACTATAATCCCTCAACACAAGGGTGGCTCATCTACAGACAGATAACTACACACTCAAATGTCTTGACTAGTCTCATATGCAAAGCCATAGAAACAATTACCATGGAAATAATTGACAATGACATAAGATGTCTTCAGACATAGGATCCAACCCAGTTTGGTTTTATCAAGGGCAGATCATGCCTACTTAATCTGGTGGACATTTTCAAGAAGGCCATCAAAGCAATAGATGAGGGCATAATGGTGAGTACTGCCTATCATGACCTGGCCAAGGAATTTGGCATAATACCCTACTCAGACATTGTATACAAACTCAAGTAATTATGTGTAAACCCCTATGCCACCCACTGGATACTCCAGAGGCTCCCAGGTAGGAACCAAGAAGTTAAGATAGAGGATTCCACCTTCACAAAGACGCATCTACGTCTTTAAAGTCATGGCCAATGTCAAGTGCCTCTGCTGACCAAGTTTGCTGATGACTACAAACAGGCCCTATCATAGAATCCCCCAAGATGTTAATATCTTTTTAGATGGTCTTACTCAGACACATAAGTGGTGCCAGAGCCATGGTCCATAGCACAGTTCTAGGAAATGCATAATGGTATCATTTGGGAAGTTGGATACCTCTGTCAACCACCTCATTGATGAAACATCTCTAAAGGTACATCCATTAGCAGGGATTTGAGGATAAATTTACAGAGCAACCTAGTATTTGACCATTATATACTTACAGTAGTAAGGAAATCATTTTTTGTTGCACAACGTATAAGCAAAGTTATGACATCTAGGTCCAAGAAAATCATTGTTCCTCTTTACTCAGCCCACAACAGACCATCACTGATTACAATATCCCCTTTGGAATGTTCTTAACCAGGTACATGCAACAACTGGGTCATCCACATAGGTTGCCCCCCCCCCCAAAAAGGATACAGGGGATAAACAACATGTTCTATGTGGTTTGTTTCAAAGCCCTGTTCCTGTACATGGTGTTAAACAAATTGTTGAGGATAGATCTATATATGGCATAAAAGGCATCCTTGTATCCCATTCATAGGGACATTATGTATATCCTCAAAAGTAATACAATCAGAATTACCTGACCTATGGACTTAAACTTTGCTAGTGACATAAATCTGACATGTTTTAGGGACAGGCATACGACTCAGAGAGTACGCCTTCCCTGGAACAGGCTTCCCATCCATGTGAAGCAGAGTACTTCTCTAATCCAAATCAAGCATAATTTGGATGACTGAATGGGGAATCTGAAATTCGACCCTGATCTGGCACCTATGTCCCTAATGGACAGAGGCAGCCTGTAACTGTTTTAGCACTCAAGCTCAAGCCTATATATACCCCTTAGAAGAATTTTAAGGCTCCTACATTTGTCGGACACATTTGGCATGAATGGCTTGGCTTAAAAAGGTCTTTGTGGTCATGGGCCTAGTACACACTTATGAACCTATAAAGAAGTACATGGCCACAGAAGTTATACTAGGCATGCAAACACTCCAACAGTGTTACACTAAAGTAGTTCTGGGGAACACACAGCTGCAGTTTGAAACTATTAAATGCAAGTTATCCAGAATATTTTATCATATTAAAAAATAAAGTAAGTTTATCTTTGAAAGATGTGATTGTTAATTATCACTTCTAGCTCTATTTGAAATAAAGAAAGAATGATCTTCCTGGTGTTTGAAATTGTATTTTAGTTATTATTTCTATTTAACATTTGTTGACCGGGGAACTCGGACTGGGCTAGTTTCCCATCTTCAACAGAGGCCCGGGGAGAAAAGCTCCACATAAATGTACACAGTATAACAGCACACAATTATACAGATCATAAGAATTGCACAGATGATAAAGACAGCTGAGATGGGGAAATGTCAAGTAAGTTATGTCTGGGGAGGAGCAAGAACATAGCCAGGTGTCACTTAGATGGATCTTTAGCAGGTTTTTGAACTATACTGGATTGGGTGTGTTTAGTATATTCTGAGGGATAGAGTTCCATGCCTTGGAGATGTGATTAGAGTAAATAGAGGCTCCATAGCTGTTGTTAGATTTTGTAACTTTTAATAGTTTGTTGGAGGATCTCACAGCCCTCTTGTTGAGGTAGATTTGTACTAGATTGTGTATGGTTGGACATTTGTCAGGTAGGTATACTATAGAGTAGGTTAGGATAAACTGGTTTAAGGATACAATGTTAGGTAATTCTAATCATTTGGGTTGTTTTAGAGCAAGGCTATGATGGGTTCTGTGGCATAGGTTGGTGGCAAATCTAGCTATCTTGTGGTTGCATGTTTCAAATTTGCTTAAGTCAGTTTCCCTGAGGTTTGTGAGTACAGGGTAGGCATAGAATAGAATGGATAGTAGGTTGGTCCTGGCAATTGCTTGTCTGCTAGAGTTGGTTAGGTAGGTCTTAATCCTGTAAAGCTAACTCAATTTAATGTGGGCCTTTTAATTGCAAGTGATACATATGCTTGTCAAATTTCAAAGGTGACACATAGTAGCTTAGTTTCTGAGTTTGGTTCAATTGATGTGTGATTGGATGAGGTGATTTTTAAAGTCCTGGTTGAGGTTGTTTATTTTGTGATTGTTGCTGAGGAACAGCATTAATTTGGTTTTGTTGGGATTTAGGAAGAGCTGATATTTATTTAGGAAAGATTTGATGGCTATGAAGAATTTTTGTATGACTTCTTGTAGCTGTGACAGGGAGGGTGCAGCACAGATGACAGTAGCATCATCTGCATATTATATGATGGTAGCAAGTTCAGTTGGAGTGTGGAGATTGGTGAGGACTGAGAAGAGTAGTGGACCGAGTACTGACCCTTGTGGAGCACCTACTGTTACAGGAAATAGAGAAGAGAGATCATTTTGCCACTTGACTGCTTGTTGGTGATCTGAAAGGTAATTTTGGAACCATGAGAGGGTGTTTTTAGATATGTCTAGTGATGTCACCTCTTGTAGGATCTGCTCATGGGACACTGTGTCAAATGCCTTTGACATATCTAGAAATATTGAGGAGACCATTTGGCTGTTGTTTTTTAGTTGATTTACAGTATCGGTGAAGTTAAGCAGGGTGGCGGTGGTACTATGGCTTGGTCAAAATTCATGTTGTGTGTTGGCAAGGAGTTTAGTTAGTGATGGTCCATTAGTTGTCAGTGGATGCATTTTTTAAATTTTAGAAAGAGGGGATAGTATGGATATTAGTCTGTAGTTGAAGAGTTTTAATGACAAGCTCCCTTTGTGGAGAAAGATTACGTAGGAGAGTTTCCATATTTTAGGTATGTACTGCTCTGACATGGATCTATTAATCAGAATTGATACTGAGTAACAAATTATGTTGGCTGCTAGTTTGAGGTATTCATTTGGCAGTTTGTTCATAGCAAGAGTTGTGGGTTTTAACTTGCTTAATAATTTCATTATTTTTCTATACTCCAATGCCTACACCTTTTAACAGATTAATAGGATGAGCATTTCTAGGGTTGATATCAAAAATGAAACTAGACAAAGCTGCCTGATGTCTCGCTATTTATTTAACTTGTACATTGAACCTCTGCTTTTACTTGTATCACAGAAAAACTTCCACCACATTCCTATGTTTCATAACACCAAGATTATCATATCATTTGCTGGCAACTTAAACATATACATTATGCTATCCTCCTCAGATCTCAAGAAAATCCTGTCATCTATTGATTCTTTCTCTAGATTTGCTGACTATAAGCTTAACTCACAGAAATAATCTTCAGTCTTTCCAGTCAATCATGCATACCAGTTAAGCATTTTTTCTGTCTCAATGGAAATTTAGTTAAACCACTCCTTGAAATACATAGGAATCTATTTCCATCAAGATATTAAAATGTTTTTTCGAAACAATATTGGTCCACAATACAGCAAGATCATCTTAAAACTCTGGCCCACTATACAGCAAGATCTTCTTATCTGGAATAAACGTCAGCTCTCCCTTCTATCAAAAGTGGCCATTATATATATATATATATATATATATATATATATATATATATTTATATATACATATATATATATATATATATATATATATATATATATATATATATATATATAATTGAAAGTCAGGCTATTGTATATAGTTGTTTAAAATGATATTTAAAAATATTATGTAAATGTTATTTTAATTGAAAATAAAAAAATATTTGAGGAAAAAAAAAGCGCCCATTATCTAAATGAACAGAGTTCCAAGGCTGTTATATGTTTCCAAGGCCTCTAACCTTGTAGTCTACGATAAATTTCTTAAAACACTTAACTCTTCTTTATCAAAATTCATCTGGTTACCAAAGTCAGTCAGAATTGCATACAAAAAAATAGTCTATCTTAAAGAGAAAGGAGGTCTTGGACTGCCTGACGTCAAACTCTACTATAACATAATTAACAGTAGTACATTACTCAAAATTTCTGAATATAACACAAGCAATAAGACCTGGGCTCTGATCTGGTTGAAACTATTCTATAATAATATTAAAACCTGTAATATTAACCCTAGAGCTATTCCATTTCTTAAAGAGCAAAATTTTGAAAATATTAAACTGTATACCTCTATAAAGAACAAAATGATCTCTATGTAAAAACTCTTCAACACACTCAAGCTAACCAGTGCATTCAACACTTTACAACCCCTCTATCTTAAGCCAAACCTTAAACTCAATAATAGAATGCTTAACCTAAATGATTACCCCCTCTTAAAGGATAAAGTTATACTGGATATCTATCAGTATAGGAAGCAGTCACTTAATGAGATGAGGCTGGATTTAAACCTCCCCAAAAGTTACACCATTATCTTAAGACAACTTAGAGAGCTTTGTGCTAAATTTTGGGCTGACCTTAATCCTGCTCCTGATAAAATAAATACATGCGATACATTATGGTCTTCTATTAATGAAAAAAAAAATATTTCAAATACATATAAGCTTATCACTGCCATTAGATATCAAAATGAAACACTGTCCTCCAACTACTGGACTAAGCTTAACCCAGCAATCTGTCCAACTCAAATTACCCACTCCATTCAAAGAACTTCAAAATATCTTCCCTTTTAAAAGTGGTATTACACCCATCTAATGATTTTGAGCAATGCACAACTCACCCCAGACAAGATTAATAAATTTGACCCATCATCTTCCCCATTCTGCCAGTACTGCAATAACCAAAAAGTCAGCATCTTTTATATTTTCTGGAGTTGTAAATGTGCCTATAAGCGGTCTATATTATGGCAATAAATGGAGTGTTAACTGAATGCCCGTTTATCGGCACATATTAAGACAAATACAAAAACTCCAAATGGCTACAAAAGTGAATTTTTTCCCAGGGGAAAAAAATCACTTGGCTATCATCGGGGATTTTCCCTTTCCTCCACTGTAGTGCAATTTCGGAGTTGGTATATTTAGTTCGGGGTGTGGGGGGCACAGCCCCCCAAATAGGGGGGTGTGGGGGCAAAATCCCCCACTTCTTACGGTCTGAATTTTTTTTTGTATTGGCCAAGCGATTTTTTCCCCTGGAAAAAAAATTGCTTTTGTGGCCATTCAAGGTTTTTTTTATTTTGCTTAATATGTGTCAATAAAAAGGCATTCTGTTAACAGCCCGTTCGATGCTGTAATATAGACACCCTACAAGCTATGGTGCTCACTTCGGGTTCAACTACAAAAAATGGGATATGAGAAGGCCACCCTTTCCTGGGAATTTACTATGCTGCACATTCCTCCTTTAGGCTTAAGACAATTACAAAATCATATTTTAATCACTGTATTTGCTCTAATTAAACTCTATATTACTCTAAACTGGAAAGACAGAGCTGTAATGACATGGAACGGGTTCACACAAATGGTTATAAAATATTTATTAGCCCACAAGTATCTAATGTACTGTCAGAAACACCTCCTACAGTTTAGTGAATACTGGGACACCTTGTTGAAAATATTTTATAATAATATTTCCTAATTTCTGTGAAGACCTCGGGTTGGGCTGTAGTTTTTCTCTTGCTATACCACGTTGACAGCCCTTTCTATACCTGATTCTTTTCTATCTGGGCTTACAAGTCTACCAGATTCTTCTCCATTCAATTCTTCTTCATTTTATCGTACAAAGTTAAATATCATGCTTAACAATGTGGGCAATTAGCATGCTTGTACATAGTTTATTTCTTCTTAACTCCTTTGTTATAGTCTGCTTGTTATAATCATATATTGTTTAATATTTCACCCTCATGAATGCTTGAATGCAATGGTTATGTAATTTCCAATGTATTTGTTAAAATTATTGTCAATAAAGATTTTTGAAAAAAAATACCTATTTGGATGGGTTGGAGGGAGAATGTGCTAGGGGTGTCATTGGCTACAGGATGAGTAATTTGTTGGGAACTATTTTTGTTTTTTAAAAGTGAGAGTATAGAGTTTAAGAAAAAGGAGTTGTACTGGGATGCTTTACTTTCTTTTGAGTTATGGGTATTTGGTGATGTGGTGGAACTATGACCTGGATGTATATTTTTTGACAGCACCCCAGAATTGTTGTGAGTTATTTTGATGTTTGTGCTGCATGGTTGAGTAATACTGTATTTTTTGCACTTTTGATTTGTTTGCAAGTACTTCTTAAGTGATGGTAATTATCAAGGGAGTCTTTAGTTTTGTTGCCCAGATGTTGGTACCAGAGTTTGTCCTTTTATTTTAGTAGCTGTCTGGTCTCTTTTGTGAGCCATGGGCTGTAGTTTGTTTTAGATATGATGTGTCTAATAGGGGCCAGGGTGTTTAGTATATTTAGAAATTTACTGTTAACGTATTCAACTGCTGTGTCTAACAGGAGGTATTTTAATGGGGACGATTTGCAGTTTTGGGGTAGTTGTTTAAAAGTGTCTGTGGAGAAATTATTTGGATTGCATACTTTTTTGTATGATGTAGCTTTTGTGTGAAAGTTTTAATGCCTTAGGAAGTAAGTTAATAGGTGGTCACTTAGGCTGCCCGGCAGACAACCTGAGTGATAAATGCGTGAGTATGGGGGTTTATTTGTGATGGTCCAGTTCAGAATTGATTCTTTTGTTGCTGTTTTTGTCAACCCTATTTATCAGCTGAGTGAAACCATATAAGTTTATGTAGTTAGGGGGGGGTTTCAGAGGAATAGGTTTGCCAGTCAGTATTAAAATCTCCAACTATGATGGTTTCTTGGCTAAATGTAGTAGATGCCCACGAGAGTAGGTTTTCTATAGTAGATATGTTGTTGGGTGGGATGTATACTGCTAGTAGAATTATATGTTTATTGTTGTTGATTTTTAGGCATGAGACTAGTAGTTCAGTGTTATTTAGGTCTAGGGGATCTACATGCAGTTGCTCAAAATTCAGAGAGCCTTTATATATTATTACCAAGCATCTTCCTTGTTTTGTCTAAAAATATTATATCCAGGGGTAGTATTTCGTTGTTATTTATGTGGGGTTTAAGCCAGGTTTCTGTTATGACAGCAATGTCAAGGGTGTACAAGGATAGAGTTGCATGAAACTCATGTATTTGTTTAATGGACTTCTGAGGTTTACATTAATAGGGAGGATGTTTGACCTTTTCTAGGGTATGTTGAAAAGTGATGGGGTGTTAGGTTTTATTGTTGGCTGGAGCTTCCTTTGATCAATGGATGAGTTTTGTTGGGCGGGATTTGGGCCTGGATTGGGGTGTATGTCTCCACATAATTGAAAGTTTGATTTTTTTTGAGATGCTGTGGAAAAATATTTAGTGAATGCTTGGGGGAGTTTCAGTGATATATGTGGAGAGGCAGGTGAATGTAAGTGTCTATATGAGAATGGTGTCAAGATTGGTGCAGTTATAGATTTGCGGTGTTATATTGATGTTGGTGTGGGCAGTTAGAGGAGGATGTGAAGATGGGTAGGTGGGAGGTTTTAAGTAGATAATGGAAAGACTGTGTGGTGTGGTGCAAGGATTATTATGTGAATGAGTAGCATGTTTGAGTTTAGGGTTTGGTATAGGGGTGGTATTATTTCTGAAGTCGCAAGAGGGGGCAGGAGATGGGTGGGATTATTAAGTGGTATGATGTGATGGTGATGTAGTTGATTGTGAGTGGTTGGTGTGATGTGGTAGGTGTGGTGTGGTAAGGATAAATGGATTGGATGTGGGGGTGGGTGGGTTGAGCCAATGGGAGAGTCTCAAGAAGAAAACAAATCATTCTGCTACAGTATTTAGCCCCAGTTCAGTGGACTGATACTTTAGTTGTTTAACTGCTTAGCTTTAATAAAGATTTTGCTTTATCAGGGGATAGGTCCAAATTTTCTGTAGCAGATTAGGTCCTAGTAGTATGCTCGTCACCACTTGTTATAGACAGAAAATGATTACTACAATTTGAAGTTAATAGAGACAGGTAAGTTTTGTAAGTACATACACTGGGCTGTATATTGATTACTGAATCATGAGCATGCAGTTCACATACTTTAGGGAGAGAAATAGTCCAGGCAGCCACTTCAAAGGGAAAAGACCACACTGATGCAGAAGGGGTTGGAGTGCACACTACATAAGGATGCTGTTGTTCCTGGGCCCTAGAATTACCTTTTGAAATGGTCCATGAAGCTCCAGAAATTCAAAGCTTTGATTGTTGTAACTGTTTCTGGTGATTCTAAGCTCAAGGCAATTATGCTGTACTTGGCTGTGGAGAAAATAAAGAGACGTCAAAACAAAACTCACTACATATTGAATAGAGAATAACACACAGATCTAAATATACATTTTTATAAATCACAAGGAAGAAAATATTAAAACTTTTGACTTGTTCGACATAATGCTGAGGTTACTTGTCAATCAATATTGTTTTTTAAACAGACAGCGATCAAGCACAAATATTGCATGCTTGCCTTCCAACTACAAATGTAAAAACTGATAAGACATAATTTAATCATTCTGAAAAGCTTATTTTTCAAATTTCAGCAGTGCAAGATGAAGGTATAAGATAAAGACACCAGGATGGCATGCATGCAGTTATTTACTGCAGACTCTAATCTATCTAGGAAAATATGGAAAATAGACAAAGTGACCAGTAAGAAGTCACATACAATTTCAACTCTAGGAAACTGGAGGCAAGTTTTGACATAAAACTAGTCATCCTGTTAAAAGAAAGCAGTGCTTCACATGTGGAAAACTAAAACACTTTTCAAGATACTGTAAGCATAATCAGTGTAAACAAAGTATGTTTAACAGTAAGCCACAGTACAGTTTACATTAGAATCATAAATACAGTTCATAATTGATAATATAGGGTACCCTATCAAACATTAGAATCATAAATACAGTTCATAATTGATAATATAGGGTACCCTATCAAACATTAGAATCATAAATACAGTTCATAATTGATAATATAGGGTACCCTATCAAACATTAGAATCATAAATACAGTTCATAATTGATAATATAGGGTACCCTATCAAACATTAGAATCATAAATACAGTTCATAATTGATAATATAGGGTACCCTATCAAACATTAGAATCATAAATACAGTTCATAATTGATAATATAGGGTACCCTATCAAAAATATCAAGAATAATGATGATTAAGGCACATGTACACATGTAATCCCAATTACAGCTGATAACGCACAATCTCAGAGTACTCTGTTCATCCAAATTAAGGTAAATATATATGCAGATTGTCTCTATGGCAGCAGCCATCAAAAAATGAGAAAGTATTCCACATTATAGACCCACATCTATTTCTGAAGCGTAGTACAAAATAATCTAATGTTATACTTTAATTTCATTGCCAGACAAAGGAGTTTTGCAAACAACACTATTAACAAGTACCACAATGACTACAGCAGAAATATATTAAAGATTAACAGCAACGCCATTATAGGTTATAATATCGCTGAACATTTTAGACTTATTAAATGCATATGCTCATTAACCACAGTCTCAGACTCATACCTCTGTTAGGGCAATTGCAGGAACAATATGAATGTTTTTTGAAGGTAATTAAAACTAAGGAATTCTGAGGTAAAACTACACAAGTATGACAATACAGAAATCTATTTACTGTCTATACAGAGTGATGCTGCCCTATATAAATCAATTGTTAAAAAGGAAAGAAAAGTTATATGATATATAATAAAGCATATATTGTGCCTAATGTTTTTCTAGTCATTTGATCACCCAAAACAAATGATTCAGAAGAATCATGATTATATGTAGATATCCCTGTATTGCCTCCCTTTAAAACTGTACTACTCTTAAGCTTACACTAAAAGTCCCACGGAAATACTGAGCCATCCTCCCATAACATAAACCTGTAACTGTCACTTGCTCTTTACCCCATCCTGTCTTCATTCCCACAATGCATTGTTATTTCTGCACTAATCATAAGCATAAATCTTCCCCTTCTTTTTCTACCCCCAATAATTCTATCTACTGTTTTTGTTTAATAATATTTTTATCCTGTACTGCATACATTCAATATAAATGCATGTAAATCCAATATATCATTACCTTCTAGTTCCTCAAACATATACTTCCTTATCCTGTTGTATGTTTTATATATTTATTAAAGCTCCTGGGCCTTAGCTGAAAAGACTCCTTTGAGGATCACACAACCTCCTTGGACAACAAATATAAAAAAAATGAATAAATCAATAAATATATATAAAAAATATACATAAGGCAACCACATTTATCCTTAGGGGAACCCTTTAACCCCACCATGGATGACGTCATTTTTGAGTATCTTTGTAACTCTTTACAAGCCATTTAAAATGATTTATCATAATACAAAATCAGAACTACCTCTGAAGGTAAAGAGATCAAATTAAAGACTACCCTTACTCATGTATAATTCTTTCTCAAATAGGAATGAAAAGCTTTTTGTCTTTGTATCCAGACTTCCCGTTAACAGTGAGACTCAGCACATAGCAGATCTAAAATGTCAGATAATCATGTTAACCTGTGATGCAGCATACCATTTCTCAGCCTTAACATTAGAAAGCATTCACAGGGAGGCTAGTACTGATGAAGCCTTGTGATAAGACAAGCAATTTTATTCTGTTACTGCTGCTACAAACTGGTGATGAAAAATACTAGGTCTTAAATTTAAGTATGTTTTCTGTTAGCGGTGCCACACAATGCATATTAATGAAGAGCATGGCACATTTAAACAAGGCTTCATGACACACAACAGTGTTATATGGCCGTGAAACCTCTTTGGGAATGTGGATAGCATTTCCATGTAAGGTTGCTGTCTGCAGCATGGCATTCATACTGCTCAACCTCTTACAGCAAAAAAATCTGAACAAAGACAAAGCTATAAAGAATGGGGGAAACAAAGGCCCAAAAATAGGGGCAATTTTTAAATACTACTCTTACAAACTTAAATGTTGATAGAATAACAGGTTTTGCATTAGCATGAATTTTCTGAAGGGTATGATCAAATGTCTGTCATTATTTTCTAAATTTAACCCCAATGATTTGCCAGTGATTTGCCATAAACCCACAATTTTATGAGAAATAGACTAAAAATGTAAAGAACAAATCTAGACATTCTATGAAAATTTGTACAGTTGAGAGATATGCTGGCAATTGCTTTCCCTTGTTCAAAATGTGGCAGGATCACAAACATATTTAAAATGAGAAAAAAACATACAAGGGATCCTGCCATAGATATGTAATTCTGCATTTATTAATTTCATATATTTATTGTTTTTCATTTCTTTCTGTGTTTTTTTCACGTGTTTCCGCGATGCTTATCTTGTTTGCATGACTGGACCACCCATGTATCAGACATGACCTAGACAGCCAAATATAGAAACTGGATACATTCAGTTAATACCAATGGCCATTGTGCAATCCCAGTAAGTGAGGCTGCACTGTGCTAACACTGTCAAAATCAATGAATGCTAATATAGGGGCTGTCATGTAAATAATCCTGTGGCAATAGGTGGTAAGTCTAGGTCTGGAGTGCATATGGCTCTGGGTTCTAGTACAGGGTCAGCAAACTTTCCTTTTACTGTGTTGACATTGCAGATTATACAAATGAATTGCAACACAGACAAGCGTTTTTCTCAACCTTCTTGTGGCAAGAGCTGTAAGTGTAGGGCTATTGTACACATAGTCCTGGATTCAAAAACTGCATATTCCATACACTTTTAATGCTGATCCATGTCACATCATATTTACTTTCACACATAACACCTGACATAGTGTAGGTAATATTAATATTTACATGTATGCTGGCTGAGACACTAATATTTTGTCAGTTATTTTCCTATGCATTTATATGTGTATTATGCATATATTATGAAATATAACTGTAGGTATTATGTGTACGATGTTCATGCATTTGTATAACATAGCTACACAAGCAGCTGTATATCAAATATCTTTGGAACTGCATTGTTTTTTTATTGCCTACTGTTGCACATAGCTTGCCATCATGCAAATGGATGCACCCTGGCTTACCGTGTTTGCACGATGATAAGCAAGGTGCAGCTTTTTCAAATGTAGCAAAAACTAGACAATGTACACTCCCAGTAAGTGCAATACATGCAATTGGTGGGAAAACATTTATTTAAAGTGGAATTGGCAAGAAATGCTCATTAGCAGTCAGCCAGATCTTTAGGAGACATGGCTGGTGTTGGAGAGGGTGTGCACTTTCGAGTGCAATGTTAGGATGTTCAGGACTTCAAAGTCTTTGTTGACCTCCTAGTTAAAGATCATGGCCCATGCCTTTTGCAGAAGAACCACTCAAGTTCTCAGTATAAGCCTGAAGTCTAGACTAGTGTGACAGGTATCCCGCTCACTGGAGAGAATGCTGGACTAGTTTGGTTTGGGCTTTGACCAGTGCGACATGTACCCCATGCAATGGTGATGAATGTCATCATCATCATCATTATGACAATCGCTGTAGGAGGAAGAGGGATACCCTAGATCAGTGGATCAGGGAATGTAGAGCAGAGAACACCCCATAGATGGGTAAGTATAAAATGCATTGACCAATACTAAAAGTTATAGCTGAATATAGTCAAGACTGATATTCATAATGACATGGCTCTAGAGAGCACCCATAATGACAAGGCTCCAGAGAGCACCCCTGCAATACCATACCACACTTTTCGGTCATGTAACCTGGACCGAAACACCAAAGGCGGAGGTGTGTCCATATTCATTAAGGATATCCACACCTCCAGGCTAGTTGCTCAGCTTAATGCATCCGAAGTTATCCAAGTGCAACTAACTCTGGGCAAAACTGCAATCCAAATTGTAGCTTGCTACAGATCCCCCACCATGCCCCAGGATTCCCACTCCTCTTTTCTTGATGTACTGGAAAATATTAGGATTCAACCAAACACCCTAATAATGGGCAACTTCAACTACCCCACCATTAACAGGGAAAACTACTCGTGTACCAACTCGTTAGCTCAACGCTTTCTGGAATTTATAAACTCCAATGCCCTGGATCAACTTATCCACACCCCCACCAGTAGCAACAATATCCCAGACCTAGTCATTACCAACATGAGTGAATGATGTTCCACACCTGAAGTCAACTCCTCGTTGGTCTGATCCGACCATAAGCTAATCACCCTTGATATCCATATCCCGCCCCCATTAAGGAAACCACTGTAAAATTGTTCTCCAAAGCCAACTTCATGCTTCTTAAGGCAGAAGTGGTGAACTTCATGACACCCATACAGATGGATAATACAGTTATGACTGCTGAATCCTACACAAATGCACTCTATAAGCACTTACACAAATGCATGGATTGTGCTATCCCAAACAGAACCAAGAAACTATCCTCCAAAAAAAGGAAGCCAATCTGGTGGTCTCCTGCCATAAACAAACTGTACAACAGAAGGAAGAAACTGTTGCAAAAGAGAGTAATATCCCATGAGTGGAGGAGCTCCCTGGTCAGCCTCAGTAAGAAGCTGAGATCCCTTATAAGATCCTCCAAAGCTAGCTATGAAACCAAAATTGCCACTAATTCTAAGGGCAACCACAAAGCATTCTATAGCTATGTCAAGAATCTCGATAGCAACACCCAGATCTGCTCTGAGTTACAGCACAATGGCATGAAAATTACAGAACCAAATGATATTGCCAACATCCTGGCAGATAGGTTCAGTGCTAACTTTAACTCCCCCCTCAACCCCTAAAGGGCCCATATCTATACAGGAAGAATGCAGAGTCCCTGTAATCACAACTACGCAGGTAAAAGCTGCACTCTCTAAAGTCAAAAACACAGCATCCATGGGACCGGACAACATACCTTGCTGCATTTTACATGCATTTCAGAACGAACTGGCTCCCACCATGTTCAATAATAGCCTCACATCAGGCTTTGTGCCCACTGAATGGTGCACAGCAACAGTTATCCCACTCCACAAAGGGGGAACCACCACTGATCCCGGGAACTATCAACCTACTAGCCTGACTAGCCTGGTCTGCAAGGCCATGGAATGTATCATCATGGAACACATTAACAAAGACATTGGTAACCTCCAAACTCTAGATCCCATCCAGTTCAGGTTTGTGAAAGGCAGATCATGCTTCCTGAACCTGATCGACTTCTTTGAGGCAGTCACCAAAGCCGTAGATGAGGGTCAGGTGGTTCACACAGCCTATCTTGAACTTGGCAAGTCTTTCGACACCATCCCCCATTCTGGAATTATAGCTAAACTCACTAAACTAGGTATAAATCCCTACGTCATAAGATGGGTTGCCAACTGGCTGACTGACAGAACCCACACTGTAAAAGTTGCAGACTCCAAACCTGACCTCAAAGCAGTGACAAGTGGAGTACCACAGGTCCTGAGACCTCTCCTGTTTGGTATCTACTTCTCTGAAGTACAGGCTAACACAGAAAGCATCTGGCTAACGAAGTTCGCAGATGACTGCAAACTAGGAGCCACAGTCAAGTCCCCAAATGAAGTGGACATCCTACTGAAGGGCCTCGCTGAGACAGATGCCTGGTGTCAGAGCCATGGCCTCAAGCTCAATGACAAAAAGTGCAGTGTCATCCCCTTTGGTAAAAACTCTGTACGCATGAACTACCACATAGGCAGCAATCTACTTAACACCAAATGTGTGCTAAGAGACCTTGGGACCCAGGTGGACAGTAGTCTCTCCTTTGATAGTCACATCGCCGCAGTAGTCAGGAAGTCCTTCTACATGGCACACCTCATCACAAAAGGGTTCTCATCCAGGAAAAAAGAGGTCATTGTTCCTCTCTACTCGACACTCATTAGACCCATTATAGAGTACAATGCCCCTTTTGGAATGTACCTCACAAGACATCTGCAGCAGCTGGAAAGGCCACAGAAGGAAATCAGTCTGGTGGACTCCTGCCATAAACAGGTTATGCAACAGAAGGAGGAAACTAGTTCAGAAAAAAAGCAAATCCCAAGAAGGAAAGACATCCCTGATCAGTATCAGTAATAATACTTAATACTTAGATAATACTTTTGTGAGAGAATTGTGTTTGATTGGCACCTGACTGGTAAAGGGGGGCTGGTCTAGGGCTTGGAATAAGCATCCTCACTGGTCCTTTTGAATTTTGATTGAGTTTTTTTTTTTCAGTTTTAGCTTCTGGTATTTAGGCCCTGCATCTGAGCAGGTTTCTGATTGTTTGTACTGAGCTGAACAGAGGTGGGCTACCAGCCACAACTCTGAACTGAAATACCAGAAGACTATAGGCTTCTGAGCTTCCAAAAAACATAACTTACCTGTTTTTGTGCTTATTTATACTATTTATTTTACTTTCTTATTGACTGCCACCTACTTTTATACTGTATTTATTTACTGTGTCCTAAACTATATTGTTATACTGCAATTGCCTGCTACACTTGCCTGTAAAATCAAATGTTATTGCTGTTTTCACTGTTTAGCAAGCTTTTCTGTTGTTTCCACTGTTTAAGTATTTCCTGGTATTGGTTTCACTGATTTAAAGCTATCTGTTTTGCCTGCTCTGGTTTTCCTGACAAGCAGTACATAATTAATCGATCTCTTAACTGTTTAAATCATTCTTTAGAGCCCTATGGTTGATTTTCTGCTGTTTTAAATGTTTTTTCAGTATCTTACTGCTTTTTTTATGCTGTGGTAAATATTCTCTAGTGTTTTCCACTGAAACTAGGGTAGCTAGTAGATGTAGCTTAGTTCAGATCCAGATCTGCTACTTCTGAAGCTGCTTGTAGTGGTTTGTTTGTTCTGTTTGGAGTGCATATTCCAGGCCATCTTGGAAGAGGCCTAGCTGCACTTTTGTGAACAAATTGTGTTTGATTGGCACCTGCCTGGTAAATGGAGGCCAGTCTAGGGCTTGGAATAATCATCCTCATTGGCCCTTCTGAATTTTGTTAGCTTTTTCAAGTTTTAGATTCTGATAGTTAGGCCTTGCATGTTTGTGCATAGCACAGCAACCCACACTGCCATGCGATTGTGCACCGAAGCTGGACAGTTAAGTTTAAGAAATTTTACTTTAAAACCCAGGCAGAAATATCCATTCACCAAGCTCCTCCATGATTGTTTCTGAAAAGCCACTCCTAGTGACAACAGTCTTCAACCTTGTGTTATGGACAGTTGGACTACCCTTGTTTCTCCCGCCTACTTGTTGGCTTGGGTCTCGTGAGGCAGTGTAGCAATTATCTAATGTACACAGATAACTCTCTACTAATAACACAGTCTAGTACAGAGTGAGAGAGATGTATTTAAACCAAGAATCTAGAATCCATGCTCTCTCTCTCAAAACAGTGACCCGTAGAAGGTTGTCAACTCACCCACCACTACATATTCACATAGTACCACTACTCATACACATACCACTACACATACACATAGTATGCATAAAACATGAAAATCCACAATATGTGGAGGTTCCCTTAAAAAACTTGCCAAAACACCACAGACCTCCAAAACACAAGTCTGCTACAGCTATATAGTTTGTTACTCCACAGGAGGCATGTCTGTAGAGGCCTGGATTTCCAATCTGACTCCAATGCACCTTCAGCAAACAGGAGAGGTGCCTTATCCCTGTTTTCCACATAGACAGCTTAGCAACAAACAACTCTAAGTTATCCATCACACAACAGTCTTCCACAATGTATTTTAACTGATATCAAGCCATCAGCTGTTATTTATACATGTATTATACAAAACAGATTTGGATGTACTGCACTTAGTAATGACTCATCCTGTTAGGACTATTGCTTGAAATTATACCAGTCTGTGTTGCTTGGCCATTCAGGACTTATCTGACCAGTATTCAGAAATATACAAAGTGAAAGCCAGTCTACCTCATTTACCTTACATTGTGTATATTAACTGGGAATAGTATGATATGCAGTTGTCAGCAAATGAAGGCTAGGTTGGGAGGTACAAAAAAAATACACTTCTCTTTTGGTGGTGGGAGCAAAGGTGAATTCCTGTTATGGCATCCAAGAGTACACTGTTCTTTTGAGGGGTGGGCCAGGCTGAGGTCATGTTATGGTACAACTTCTCTATATAAAGATATTCCATTAAAAACATATGATGCTAAACTGAGGCCATGCATTGATCACCAGTATTTTGGAGAGTTATTAATGTGTGAATCTTGCATGGCTGGAGACTACTACCTTCTAATGGTAACATACAAGTGAAATAGCTCTCTGCTGTCACATGTTACTTGACTTTCAGTATACATCTCCCACCTTTTACCTGCTTAATGTACCACGTGATGAAATATAAGTACATGCCATAATAGTATTATGCATGACAGTACATGTTCAGGATTTACCTTGTAAATGATGTGTTTGTACTCCACACTTTGTGAAATCCCTAGAAAAATAGAATGGAGTCTGCATGGATGCTTTATATCTTGTTAAATAGCTTCCCAAGATTGGTATTAGCATGCAGTTCACCTGCTTATGCAGTAATTGGCATCCTGGAGTAGAGGCTAAGACAGATGAAATCCATTAATAATGTACTCCTTTATTAAAAGGCAAATGTGTAGCTAGCTAAAGTGATGGTGAGGAGAGCTAGTACATTGTTACCATATTTCTTCACAGTATATCTCTATATCAACAGAGTATTGCACTCCGGCAGGTAAGTTCCCATTTTGTTACCTGTGTAATACATATGCTGGAATGTAGTTAATAATAAATGTGAAGTAGTGTCTTTCACACTTTAATCTGTATGCATTACTTCGAAGTGTAATGATGGCATGGCCTTGGTTGTCAAGCCATTTCACAGGTACACAGCACTGGAAACACCTAAAAAGGGAATGGTGTGTTATACATATGTACTCTTTACATGAACAGCTCCTTTGATAGCACTTTTAGCATTTTAAAGATGTTTTGATTGCATGATGGGTCCTTAGCCTATCATTTTGTTTTTGGGGAACAAAGATGAGTTAATTCTAGGGCACTAATGAGACTGGACTGTTATTTTGAGTGGGTGAGTATATTTTACTTACTGCAAATGCACAAACAAGGATATGCTTCTCTTGTTAGTCTTCTTGTTCTGTATCCTCCGTCTTGTTATTTTTTGAAATATGGAGACTCTTTCATATTTATCCATGTGGGAATACTGACAGCCTTCCTTTACTGCTTTATCTGTAAACAGTTAATTTGTGGTTATGTGATCCTCATATGTCTTATCATTCTTTTGTCTTGTAGGACACAATATGTCTGCTCCTTGTAGGATGCCATTTACAAATGCAGAAAATAATCTGATAACTGATGCCTTAAGGACATGTGTGGGCCAAAATGGCTAAATGTACAGCCTTCTGGGATGAATTAGTAGTCAGCATTAACACCATTGGGTGACACAGTCTCACATATGAGCAGGAGCATCACAGAGTAGCAGACATGGTAACTGCTGCATGTAGGTGTGCAGCTGCAGTGGCACGCAATCAAGTCACATGTGGAGGCTCTGCTGCAGAATCCCCTATCCCTGCCACTGAGGAATTCCAGGCAAACATTGCCACCCAGGACAGCTCCCAGCAATCCATGGCACAATATGTTCTGGATATGGGCGCAACTCCTGCATCCCAAGAGGAGCTTCCGGGTATGTTTTGTTAGATGACAAGTAGAATACTATGGCATAATGCACTAACTTTGATAATGTATATGTCTGCTGTCTGCGTCAGTTGATTGTTGAGGGGGTGGATTTAGGATTGCTACAGTTATATGTGTAATTTGCAGTTGTCAGTCACATTTTTGTTGACACTTGAGGTACTGCAGATATAGAGGTGTAAAAGTATTACCCCCTGTTTTACTGTTAAATGTGATGATGCTGCCATTACCTCTTGCTTTACTTATTTCAGGACCATCAGGAATACAGAGACGCAGGCCTCCTTCAGATGCTAAACCTAATACATTTATGTTAGTACTGTAGATAAATCTCAAGATGTCTCATAATGTGTCCTCTCAGGCCTGTTGTATGTATTGCTGTACTGTCTGTAATAGTGACAGCAGTGTACTTTTTTTAGCAGATATCACAGCATAGTTGTGCAGGTACTAATGTATTCCTGTGTTTCTCCCTTTTTATCACAGGTGGGCACTCTGACACCTGTTGCCAGTGTCTCAACAGACACTGATGATGATAGTAGGCAAACTGAGGAACAGTTGGGGGTGTGCAAAGGTTGAATCTGGCACAGAGGTTGACATTGAGCGATCCCCTTCATTTTCCCCAGACACTGCCAGTAGGGCAATGCCCACCCAGTCCACTGATTCCAGAGATATTAGACAGGTTGAGACCAAGGGCATTGATCAGCAGAGTGTGGCTACTCTGGCTTCAGTGTCTGTTGAATCTGTCTGTAGCCAGAGTGTTGGTGAAGTGTCATGCAGCAGGGTTGATAGGGGTGCTCGGAGGAGGCCTGCTGTCCCTTCTCCACATGGTGCAGGTGTCTCTTTCAGTGTCACTCAGTGGATGCTTAGGGTCAACATGGAGGCACAGGCACATACTGAAGGACACTCCAGACAAATCCTCATGGTTCTAGATGTGGCACAGTCTGACATCTGTGACTACCTCCACTGTGTAGCCAATTCAATGGATCAGTTGACTGACACATTGGAACATGTAGTGTCTGTGATGGAACGAGATGGTTTATATCATGGACCATGCAGTGTCTGTGATTACATGTTTGCTGGGAGGGGGCATTATCCATGTGGGTGTAGGTCAGCCACACCATCTGCTGCTAGCAAATATGGCAGTACTTCCCCTGCACCATCAGGGAGTGTGATGTCCACACCCAGACATGGCAAGCCATTGGGTCATGGTCCTGGGCATTTCCATGAAGGGATCATGTCCAGCAGACAACAGCCAAATTCAGGTAGTAGCACTACATCTGACCTTGGGAGTGGAGGTGCCAGTGCATATCCTGGCAAAGCCAAGTCTCATGGTCGGGGGCTACAACAAAGAACTGACAACTCTACCATGTACAGGTCACACCTGTCCAACATACCAACACGTAGAGCTAGCACTTAGGTTTGCTGTGTTCATGCACACTGTCACACACCACTTTCACATGGAGGGCCCCTACAGCCACACACACACACACACACACACACACACACACACACACACACACACACACACACACACACACACACACACAAACACACAACAGTTACATGGTTCAGTCTGCTTGCTTCCCTGTTCTTACTCACACACACACTCTCAACAACCTTTGATGTCAGCCTAGGCTTCCTGCCCCCCGCCCCACAACACCCTGTGCAAGTGATGATAACTGTGCCATATCCCTGATTTCTGTCTTTTTGGATTCAGAGAAACTAAAGCTTTGAGTCTGGTGCACAGGGTGGTTAGCTACACTATTGCTTAGTATATCTAAATTTGTGTTGTTTAAATGATAATTGTACCCATGCATTATATTCGCCTTGCCAAGTTGTACAGTGGATAGTATCATTATTTTACTACTTTATAGTATATTGTCTTGTAAGGGTTGTGAAGTCAACAACTGCAATGTGACTCGTTACTTTGTAATTTTGTTCTCTTTAGTGATTATCCAGTACAAACGTATGATGCACATCATAAGTCAGGCCATCACATTCAGATCTCTGGATTGCAAGACAGCACTGTAGTATAATCTGATCAGAACACTACAGTATCATACTCTCTGTTGCATGTAGCTAACCAGAAACATACATCAGCAGGAGCCTACAAACCATGCCATGATGTATTTGTACAGATTAAAACATATGTCACTTTAATCTGTCTTGTATCACATGATGTGATGTCTGCCTGACATCCAGGCCACTGTCTGATCATGCCCTGGTGAGATACATGCATATACAATACTCTGATACAGCTGATGACATCAGCATTGTCTGTTGAGCATATGGGAATAACAGAGTCCCACCTGCTGGTCTAGCTCACTCACACACAGAGGGACACACATATCAGGTTACAGCTTACTTACACACAGAGACACACACAGTTAACTGCAGTGAAAATAGAACACATACCTATCTAAGTAGAGAGACTACAGAACACAGTACTTAATGCACATGCCATGGCACAAGTCTGATTTAGTAGATGATATTATCAGGCCCTGTGACAGACAACAGCTTGGGAGGCCAGTATGAAATGAATGTGTAGGGCTGAACAGCTATCAAAAAAATGGCCAGCCATGCCATTGGACAGGTAACTGCAGGATACCACTTATACTCTGCTACCTAGAGTCACATACACTCAGTTGATTGCAGTAAGATTAGAACCCCTACATATCTAAGTGCACAGACTACAGAACACAGTACTTAACACATGTGCCACAGAACAAGTTTGAGTCATACAGGAGTGCAGGTGAACTTATAGTAGATGACATCAGCAGGCCATGTGAGGAACAATAACTTGGGAGGCCTGCAAAGGCACATAGAGTCATAGTGTCATATGAGGCTAATAGCCTAATAGCACTAGGCTGCTTAGAAGCTGATCTGTATAACAACACATGTACCCTTACTGAGTATATTTGGATGTTTGAGTTTAGCAGAGCAAGGTTGTCAGCACCACTGACTGACCCTGTCTATAAGGAAGCACACAACATTATAAATTACACTTTGTCGTGTCGTTGATCTATGTGTGGAAAAAAATTCAACTGAGACCCCAGGATTGTAATGCTTGTGGGTGTGTGACCAACACATGGACTGAAATCTGACTGCATCATATATACATTTCCATACCACATTGGGCCATAACTCTCAACCTTTTATATCAAGGAAACTGGACAAAGCCATAAATATTGGGTTGAAAAAGGACCAAATATAGGAATATGTTTTACAAAGGGCAATTTCAGGTATACTCTCCAGTCCAGCTGGTGAACCTGGGTATCTTGAGGCAATGTTACAACTGCCTCATGTACACAGACAACCCTCTCCTCCTACCACAAAACATTAACATATACGAGAGATGCAATTATATAGCTAAATTTGAGGCTAAGCTCTCCCCACCCAAGACTGGAACAGGCAGTCATGAGGAGAAGGTTAACACTTACTTGCACCACACCTCCAGTCTCACATAGGCATACTAAACCAGCACTGGTAAAAAATACACATAAATACAAAAAATCATACTTGGAGGCTCTAAATAAAAACCTGCAAAAGCATCACAGACCTCCAAAGCAGACACCCAAAAAACCTGCACCTTCTGTCACAAACCAGACAACACATAAAACACAAAATAAGTGTGCCGCACAATCACAGCCCTTAAGGCGAAATAACATACCTAACACACTAGTAATAGGTGACTCTATAGTCAGGTGCACTGATGTCCTACTCACTAGGCTGGACAAGGGAAGGTTACTGTTAGCTGCCTGTTGGGAACCAGAATCCGCCACACAACACAAGCACTCAGGTCACTCCAGAACAAGTACAAATATGACTCTATCATTGTTCACGTTGGTGTGAATGACCTGAGACATACCTCCCTGGACTACATGAAAAGAGACATGGAAGAGCTCTCTGATCATGTAGCCTAGGTGGGTATGACCCTGACCCTGAGTAGCATCCTGCCATCACCAAGAATGATACAGCAGTATAAAGAAAAAATGATCAATTTCAACAATTTGCTAAGCTTCTGGTGTCATTCAAAGGGGATCCAGTGTCTGTCAGCCTGGGACAACATGCTCGACAAGCCGCATTGCTTCGCAAGCGACGGCTTGCATCTGTCACCCCTAGGCTTTTGAATATTGGCCAAGGCTCTTGCTGCCCCCATAGTGCCTTATTTAGGCAAGGCTCAAAAGTCAAACCCTCCTCCATAAACAGCACAAATAAAAAAAATGAGGGTTATGCTACTCAATGCCAGGAGTTTAAATTTCAAAATGAATGCGCTCGAAGCACTCCTCAGTATGGAGAACATCGACATCTGTGCAGTAACTGAAACCTGATTCAAGGCTCCACAGAGCACCCCAGCACTACCGAGCTACAACTCATACCATACATTTCGGCCACAGAACAGAGACCGAAACACAAAAGGAGGGGGTGTATCCATATTCATCAAAAATACCTACACGTCCAGGCTAGTGGAGCAGCATGATACCTCCGAGATCATTCATGTGCAATTAACATCAGGCAAATCTGCAATGCAAATTTTGGCCTGTTACAGATCACCGTCCATGACTCAGGACCACCACTCCGCCTTTCTGGAGACACTGGAAAACATGAAGATCCTATCAAACACTGTGATATTGGGTGATTTCAATTACCCTACTGCTAACTGGGAAAACTACTCAAGTACAAACTCCCAGGTCCGGCACTTCCTGGAATTTATCAGCTCAAATGGTAATGGCTCAGCTGGTAAACTCCCCTACCAGAGGTGAAAACATATTGGACCTGGTCATCACCAACATAGGCGACAGGTGTTCCACACCAGAGGTCAACCTGTCACTGGTTAGATCAGACCATAAACTAATCACTCTGGATGTCCACACCACACCACCACCTCCAACCAAGGAAACCAAAGTGAAAAACTTTTTTATAGCAAACTTTACCTTACTTAAGATAGAGGTGGTAGGTTTCTCAGCCCCCATGCTAAAGGATAGCAGTGTCAAAGATGCAGGAACCTTTACAAATGCACTCTATGAGCACCTACAAGGATTCATGGATCGTGCCATCCCTAGCAAAACCAAGACTCACTCCCCTAAGAGAAGGAAACCAGTCTGGTGGACCCTGCCATAAACAGGCTATACAATAGAAGGAGGAAACTTAAAAACATCCCTGATCAGTATCAGTAAGAAACTAAGGTCCCTCATAAATTTCTCCAAGGCTAACTTTGAAAGAAAAATAGCCAAGGATTCGAAAGATAACCACAAAGCCTTCTTTATCTATGTCAAGAATCTAAGTGGCAAATCACAGATATGCTCTGAGCTAGTGCAAAATAGCACAAAATATACCGAACCCACTGATATTGCCAACATCTTGGCAGATAGATTCAGTGCAAACTTCACCCCCCTCTCATCCCCAAAAGGGCCCAACAATACCAAAAAAGTGTAGTGTCCCAGAAATCACAGATGCACAGGTGAAAACAGCCCTTTCAAATGTCAAAAGCACAGCGTCAATAGGGCCAGATGATGTCCCAGGCTGCATCTTGCACGAACTACAGAACAAATTAACCCCCCACCTAAACACACTGTTCAGCCTCAGCCTCTCCACAGGCTACATGCCCATAGAATGGCGTACAGCAATGGTTATTCTGCTCCACAAAGGAGGGGCCTCAACTGACCCTTGTAACTATCGCCCCATAAGCCTGACTAGCCTGATCTGCAAGGCTATGGAGCACATCATCATGGAACTCATTAACAAAGACATTGGAAATCTCCAAACACTTGACTCGACCCAGTTTGGCTTTGTTAAGGGCAGATCATGCCTACTAAACCTGGTTGACTTCTTCGAGACAGTCACCAAGGCCATAGATGAGGGGAAGGTAGTTCACACAGCCTACCTTGATCTCACCAAGGCTTTTGACACCATTCCCCACTCTGGAATTATAGAAAAACTCACCAGCCTGAACATAAACCCCTACGTCATGAGATGGGTTGCCAAATGGCTTACAGACAGAACTCACATTGTAAGAATAGTGGGCTCCAGGTCTGACTCTAAACCAGTCACAAGTGGTGTCCCACAAGACTCGGTCCTGGGACCCCTACTGTTCAGCATATACTTCTCAGAAGTACAGGCAAACATAGGAGGACTATGGCTAGCCAAGTTCGCAGATGACTGCAAACTGGGAGCCATAATTGACTTTCCAGCTGAAACGGACATTCTCCAAAAGGGCCTTACTGAGATGGACACCTGGTGTCAAAATCATGGTCTCAAGCTAAATGCCAAAAAATGCATAGTCATCCCATTTGGGAAAAACAAAACAGCCATGAATTACCACATAGGTGGCAGCCCCCTTAATACAGAAGAGGTAATAAGAGATCTGGGGACCCAGGTAGATAGTAATCTCTCCTTTGACAATCATATTGCCAAAGTAGTTAAGAAATCCTTCTATGTAGCCCATCTAATTACTAAAGGGTTTGCAGCTAAAAATAAAGAGGTTATAGTGCCCCTCTACTCATCACTCATCAGACCCATCATAGAGTACAATGCCCCATTTGGGATGCACCTCACAAGACACTTCCAACAGCTGGAAAGACCACAAAAGTACCTCACCAAGAGGATTACTGACCTCAAACATATGTCCTATGCAGCCCTACTGGAAAAACTCCAGCTGTACTCAGTTGCATAGTGCTTACTCAGAGGTGATCTCTGCCTGACTTACAAAGCCATGTACAACTCAGAATTGATGGACATGCACCAACTAAAGAAATCCAAGTCACTGTGAGCCACTCGGTCTAGTGAGCTAAACCTCACCACAACAATAAATAGAACATGCTGGAGGGATAGATTCCTGTCACAGAGACTTCCCCATGCTTTGGAACAAAATTCCTAACTACATTAAGCAGAGCCCCTCACTAACACTCTTCAAGAGAAACCTTGACGAGTGGATGGGTAACAGAAAATACACCCCTGGAATCACTTCATTGGTTCTTCTTGACAGAGGCTCAGTTAATTAATCAATGGGGCGGCGAAAGCTGACACACTCTGGCTAGGCTTATAAATGCCCTTGGGCAGATAGCCTAGTACCTACTTATGAACCTATGAACATACTGCTCTTACAAATGTATACAGTTGATATAATAACATGTTTTGCATTAATGTGAATTGTCTGAAGGGTAGGAGTTTTGAAATTAAATGTTTGTCATTGTTTTCTGGCTTCAGTAGTCAAGTATTTTCAAATTATTTGACAGAAAAAGAACTTTTTTGTGAGGAGCAGGGAAAATAATGCGATCAGAACATTCTACAAATATCTAAACACTTGAAAGGTATGCTTTGGGCAACAGATTTGTGCTATGGTTAACTAAGTGTATGCACATGTGAGATAAAGCTGTTTGCGCATAGGTAAGCAGTGTGCAAACATGAGCCGCATTGCTAATGCATGACAGTTACTCTATGCTGGGTTTTCATGATGGCCAAAAGCATTTATTGAATGTATCCAGTTTCTATGTCTGCCTATCTGCTTCCTAGCTGGTCTTGTTTCAGCAAAGCTGCGCTTTGAGCAAGCCACATAAGCACAGCTAAACCTGCACTTATTTGTTTGTGCTATGCAGTGAATCATAAAAACAGTGGAATAATTTAAAAAAAGAAAGTAGAAAAACAAATGGAAAGGGAGACATGCATGAACTGAGCAAAAGCAAGGTATGACATGTACACTACAAAATGATACTACACATCAGAAATTTCTACGGGATCCATACTGATCCCTGAATGAAAATATCACTGAATCACTAATGGCAGGACATACTTACACAAAAGTGCTTTTCACTGAAGAAGCACTTTCGCGTAAGTATGCCAGTTGCAGAGGTCGTACTATGGTGCGGATAAGGGAAAATTCCCTCTTCCCCACTGTAGTGCAATCTCAGAGTGAGAATATTAAAGTATGGGGGGGGGTGTAGAGCACATGGGGGTGCAGGGGGTCTTGCCCCCCTGCAAAAACATTAATTTAATGTTTTTTTTTGTTTAACACACTTTAGTGAAAGCACTTTTTCTGTGAAAGCACTTTCGCCACAGTGTGTCTGGTGATAGTGGATTCGGACTGTTGAACTTTCGTTCAACAGTCGTTGATCCATTTCTACATAGTTCAGGATTTGAACTGTCACACCATTGCAGATTTAGAAAAGAGGATGGATGCCTTAGCCCTCTTTGCCACACAACCAGCTTTGAGCAAAGAACTGAAGTCATTGTTCACACAAACAAATGCATCAGAAAGTACACTGCTATGAGATCTTCAGCTGTGACTTGTACTTTTAACCCTTTTTATTATATTTGGAAATAGTGCATTTACTGATCACACAACCTGTTAGGATTCTGCTTGCAAATATACAGCTTTGTCTTACTCGTCTGTGTTTCCTGGTGCTTCATCAGTTATCTGAGCAGAACTGTGAGACATTAAAGTATGTAGTGCATTCAGTATACTTGACCTTAAAATGTGTGCGGATATTAACTTGGAGTTATATGATATCCATTTGCCAGTAAATGAAGGCCAGGTTGGATGGCACAAACAGCCATATACTGTTCTTTTGGTGGGACCATTGTTGAGTTACTGTTATGGCACAAGCAGGGTACACTTTTCTTGGGGGGGGGGCTCACATACTGCTATGGCACAAACAATGATACGATGCTCTTGTTACTCTTCTTGTTCTACTTCCTCCTGTTGTTTGATCTTGGGAAGGGTTGTGAAGTCAGAAACTGCAATCTGTATCATTGCTGTCTAACTTCTCTCTTTACAGATTTTCCTGTAGAAAGGTGTGGTGTAAAAATAAGGTCATGTAGTGAGCATCAGTAGTGGTAGGACTGTGTGAATCTTTGAAATATGAGGCCTAGTATTTATTAATGGACACATATAAGTAAAGTAAAGGTCTCTCTGTTGTCACATGTTAAAGTGCCTTTTTGTACAAATCCATGGCACTATTTACTTAATTACTGTTCCAACCTACTAAATACAGGGATATGCCATACTATCATTCAGAAACTACACTCTAGGTTCTGGAATTATCTTGCAAATGCAGCAGTGGACACTTTTTGAGTTCAGGGCTGACTCTGTCTGATGTAAGCAAAACATAGCCAGTACATGGGGAGGTACAGGTTGTATGAGTTGGGTGGCATGACTTTTACTATGTGTGTGAGTAGGAGAAAGGTATTAGGCATCTAGGTAGTCAGTGAATGTGCTATGCATTATCTTTTAGTCAGAACAAGGGCATACTGAGCACACCTATGTCTGCTTGCAAGAACAGCACCTGGTGGTTCCCCCTCTGAGCCATCCTCTGACTGCGGCTGTGGTGACCTAGTATTGGTGGGGAGATGTTTGTCCCTTCCCCTAGCTCTTTCTGCTGCACCTGTTTCTATAAGATTGGATTGTGTAGTATAGCACATACTGTGCTGACTTGTGCACATGTCTCTAGATTATACTGCAGGACTCCACTAGATGTATGCAAGCACTGGAGCTATGACTTCAACAGCCCAAACATGTTCTATGATGTTTCAGGTTTGAGCATGTCATCTTCCATGTGTGTGTGTACACTTCTGATGGGTATCATCATCCACGGTTCCAGTGTATAGCCTGCATCCCCCAATAAATGCCCCTCTGGGATGTCCCCCCTAGAAAACATCTGATATGGCTGTGATGTGTGCCAGATATGAGAGTCAGGATAACTGCCAGGGTTGCCAGCACACACATTCAAGATTATTCCCTGGGCATTGCACATGACTTGGCAGTTGATGGAGTGGTAACCCTTGTGGTTCATGTACATTTCACCCTGCTCACCAGGTGGTGCCTTGATGTGTACATGAGTGCAATCTATGGCACCCAGTCCCTCAGGGTAGTAAACTACAGAATAAACTGTTGCATATTGCTAGCTCAGTCCTCAAAATTATGGGGAAAACATATGTGCTCACTAGCATGTATGAGCATATCATCTAGGAATTGGTGGAGGATCCTGGATGCTGATGCCTTTGACACACCCGTCATGTCTTCAGTTGGTCATTGAAAACTACCTGTAGTTAATATTCTAAGGGCTACACATACCTAAGTTTCCACTGGGATGGGTTCCCCTCGATTGGTTCTGGCTCTGAGTTGAGAGCAAAAAGTAAAAACACAAGCAAGCCAACTGCCAAAGGTGACCCACAAATCAATTATGAACTAGTAAAAAACAAAATGTGAGTCAACCACCACTGTACACAACAAAAGAAGAAACAGTAAAATAAAATAAAACTTTTATTAAAACAAAAGGTTAGCACTTTTGCGGGGTTGCAGCTTCATCAGACCATATAGAACAAGAAAGAACACTTGATTTAATACAATTACTAGCCAATCATCAGTCTGCATAAATCAAAGCAATCATGAAGAACCAATCAAAATCACTGCCTCCTAATCAGGGCGGGTTGAAGTGAAACCCCAGAATTAAGACCAAGTAACCTGTGGGCTTGTAAGGAAATAATCCATTTTAAGTCACACATTTCAATGTAGGTGTTAAAGTCACCCCTTCTGACACTAGGTCTAAGTAACTGTAAAACCCTAAACCTAAAAACAATATGCCCTGGATGGGACATAGCATGATTAGCTAATGCATTGGTTGATATAGTTCTATGAATATGGCCCAAATGTTCAAGTATATGGTCCCTTAGCTGTCTAGTTATCTTCCCAACATAAAAGCCAGAGCAGGAGCTGCAGGTAGCCAAGTATACCAGATTGTTCCTCCTGCAAATGGCTGTAAATATAGGGGAAAAAAGAAGTCCTGTAACTGGATGAATGAAACAAACATCAGAAAAAATGGAAGAAAAAGCCTTGCAATTATGACATTTCTTACAGGTTGTCTCTACTTCAATACTGCTAGTCCATAGCACAAAAGTCTCTTAATGGATATACTGTTCCTAAAAACAAAAGAAGGATATGCCCCAACTATCTGCCCAATATTGCAGCAAAATAGGCCAGCTCTTTCCTATATCATTACGATATTGCTGAATATTGTTGGAATATATATATAAAAAAAACTAGAACCATCCTTCATGCCTCTGGGCTGTTTAGTCTGATGGATAGTGGATCTAGATGAAAAATAGGGGGCAGCTATATACTTTCTAGTACTAATGGTTGCCATACATGTACTGGCTATAGAACAATGGTTCTGACTCTGAGCTGAGAGCAGCAGAGCTCAGAGAGTTCTTGTGAAGCATCGTTGTCCAGCCTGTGTCACTCTACAATCTCGAGGTCATGTAGCATCTGATAAGTTACCCTGCGAATGAACACTTTTCTCCTTCTCAATCTAAGCCTATTGTCATCAGCACCAGCAGCACTGACTTCAGCCTCTAGCACATGAAGATGTAGAATAGCTACAGCAGCCCCTAGCATTGTGTCACTTAAAATTTCCTTGTCTTTACTCCAGTGGTATTGAAGTATTTAGGAAAATCAAGAATGGAGGTTATATGGCATGTTCAATAGCTGCGCCATATTGAATTGATTCATAAAAATGGAATTCTCCTGCTTATACTGTAATTAGCATCAATTACACACCAACTGCTTGCTCATCCATGCGCTAGGTTTACCTCCGAGCACCCCCATGCAACCTCATGAAACTATGCATAAATAAAGTAAGCACAGCAAAATTGTAATTACTTTTCTCCATTCACATGATATCATGCAAACACTGAGTATAAAAAGGAAAGCTTGCCCACCCTGTACTTAAACCAGGACCTTCTGCATTCCAGCCCTACACATACATGTGGTTCCCCAGGACTATTTACATGATAAGCACAACAAAAGCTGCCATTCATTCCTCCATTTCCCATGGGTGCAGTACGCGCACCATCACGCAAACTAGGACA
>NC_056737.1:1217065998-1217095998 GCF_019279795.1 Protopterus annectens | reverse complement strand
ACTACAACTGCCCTCCTTTCCTTCGCTGACTCCATAAATAAAAATAGGAACAATAATTCTTTCTCCTCAGCACTTTTCATAGATCTTTCTAAAGCCTTTGATATGGTTAACCACAATATACTTTTGGACAAACTAAACCTTTTTCTCTCAGCCCACACTCTTTACAGTGGTTTAAGAGCTATCTCCACAACAGGCAACAAGCAGTCCTTTGGGAGAACAACCTATCTTCCCTACTCTCAGTAAATATTGGTGTTCCACAAGGATCTATCCTAGGTCCCCTTCTTTTTTCCTTATTTATCAACGACCTATATCTGAATATACCACAAGCCACCTGCATTCAATATGCTGATGACTCAACGCTAATCTGCACTGCAAAAAATATTCCCTCCCTCCAGTCCCTCACCCAAACAGTCTTCCAAAATGTGGAAAATTGGTTTTTGCAACACTGCCTCCTCCTTAACCCCAAAAAAACTAAACTTCTCCTCTTTACTCCTACTCAAAAATCTTCCACTCCTCTCTTCACTATCTCTTCAAATAATGCAACCTGTATTAACCCTGACAAGACCACGCGACTGCTAGGTGTAACTATTGATAACCATCTCAATTATGATGAACACATTAACACCACTGTTAAAAATGTCAACAAAAAAATTGGGACACTCTACAGAATTAAACCTTTTCTTACCCCTGAAACTAGAAAAACCATTGCACAGACACACCTGATCTCCACCCTCTTTTATGCCTCACCCATCTATACTAACTTATCCAAAAATAACACTACCAAACTCTCCATCTGCTACAATAGTATAGCCAGATTCATTACTGCTACTCCTAAGAACTCATCATTGTCTTAATCTCAAACAACTAGATTGGTTAGAGCTAAATAACCAGTTATTCTATCAACAACTACTTATCATTCATAAGACCCTTTACTACCCTGAGGTAACCCCCAGCCTTTCAAAAATGATTATACCATATAGAAACCTAGCCACACTCCGTTCTGCTAATAAACTACTAGTATCACTACCTAAATCATATAATAAAGCTGGTGATTCATTACTTGCAAACTCAATAGGGAAAATCTGGAATCAACTCCCTCAAGGAATAACTAATCTAACCTCTACCTCTCTTTTCAAAAAACACATTAAAGAACATCTCAAAACAAAATGGATATGTCCGTGTGCTAATCCTGACTGAAATAATGTCCTCACTCTCCTAGTTCTTCCACCCTACCCCTCCTTACTTAACTCCTCTCTAAACTTTCAGGAGTTTGAGAGTTATTATCTAAGAACTGGGCTTTTGCCAGTTAAGTTTGTTCTGTCTGTATCCTGTGTTACTGTTACTTCTTTTATATAGTCTAATATAGTAGTATATAGTATAAGTTTATTTCCTATTATTAGTATTTGTTTTGTATTTGAAACATTTTTTCTTTTTTTTCTACCTTATATTTTGACTAATATTATGCCTAACGTGATAAATTGTTGTGTATTTACCTGTACTGGAGCTTTTCTCCCCGGGCCTCTACTGAAAACGGATATTGTGTCCAGTTGGACTAGCCCGGTCAACAAATGTAAAATAAATGTAAAATAAATAAAATAAAAATAATTACATCTTCATCACATGTATTACACCACTCCAAAATCCCTAGTCTTACTATATTCTTAATGCTATTCACATTTACAGGAGACTCTAACCTAGCTAATTTCCCTCCCAAAGGTGATAACCAAACATTACACCTTGTGCTGTGAGTCAACATCTTAACCGTTACACTAAACCCTACTTATTACCTTTATATATTCTTTTTCATCCATTTCCTTTCTTTTTTCTGTTTTTACTTGTCCCTTTAAAATGTCTTTTTCCATCTTTTACCATTTTACCAAAATGTTTTTCTTTTATCTCCCAATTTATGTCTTCTTCATCACTCAGTTTAGTGCCGTCTTCTATGCCATCTTTATTATTTTTTTCACATTTAACTTTTCTTCGATTTCTACCACTTCTAACATTTTTTTTGTTCATTTTCATTTTTTACAATCCATCTGTAAATGTCCAATTTTGTTACATTTATAACATTACAATTCACATGTTTGCATCATGTCCCATTTCCCACAAATATAACATTTTCTTTTATCACAGTTACTTAACAAATGCCCTTCTTTTCCACAAAAAAAAACATGTTTTGTGTTTCTCCAGTCTTTTACAATGCCGCTCCTCTCCTCCACATTTATCATGCTTGGTATATGTATATTTTTTTCTCTTTCTACTTTTAACATAATTTTGCAGTCCTACACCCCACTCCATAAACCCCTTTTATCATTAACTTTTGCAATATCCAGTACTTTTCTACATAAAGTTTTCAAATGCCCTTCCAAAGTCTTTCTTTCCACTTCTGTTTAAATCTGTACATGAATTTTCTTTTTTGTTTCTCTGTTAAATGCTTTTATCAAATAAAGATTACATGGGTTACAGTCTTTCTTTTTTTCATATTCTCCAAGAAAATTTTCCATTGAAAAAAAAGTTTCAAATATAATGTCATAAAATGTATCTTTGTTAATAAGAATAAATGCTGTTATCTCATGTGGTTTTATGTGAGGTATTATACTGTCCGACACTTCATACCTGCCCAGTTTTTGTCTCCTTTACTTTGAATTTGTACCACATACTTTCTCTTTTCATTTTATTCTGCCTTTTTTTTTCTTCTACTTCCTTTTTGAATTCTTTTGCTTTCTTTGCATCTGTTTTCTTTTCCATCTCACCACTATTATTGAGGATTGTCTGTGTGTCTTCCTTTTGCATTTTATCCATAATGTCCCCCTGGAAAGATCTCCTTCATTTTCTGGCTCACTCTGCATAGCAATTTCATTAAGTAAATCATCCCACAACTCTGCTGACTAGAGGGTTGTAATTAAACATCCATCATTTGCTGACTTATCTCCACTGAACAGATGTCTTTCAAACAAATCCTGAGAATCCTGCACACATTTTCTAGTCTCACTGTTGGCTTTCTCCTCCATTATTATCTCCTTCTGTCTCTATCTCCCTCCCTGCTTCTTCAGGCCACCTCTGAACCTGGCCATGATTTTCTTCCTCCTGTTACACATCTGATTGATTTTGTGATTCCACCAGGGTGGCTTGTTTTTTGAGTTAGTTCTGTACTTCTTCCTGGTGGGTACAGATGTCTCTATGCAGCTATTAACATGTTTGTGCAGGGTTTCTGTGAACAGTTCTGCATAGGCAGAAGTGTTCTCAGTGTTTGTAGGGGCTTCAAAAGTTGCCAGATTCTCACTTAATAGCAGGAGATTAGCCTTAGAATAGTTCCTGAATATTCCCAGTTGACCTGGGGGTCCAGGTTTTATTTTCAGTTGTATCCCATCTGGTCCATTTGGCTGATTCTAAATTTACTATTCTTAATAGATTATTTAATTCTTCCATTGTTATACCTTTTTCTAATTCCTTATTATCTTGCTTCATCAACTATTTAACATTCTACTTTTGTATTTTGCCTTAGTTTCTTTAAATGCTTCTTCTATATCCTCTTTTACTACATTCATTATTTCCTGTTGACTTCCAACCTCTTCTCCTTTTCTGTTTATTAACTGTTTTATTACCATTTTAATCTCTTTTTCTATACTTCTCAAATATGGCACTACTTCTTATTTTTTCCCTTGTAAAAACATCTTTGTTAAAATAAATACCTTTTAATCCTTCTTGATTCATGTCATATATTTCTTTCTCTCTATTGTAAAATTCTTTTTTCTTTCTTATTAACTCTGCCAAAACATGTCTACTTACTCTTCATATTTTTCTTTCTCTCTTCTTTTTTTAATCGTTGCCACACTAAATAACTGCTTTTATATATATCTTTGTAAATTATGCATCATGACATTCAGGTTTTATAGAATTCTCTAATTCCCACATAATCTTTCCATACTTGTCTAATCATCTGTATTCCTTCCTTCCTTATCTAATTCCATTTCTTCTCTTAATGCTGTTACTTATTTTTTTAACATTTTCCTTGAATTTGTAGCCAGATTGCTAAATGATCAAAACATTCTGTACATTTTGTTCATCTTGTACTATTTTTACTTCTTAGAAATAATAATCTTTTCTGCCCTTAAATTACTTCTTCTATATTTCCATTGTTTGTTGTTTGAGATCAAATCAACTACTAACATTATATCCATATTTAGACTTACATAATCTAATATTTTCTTAAAGATATCCGCTCTTCCTTTTTATCACACATACATATATAGCTGTAATGCTTTAGATTTGGCATTTCCATCTCAGATATACAATCATTATTCTCCATGTCAAGCAGACTACCTTTCTAGCTCTCCTATTAACCTATTTTTCCCATTGCAATCAATTTAAAACACAAGACATTTACTAATGATTTATATAATACTGCTATACCCGAACATGTTTGTTATCCTATATTCCAAATATTTCTACTCCCACATAATCTTTCTGTTTACAATCTCTCTCTTCTTCTGATAGTATTCTTATATCATCTAAAACAATCATGTCCATGTCTAGTTTTGCGCCCCATTTTAATACCCCGATTTCCTCTTTATATTCTTTATACTGTTAACATGTATTTTACAATTTCCTTCTATTCTTATATCCTTTAGTCTCATGTGACTGCTAACCCTTTCACTTTCTTATCTTTTTTACATCTAAACCTAAGAATTTCCTTTCCCTATCTCTTATCCCTTTTCCAGTAGACATGTTCCTTCCTTTCCCTATCTCTTATCCCTTTTCCAGTAGACATGTTCCTTCCTTTCCCTATCTCTTATCCCTTTTCCAGTAGACATGTTCCTTCCTTTCACTACTCTTCAATTCATCTCTTCTTCTTCACTTATATCCAACATTCTTTCATTTCCCTTTTTTTATTATTTTACTATATTCTTTTCGTTTGTCTCAATATTCTCTATTGTTGTTTGTTTACCTTGCACTTATTCTTGCTCAGGTTCTATTTCTTCTTGTCTTGTTCTCTACCTATTCCTTCATTATTTTATTCTATGCTTTCTTTACAGTTCATCCATAAATTACCTATTTTATCACATTTAAAATGTTTCAAATCACAACTTTTAAAATCATGACCCACTTTGCCACAAATATAACATTTTCTCTTATCACAATTACTAATTAAATTATCACATTTTTTTGCCCTCAATATTTCACTGTGCCTTTTGTTCATCTCCACATTTATCATGCCTGGAACATGCATAATTCAGTTATTTTGCATTTTTAATATAGGATTATATTCCCAACCCGAGTCCATAAACCTCTGTTATCATATGGTTTTATAATGTCCGTCATTATGGCATACAGAGTCTTTAAATATTCTCAAGTGTCTCTTTTCAGTTTCAGTACGTAACTGAATATTTTATTTGTTTCCCTATTAAATACTTGAAAAACACACAAATTCCACAGATTGCTTTCCATTTTCAAATCATATTGTCCCAAGAACTTTTCCAAACATTGACTAGTTTCAAATATAATATCACAAAAAAGTCTTTATTAATATGTATAAAAGCTCTTACCTCTTGTGGTGAAATACCCAATGTAGAGACTATATTATTCCAAACATCATATCTCTCCGGGCCTTTCCCTTCTTTAGTGCTAATTCTTAATAGATATCCCTTATTCCTTTGTTCAGTCTTCTTCTTTAATCTTCTTCTTCATTCCCTTTAGCATCTCTTTGACTTCTTTTTCCTACACTCTTTCTATTACATCTACCCATGAAGCTGCCTCTCCTCTCTCTGGTCCTTCTGCAATATAACATCCCACAACACTCCTGACTGGAGGGTTGTAACAATACATCCACTGACTCAAATCTTCATCTTCAAACAGTCTTCAGAAACATTACTTCAAAATCCTGTGAAGGTTCGCTGACCTTTATTCCCTTTCCATCTTGTCTGTTCCCTTAGTACAAATTGTCCATGAAGGCTCGATTGCCTTCAATACATCAACACCATGCACTCCTTCCTTTAATTAATGCTTGACTGCCTTCCTACAGACATCACTCTCTTCACCTTCCATCTCATGATTATCTTCAACAGAAAAAAAATGCTGCATGAACAGTGAATCCTTGCTGCCTCCATCTCCTCAATCTAGCTCCATTGTTCTCCCTACTTCTCTGGGCCACCATTGCATCTGGACCAGAAGCGGGAAGTGAAACATAGAATTTTGTCTTCAGCTCATAAAACAAGTAAAGTATTAGGCCAAATTTCCCTTAATAGTATAAATACCACCTCAGGTGTCCCCTGAAAAGAGGCTGCTAGCTCATTTAAGTTTCTTTATAGTATTACGTGTGTTTAAACACACTGCCATCATTCAAAATTGTGTTATTATCCCATGTCTCTTCATCTTGGCTATCCCATTGCTATGTCTTCTCTTACTCGAGTAAAGTCAGCTATGCTGATGAAAAACAAGAACACTAGTACTCAGCTTCTGTATGGAAAGTTTCATATGTGCTATTCATCATTAGTCCACTTTTTTTTCATTTTCTTTATGGCGTCGTATTGTCATTTCCCCTGTCACCATCTTTCTTTGATTCACTGTCACTCTCCAACCTTCTTCCATAGTCATGTTTGACTTTTGCAGAGCTTTTGTCATGCAATTCATCCATTTCATGCTGGATGTCTGCATTTCCTCTTGCCTTCTTCATGAATCATCCAGATTGTTAGCTGCTTTTCTGCACATGTGCCCAAAGACCGTGATCTGTTCACCTTGATATTTTCTGTAATTGGAGCTACTTTGGCTTCTACACTGGTGTCCTCATTTCATCATCTGTCTTAGAGTGTGCATCTTACCACCCATCTCAGGCACTTCATCTCTATCACACCTAGTTTCCTGAACTGCTCTGCCTTCTTTGCCCAGTTTCTGTACCATGCAGCAGTACTGGTCTCAACACTCCTGTTCTCTTAACTTTTCAGATTCTTTGGCATCTTCTGTCCCACACTACCCCAATATTCTGTGCCAGTTGGCTGCAGGCCCTCTGATTCTAGCACTGACCTCTTCATTCAGACTTCCCTTCTCCTTCAACACCTTTCTCAGAGGTTTGAATCTGTACATCTCTTCAACAATTTCCCCTTTATATCTCAATTTTCACCTTATTTTGATTCCCCCATTTGCTGCCATGACAACTGTGTTATCAGTACTCAGTTTCATCATGTGTGCCTTCAGCTGTGTATTCCATTCCCCTATCCTTTGCTGAAGTTCCCATTCAGAATCTATTTCTAATGTCACATCATCTGCATACAGTAGCTTTGTTAATCTGTCTCGTCTCTCTCTCCAGTGCGTTTGTTAATGCACTGCATCACCACTGTGTTAATGCACTTCATCACCACTGTGAACAGCAGTGTGCTCAGAGCTGAACTTTGATGCACACCCACTCCCACTGGGAACCCCTCTGTGAGTCTGAACACTGCTCATAATTGAGCCAGTGGGTCAGTGTACATAGCTTGCACTAATTCTGCTAATGTTTCTTTGACATTGAACCACCTCAGTTCTGTCCTAATCAACTTTAGTGGGACCTTGTCATATGCTTTCTCCAAGTCTAGGAATGCCCAGCTGGACTCTTTCCTCATTTCTAGCTTTTTCTCAACTATATATCTCACTGCAAACATTGGGTCAGTTGTACTGTATCCTGATCTGAATTTGAACTGCTCACCTCCCATCTTACGTTCTGCTACTGTGCGTATTCATTTATCAGTCACCCTCTCCAGTGCTTTCATGAAGAGTGACAGGAGTCTGATACCGCTATAAGCATACAATTATAAATGTACCCTGTGCTGTTGTACACTGCCATTAGAATTCTTATTCTACATTCGTAGGGGATATGTCTTTTTCTCCATACTGTTATGAGTACCCTCAGGAGCCATTTCAGCCCTAACTCATCCAGTATCTTGATCACATATACCATGAACTCACCTGACCCTGCAGCTTTCCCTGACTTCATTTTCCTTACTGCAGGTTATACTGCTTCTTAGGTGGCTTTCTGTTCTTTCATCACAGACTGTGTTTGAGGCAGTACATCTTATGGGGAGTTTTCTTCATTCAGAAGCTGAAGGAAGTACTCCTTCCATCTGTCTTTGATGTTCTGTGGAGTGGAGACCAGGTTGTTGCTGGTATCTGTTATGAAGGGTGTCTAATGACTATCTTCTTTATCTTTCTGTCTTTGTCTTGCTAGGTTATAGAGTTTCTCTCTGCCATCTATTGACCCCCTTTCCAAAAGATGGTAAAGTGCCTGTAATGCCTTGTTCTTTGCTATTGTAACTGCTCTGTTAGTCTCTTTGTTAGCTAACTGGTATTATTTTCATTTCATTCTGAGGTACCTAAGCCCTGAGTAATTCCTTAAAATCTTTTGCTTTCAATCCAGTCATCTCGCAGATCCTCAGCCTAGCATCTGTTGATCTTAGAGCTTTCTGTGACCACTGCTTGTAGCTGATTGTGGCAACCAATGGCTTATGCTGTGGGTCCAGTGTTTCACTGGGGATGACTTTGCAAGCACTGATTCTACCACAGTGCAGTTTTGTTACTAGGAAGAAGTCTACCTGAGTTGTATGGTGGCCACTTTTGTATGTGATGTTGTGACTGTCTGTCTTGCTAAACCATGCATTGGCCATAATCAAGCCATTTGCTAGAAAGAAGTCTAGAATGGCCTATCCTTCTCTATTCCTATTGTCCCACTGTCCCACTCATGTGGACCTAGGCAGTTTTCATACTCTGTTCTTTCTGTCCTTATATGAGTATTCACGTCTCCACTTTTTCTTTGTTGTCATAACCATACTGTGCGGCATAGGCAGAGCTTATGAATACTGATCTCTTCTGACACTGGAGCCTGATTGCCACTAATTCTGATTACATCCCTCACTGTCTTCTGAAACATCTCCCTCACTAACATTCCCACACCATTTCTGGTTTATCCTCCTCCTGAGTAGTAGACTCTAGATCCCAAGGAAAATGGCTTTATTGCACTGCCCTTCCATTGTGTCTCCTGTATACAGATGATGTCCAGCCTCCTCCTTACCATCATGTTATCCACTTCCAAGGTGCATGCTGTCAATGAAATTATACTGCATATAGCAACTCTTAGTTCATGTTTGGTAGGTTGATTGGTTTTATGCCCAGCTTTTGCTCAACCGAGTTATCCCAAGTAACTCAAGATGGGCAACTGGACACCAGCCAGCCAGTAGTTTATGACTTAGGGCTTCTGGGCTATATGGCAGGCACACACTGGTCAATTGGGACACATTCTACCCTTAGCATAGGTCACAGATATAGGATGGAGTAGGCTGTCCTCAACACACTTATCACCAGCAAATACCTATGCCCATTTTTTGACAGTGTTAGGCAACATGACCAGTTCACCTAGAGCCAATGTTTACACCAATGAGTGGCTAGCCCTGACACTGTAAATTCTTCCTTTCCTAGTAGGAGTTAGATGTTTATGTGAAAAAGAGTGTCAGTTATAGTTAAGTTATTATTTTCTGTGGACGGCACAGTACAGGAGCTGTTGCATTGTCGCCTCACAGCAAGAAATTCTCCAGTTTGATTCTCAGCTGGAGTGCCTTCTTTGCGGAGCCTGCATGTCCTTCCTGCATTTGTGTGGGTTTCCTCCAGGTGCTCCAGTTACCTCCCATGTTAAAAAGACATGCATCTGGAGCATTTCTACCTAGGCCTCCGCTGAAAACTGGCTTTGTTCCAAGTCATACTTTCCCAGTTAACAAATGTTAAATAAATAAGTCTTTAAATCTTTAAAAGATTTTAATATGAAGTGACCTTAACGACTTTAGATTTTCTCTTGAAGAAAGTTACGCATATATATATATATATATATATATATATATATATATATATATAGATATGGATTCCATACATTTGGTCGAATTACACTTAGTCGAAAATGATTCTAGGCATTTCACTTCACTGAAAACTCACTTGACTGAAAGCTCACTTGGTCGAAGTTCATTTGGTCGAAAATGGAATATAGCCCCTGTCCCACTGTAGTGCAACCCTGGAGTGAGAATATTAAATAAGGGGGATGTGGAGGGTGTATCCCCCCAGATTATGCCAATAGTTTTTACTAAAGATATATATATATCAATGCATTTCTAATGGATATACATTCTTATAATAGTGAGTACATTAACATTATGTGAGAGGGCTACAAATATTTCATATTCTCACTCCAGGGTTGCACTGCAGTGGGGCAGGTGCTATATTCCAAATGCCTGTTATCATTTTCGGTCAAGTAATTTTCACCAAAATATCTTAAATCTATGTATATATATATATATATATATATATATATATATATATATATATATATATATATATATATATAAGGATCTACTTTATATTGTTGAAAAACTACTTACATGAAATTCAAAACATCAAGACTATTTTGCCGAAATGACATGTTATCGAATACCTGGAACATTGCAATTTCACTCCAGAAAACTAACCACTGAGCCACCTTGGTGAACTTCGCCATTTTCTCCAATATAATGTGATCTTGGAGTTGGTATATTTAGTTAGGGGTGTGGGGCATGGGTGGGTTTGATTTGCATCAGTTAGTTTTTTCCCATAGTGAAATTGTGATGTTCCAGGTGTTCGATAACATGCCATATTGGCAAAGTGGTCTCGACATTTTGAATTTTGTGTAAGTGTTTTTTTGATGATATAAAGTAGATCCATAAGTTTTTGGCAATCAGTATAATCTTTCAGTATTCCAAGAGGAATGTAACATTTGAGGGGAGATTCATCAGTATTTGAAACAGACTAGAAAAAAAAACTGTTGGGTCCGTCAGTCTCTGTGTAGTTTGGGGTTGAAAATGTGATTCATATGGTCAATGAGTGTCATGAATAATTTAGCTTTGTGTGTCACATGGATCAGTTCAATATCATTTAAAATTATAAGATCATCTCTTCTTATAAAGAATGTGAAAATAAATGTGTTTTACTAAGATGTCTTTTGCAAAGGTCATTACAACTTATTGATATATTTCTAGTTTAATTGTATTCTTCCACTGTACCTTTCTAGATTTGAACTGCTGTATCTATTACAGGTATTAGAAAATACAATTGGGTTTTCTTTCTAGTGTTCTCCCCAATGTCTGAGAAATATTTCAAGTAGATCTGTTAGGGTTCACCAACAAACCACCTAAACACCATTTCCTACATCAAATAGATCAAAATTGCAAATACTTGAGCCCAGAACTATAAACACACACACACACACACACACACACACACACACACACACACACACACACACACACACACACACACGCAATATTTCTTATTAGTCATAAAAACTTTCAATCTTTTTTTTTTTTCAAAACAGCGTTGTTCTGTTATCTGACAATCTTTTGAAATGCAATTCATTGATCTATATAGTAAAGATCATTGAGTAAGACTGGTTATTTATTTGTCCACGAGCTTAATTAATAAATTGTATAGCGTTTAGAAAGATGTGTGTATGGGAAAAATAAAAAAAATGAGTAATAATGAGCAGCCTTTCAGCTGTATATCTGTTAATCAGTACAGATGCTGAAGCCAGAAGAATGATAGCGATCAATATTTCAGCTTCACCTCTCCAAAGTTTAAGGTTCCTTTCCCAACAGCGCTCACTGCATATTTTCTCAGTGTTTGCAAGGTTTTCCTCGGAGTAATCTGGGTCCTCCTACCTCAAAGCATATTCATATTGATTGGCTACTCAAAATTATCACTATGGTTTCCATTTACCTTGTGCCTTGTACTCTAGGAAATGGCCGTAAACAGTCTGAGGTGAATTAGTTTAATTACCTAAATAACAATTGAATAAAGATATGTCATGGCCATAAAAAGCAAATTTATATGACAGTCTGTAAGCATACTTCAAAAGAGTCATTAAAAAGATTAATAAAGTTTGATAAATTACTTTCAATACTGTAAAGATAAAGATACACTTGGGTGGAGAACTAAGAAGATGACCAGACCTACCACTGAGGTATGTGACTGGAGAAGAATCATTCAATAAGTATTATTTTGAAATAAATGCTAGAGATGTTTACAGTTACATTATGCCAGACAGAGCTGGGAAAATAACTGTAGGCTTCTTATGTATTCTCAAGGCTTTAGCTTAGAACTTAATAGCAGATAAACTCTTAAAATTTATCAGTAAGGTACTCCTCATTTTAGGGTATTGTAAAGAAAAGAGCGATTCCACTGAGAGTAGTGAGAGGTGTGAAATATGAAGTACTTGGAATGATGTGGCAGCAGCTGACAATCCACTGTTAATAAAACCTGAAGTTAGTAAATTTCTAAGGTCAGGATACTGAATGGGATTAAGTAACATGAATATCAAAATGGAAATAAAGAGCAGAATGCTTGGTGGGTGAACACATTTTTTTATCAAATGGACCAAAATATACTCATCCATTGGGGCATGTACTATAAAGTGTAGATATATAGTGATTTTAGTTTGTGTTCATTAGCCTCAGAATTTGTCAGAAATAGAAGACAAAATTGTACAGTAATAATTAAAACCCATTACTAGTAGCTTGATTTGCACTGGAGGAAGCAAAAGTTCATATGTTGTCACATGCTACAGTCCTTGAGTAAGTCAATAACCGTGTAATACCATGATCAGTGAAAACAAATACGGGACAGGACATATGGGACAGGACATATGAGACAGGACATATGGGACAGGAACATATGGGACAGGACATATGGGACAGGACATATGGGACAGGAACATATGGGACAGGACATATGGGACAGGAACAGTGATTCTCTTCTGCTCATACTTTTGTATGGTTTCTGTTCAGTTCACCAAAGGTGATTTTAAATCTTTGAGTAGGATATGTTGCAATGTCTGGCAACTGCCATTAATATCCTGCCCTTAGTGTTAGTGTTCTTCATAGTCTAATCATGATTTTTGAAAAGCTTGAGTGTCTCTGCAAGAGATACTGCAATAGTGAACTGATAACATCTGATGCTAGGGACACATAAATGATTACTAGATAATCTGCACAGAAGACCCAGCTGCAGGACTTCATGGGAAAGTAAAAATCAGGGTGCCAAGAACTGATCTTTGGAGAATATTATCTTGTAGGAGATAAGAAAGAATAAGGAGTCTTTGACAAAAACGTGTCCAAATTTATTGTGGATAGAGTTTGAAAACTATAAAACAGAATCCTCTTTAAAATCTGTACAACGATTGAGAAACTATGTCAAGTACCTTGGTCAGATAAGCAGTCATAACCCTATTAACTCATACAGTTTCAATGACTCTCCACGTTTCTTTACAATTCTTTAAAGGCGTTGTATGTTTATATTTCCCTTTTATAACAACAAATGCATGTCATCAGTGAAATATTAAGTATTGTTTGTTATCTTAATTATGAATGTGGTCTTTACATAGATATTCCTATAAATATTACAGAACCCAGCCACATGGGCACAGTTACCTAGCCTCTTATGAAGGCTCACAACTGGAGTAATACAAATGCTACTCTCCGGGGATGTCCTGCTTGAGAAGTTACTTGTTTACTGTTTGTTTGTGTCTTTTGGCTTTTCCCGGTTAGGGGGTCGCCACAGCGGAACTCCAGTCCGCTAATGATCGGTAGTGGATTTTTACGTACTGAGTTACCAGCACTGACGCACAACCTTCAACTAAGGCACTCCCCATTCATGTATGCCTCCACACAGAAGACGCTCTAGCTGAGAATCGAACGGGACAATGTCTTGCTATGAGGTGACAATGCTACCACAGCACCACCACCGCAGTATATACTTGTTTACTGTAAGTTATTTAAAAAAAAAAAAAAAACCCAGAAATTAATATTTGTGCAATATCAATTATAAAATTAATTTTGAAACATGGAATTTAATGAATTTTGCCATTGTAAACATGAGTTTATGGTGAATAGTACTGATTTATATACTTCTTTAGTAAGACTGATATTGTTCTAAGGATATAAACATTTATCTGTAGTATGAGAATATGAAAAGGTTGAAGATAAACACTTTGGAAACTAGAGCATTTCAGAGTTTCTTTTGAAGCAAAGTGTCAATTGACTCATTAATATATCATTATATATCAATTCTGTTGAGTTAGAAGGGTAGCAGAGGTGCTATGCCCACCAGAGTACCATAGTACATGTAGTTAACAGATAGAAATTATGATATTCACTAATTTAACATGAGATTGCTTTTCCCCGATATTTACAAAATATTTGAGATCAGAAAGCTAGAACAGTTGGGAAGGTGTTAAAGGTAACAAAAATAAGAATATATCACATACCAAGTTTTTTACAGTTTCTTTTATTTATTCTTTGTTGACCTGGTTATTCCCACTAGGCCAGTGGCCTCCTATCATGTGAGTCTTGTGGCGGTATCTATTCTGACTAGTGAAAATTTGTGAAGGGCACCAGAGAACCTTCCCTACTAGTGTTCTTTGTGATAAGTGCCGTGGTATGTACACACTACTGTGCATAAATCTTAGGTTCAAAAATGTAAACACCTATGATTGATTTTAGGCCAATGTTTACTACTTTCATCCGCAATTAAATCTGACCTTATCAGGGCAATGTTGCAACACACTTAACATGCATATATAACCACACAAATCTTATGATCTAATTTATAGTCATAATATAAAAATGACATCTATACTATGTAAAAAATAGTTACCAAACATATCAAATTAAATTGAATCTTTTCTCATAAAATGCATAAATATGAGTATTAAAGTAATAGACCCTACAACAAACATTTAATATTAATCTGCTCATTTACTCCTTGTACATGGTCTGCCTTAACTAACTGTTGCCAGTGAAATCCCTTAGCTTCAATTTTGGTTAAACTCCCTAGCTCTGATACTCAGTCCAATATAATCAGTTTCAAAAAAACAAAAACATTTAAATTGTATACATGCTGTTACTACCTTTTTCGCCCTTATAATGTATTCAGTTAAAGACACGCTGAAAAAATTGGAGATGTCTATTTTTGAATTGAAATCATTGTGCTATGAAAATTTATTTTTTGAAGAATGTATGTGAGTTGAACCAATTCCTAAAGCATTCAGTGTGCACAAGTTTCCAGATGTTTTTTTAAAGCAGGATAGTTTATGTAGAAGACTGTGTGAGATTTTAATAAAACGGGTGTTACACTTTTAATAATAAAGTACAGATTCTTAAACTGAAAATGGAAATAAAAAATGACTTGACTTAGAATTTTCTAACAGTCTAATAGTGTCAGAGTGTAAGCACTTAACATGCATTGTGACACTATTTATTTATTTATTTATTTATTTATTTATTTATTGCAACCATGTATAAGTAATGCAGCTTCTGTGGCCTTTAAGAAAATTGTTTAGCATTACCCAACAAGTAATTTTCTTGTTTTGGTTGAATTAACTTTGTACTTTAAGATTAGCTTCTTTGCTTCTCCTTGAAGTTGTACACATGTAGATGAGCCCTCCAGGACTAACATCTGTCAGTTTATCTGGGCCACACTCTGGGTTTCATTTCTCTGTACCTCAGGGCTTGGATGCACTGCCTCATATCAGGTTAACTGGGCCACACTCAGGACTTCATTCCTCTATACCACAGTTCTTGGATGCACTACCTCACATCATAGCAATTTTCTTCACTTATGCAGTGCTTTAGTTGTCTCGGTGGTGTCAGATTTTTTTGTAAAAATCCATGATCTGGTCTACATAATGTTATTATTTTTCTAGTGTTAATACATTTAAGATTTTGGTAAGTGTTTTGGGTAGGAGAAGAATAAGTCAATTGATGATTGGGAAGTCAAAGAAGAAGTGCAATTTAGTAACTAAATACATTTGGTTAAGGCTGCTATTTCTTGAGAGATTTCCTGATGATGATAAGATATATTAGGAACCAAATTTAATACTATAAAATTATGTAACATAAAGTAAAGATATTGTAAAAAGAACACATACAAGAAAGACAGGGAGAAACAGAAGTGCAAACCATATGAAGTAATTTAGGAGAATTGCAGGAAGTGATGCAAAGACGCAGGGGAACTAGAACTCTATTTTAGTGTTAGAGCAAGGTGAGTGTGGTGGAGGTGAGTTGTAGGTCATACCCCACCATGACAAAAAATTGCTTACCTAGAAAGACAAGAGAATTGTACAAAGAAAATAAACATTGAAGATATCTAAGCATAGGATAAATCAACAATCTAACAGGTCTATGGCAATCAGACAATTAGCTTTAGTAAAGTAACATGCTATTAACTCTTGTAGCTCCATGTTTTGAAATTCAAAACAAGTCAATATCTCATAAAACAGCCCGAACATGTAAGTATTAGACAGGGGATAAGAGAGCAGAAGGAAGTAGGTGAATATATTAAATAATCAATAACTGCATTTTATGGGCTCACTACTAATAGCAATTCAAGTTCTACAATAATCTACTGTTTTAGTATAACAACATAACGACAGTACAGCAAAATAAAAGAACATAAGCAGGATCTATAAACGGTCATCTAGTAGTGAGAAATCATCATACCCATAAGAAAAGCCAAAAAAAGAAAGAAGCACAAGCATTTATTTTATAAAATGCCAAGTAAAATCTAATACACGACACTTTACATACTTCAGACAGGATAAGTTAAGCTAATTAGAGAAGATGAGTTTAGTCATCGATATCAGCATATCCTCACAGCAGCTTATGATTTTTTAAATGCTGGCCTCCCTTTATTTGTTTCAGAATTCTTATCTTCAGGGTATCTGTCTAAGGAAGGGAGCAGAACTCCAGCTATACTCTGTTGAATATCATCTACTCAGAGGCGATCTCTGCTTAACATACAAGGCTATGTCAAACCCAGAGCTGTTGGACATGCTACACTTAAAGAAATCCCAATCCCTCAGAGACACACGCTCCAGGGATCGAAACCTTGTCATCACAATAAATAAAACATGCTGGAGGGATAGGTTCCTGACCCAGAGACTCCCCAGACTCTGGAATAGACTGCCCATACATGTCAAGCAGAGTGCCTCTTTGGCCCTCTTCAAAAGGAACCTTGACGATTGGATGGGAGAATGGAAATTCACCCCGGGGATCACGTCAGTCACCCTGCTAGACAGGGGTAAAAGGAAGTAAATATTGTGAGAAGAAATAGCCAGGGAATTGTTATGGCTAGGGCCGATAGCCAAGTACCATCCTGTGAACCTATGAACCTACACTGTAGTTTTAGGCATCCCAGAAAATATAATACAGTTCAAATCACACTCTTCTACTATTTTGTAAACTGAAAACAATCAACAAATAACCAGCAACCCCAATAAAAAACTGAATTCAGAAAGAAGTAATAATTCAAGTCTTCGTTTTGTTTTTACATTTTGTTAGCATTTATTTGTTGTATTTTATTAATTCCTTGTTAATTAGGTACTCACACTAAGCTAGTCAGCTCTTTTGAGGGGAGATCCAAGGTGGTATATATACCACTAAACAAACTGAAGAAACAAGTCCTAAAGTCCAAGGCAGAAAACTTGCAAAAAAGTGTATTTAATATTGTAAATTTGAAGTGCTTTTCATCACCGCCGGTGCAGGAACTTCTTCAGAAATTGTATTACAACAAACAAAAAATATAGAAGTGTTCAAAAAAGTTTTTTTAAATCAAGGAACAAAGTATCACATATTTTAGAGCTGCCAGTCAGATACAAATTTCGCTGGTGGATCTTATTTTAAAGTAACAGTGTAGAACAAAGTATTCAGATTCATCCCTTAGTTAAATTAAAACATAAAACTTTCCCATTATTTTGCAGTAGCAACTGTCACTCATAAAACTAAAAAAAATACATATAATGAAACACGTAATCAAGTTATTAATAAATGTAAACGCATTTTGTTAAAAAATGCATTTTGTTAAAAAGACATTCCGATAAAATTAATTGAGAAATGTAATGGGTAACATGTTATCTATTTAAACTCTTCAGTTTCAATAAACAAGAAATGTTACAGGCTTCATTTAAACCTGGAAAATAAAAAGCATTTAACAACAACTGCCACACCAATTCATGTTCCTCAAGGAACAGGATTGTAGGTCCACCCCTAACATCAGGTTTAATTTGATCAATAGCTTTAAAGCTGAATGTATGCCCACCACTCAAGTGGGAATGTTTAGCTAAAGCATTTTCACATTTATTTTTGTCTATAGCATATATATGTTCATATATTCTCTCACGGAACTTACGATCCATCTTACCAACATAAACTGCTGTACAGTTGTTACACTTTGCGATGTATATCACTGATTTAGACTCACAATTCAATTTATGGTTGAGTTTAAATTTTTTTATTTTTGATAGTGAAAGACCCTCCTACTTCTATATATTTGCACATCCTACATGCGCCACAACTGAACATTCCCACATTTCTGTTGTGAATGTTAGAATTGAGAAAAGGATGTCCACTAGTAAAGTGGAGAAATTAACATCTAAGTAATCTATCGTGTCACTTACTAAAATAAATGTTTTCAAGATGGGGGATAAAGATCTATAACATCAATAAGTTAATAAGTTGTTATCTTCTCTAAATTCTAAGCTATTTAACTTCGGTAAGAAGGTCCAGGAGTCATTACAAATTTGTGTTTTGGACTTCAGGTACTTCTGCAAGATGACATCAACCACTTTGGCACAGGGGTATGTAATGGAAGTCCTCCCATCAATAAGTGGTCTCATAGGAGGATTTAACACATCTTTGTGTACCTTGGGGATGCCAAACATTATAGGTGTTTTTGGAAATGAAATGGACATATAATTATACATTTCAACATCAATTTTAGCTACAATGAATTTTCTAGACCTTCTACCAATAGTAAAAGATTTGATTGTGAAATCAAGTTCACAAACATGGCATTAAATGTACTGGAGACTTTAAATGGTCGGTTTATATTCATAGAATTACACAATAATGCTGAAAACATTTTAAATTGTTTTGGTTAAACGTAGACTCTTGTTGTTTATCAGTAGCATCTATCCCCCATCTTGAGGGAGTTGAATGGGTGAGCCTAATGTTAAAAGACAAAGGGGCACCTGTGTCAGAAAAATACTTGATAGAAGAATTAATAGATATAGTTCTTACTAACAACTATTTTATATTCGATGGGGAATTCTACCTTCAAAAGAGAGGAGTCACCATGGGTTCACCATGTGGTGCCAGTTTGGTCAACCTTGTGATGGCCTACTGGGAGAAAACATTTATTTTTAGTAAACCTCAACACATGGCAAACCTGGCGTATTACACCTGCTTTTTGGATGATATATTCATCATCTTTAAAGGCGACGATATACAGGCACGCACATTTGTTAATTATTTGAACAGTACCATTGACTTTTTTAACTTTACATTTAATTATAGTAGTGACACGATAGATTACTTAGATGTTAAATTATCTAAGGACCTAGTAAACAAAAGGTTAATATCAAGAATCTTTAGGAAGGCCACTTATTGTAATTCATGTCTCCACTTTACTAGTGGACAACCTTTTGCAAAAAAAAGGTCCATTGTCAAAGGTCAACTTATAAGGGCAGCAAAGATGGTTTCTATTGATGATGACTTTCTTGATGAATGTAATTTTCTTAGTGGTATGTTTCAAAAACGTGGATACCCCATTGATTTAATAAATTCATTGATAGATGAAATACAGTGTAAACGGCACATTGCACACTTTAAACCTATATTATGTGGGAGAGAGGTAATGCTTGACCAGCAGTCTGTAACTGGCTGTTTCAGTAACTTCAATCTCAGTTCTAACATTGACCAACATATTAATACTTATGTTAACCCACAGCCTAATTACAATATTAGTTTTATTACAACTTATAGTAAAGATAGTACAAATGTGTGTTCTATATTGCATAAAAATTGAGTTTTTAATAGCAGAGATAACTCTATTCTTGAAAAGTTAGGTAATTCCCCCAGTATAGTGTTTAGAAGGGGGTCTAATTTAAAGAATTTATTGCAAACTGATTGTTCATCATACCACAACAGAAATGTGGGAATGTTCAGTTGTGGTGCATGTAGGATGTGCAAATATATAGAAGTAGGAGGGTCTTTCACTATCAAAAATAAAAAATTTAAACTCAACCATAAATTGAATTGTGAGTCTAAATCAGTGATATACATCGCAAAGTGTAACAACTGTACAGCATTTTACATTGGTAAGATGGATCGTAAGTTCCATGAGAGAATATATGAACATATATATGCTATAGACAAAAGTAAGTGTGAAAATGCTTTAGCTAAATATTCCCACTTGAGTGGTGGGCATAAATTTAGCTTTAAAGCTATTGATCAAATTAAACCTGATGTTAGGGGTGGGTCTACAACCCTGTTCCTTGAAGAACATGAATTTATATGGCAGTTGTTAAATGCTTTTTATTTTCCAGGTTTAAATGAAGCCTGTGACATTTCTTGTTTATTGAAACTGAAGAGTTTAAATAGATAACATGTTACCCCGTTATATTTACCAATTCATTTTATTGGAATGTCTTTTTAACAAAATGCGTTTTTAACAAAATGTGTTTGCATTTATTAATAACTTGATAATATGTTTCATTATATGTATGTTTTTTTGTTTTATGAGTGACAGTTGCTACTGCATAATAATGGGTACGTTTTATGTTTTAATTTAACTAAGGGATGAATTTGAATACTTTGTTCTACACTGTTACTTTAAAATAGGATCCACCAGTGGAATTCGTATCTGACTGGTGGCTCTAAAACATGTGATACTTTGTTCCTTGTATTTAAAAAAACTTTTTCAAACACTTGTATATTTTTTGTTCATTGTAATACAATTTCTGAAGAAGTTACTGCACTGGCGGTGACGAAAAGCACTTCAAGTTTACGATATTAAATACACCTTTTTGCAAGTTTTCTACCTTGGACTTTAGGCCTTGTTTCTTCAGTTTGTCTTGTGTTTCTTCGATGGATACCAGTCTATTTTGTGTTCTTGTTGGTGGTATATATACCACTAGGACAAATTTGTCTAGGGCATCAAAGAACTTCCCTTACTCTTTCTGACAACTGCATGAGATCTTTTAGATCTGCCTGAGTTACCACCATATCAAGCAGATGGGACCTCCATTTAGCATCTCACCTGAAAGAAGACATACTCGGGGGGGGGGGTAGCACCTCCATTATGCTGCACTGCAGTGTTAGTAGTTTTAACATTAATCCACTGAGTTGGAGTGGGAATAGAATCCATGACCTAAAGGCATACCTCTCAACCTGGAAACATCAAAAATCTCGACAAAGGCCCACAAAACATAGGTACAAATCTGCCCACTGATTAACAAAAAATGTGCATACATAATTATGTAACCCTTGTGCACTCCCATGGAATTGTGGGATACCGACTTTCAAACACAAACTGAAGAGGAGACAACCAAAATGTAGTCCCCCCAGGCCATGTAGTAAATGGTAACCATTTTTTTAAATGTGTAGCAATGATGCGAAGGAAGAAGATGATGAACCTTAGGATTTTGGTTTTGGTGACTTGCGGTATGTGGGTTTTGTGGTAAAAGTAGGGCATTTAATGGTAGGCAATATTCTAATCTTAGCAAAATAATATTATAGTTTGCCCAAGACCTCCAAAAGTCATTTTCCATGGCCTACTGATCAGAGGTATAGCTAGAGTTTGTGCTGCCTGGGGCTGTCTTTGAGTTTGTCACCCTTACCCCTCACAAAATCATAGTTGAATGGGGCCCCCATACACAGCCCTTCCCCTGCAGCCATTCCAATGTCCTATAACTTGGCTATTTTGCCTCATTTACCATAAACCCTAATGTGCATACTTTTTTACTTCTACAATGATTATTTGGATTTCATTTAAAACTTTTGTTTTACTTTTAATTTATAGCACAAACACTAATAGACATCTGCTAAACAAAGCAATATCTCACATTGAAAATAGACTTAGCATTAAAACTTCTCTGCCCTTGAAACTCACATTCATTGAAACTGCATTGAAACCCACATTCAAAGAAAATGCATCTGGCCAGTGGATTTTAATGATTACCTTTGGGCTGTTTTCAAATCAAAGGTCTCTTGCACATGAAACATACATGTGTTGTTTAATACACCATCCTGATTGTATTAAATTATGTTCCTTGTATAATATAGCACACTGGTTAGACTGAGCTTTAAATGTATTGTTTTGAACATTTTTCCAGTAAGCAATGAAACAAAATGCATGAAACAATAATGACAAAACTGCTCAATTCAGAACATTTCCAGCATAAAAGTTTACTCAAAATTCTATAATCCACCAGTATCAGTAAATATGCACAATCTCTGCAGAAGTAAATGTCACCTAAATAATTTCACGTTAAAGAGATGTGTAACTGATGAAGAGGTTGCTGCTAGTAAACAACTATATATTTCACTATTTCATCTACAAATAAAGTGCCTGTTGCCCTTGAGGAATAAATGGCCTATGTTACATAAAAAAATGATAAGATAGTAATATTGTAATAGGGAATGGATGATAAACTGATGACAAGTTCATAGTTACTAGGTATCTCCACCAAAGAGGGCATTCTCAGGACTGCAGCATCTACCCCCTTTAAATGTGCGACATAGTACAGTATCAGCAATCCATCTACATACTGTGGGAGTAGAACCCACAGCCTTCTGCATCAAAAAGCAAGTACACTACCTGTTGTGCTACTAACAACAAGCCCAAATAGACTTGGCATAAGCAGCACTAAACCTGTCTCCCCCCGAAGAACTATGCAGCACAAGAAATCTGGAAAAAGCCAAAATTTATTGGGGAGGGGGAGACACAGGACAAAACCAGGGACACATTTTAAACATTGTTTGTATAATCTTAGAAAAGCTGCTAGAATAAAATGTTTTGTGTTACAAATCCATGCATAAGCTGAAAAATAGGAAGACTGAAACTTAAATGGCTATTATTATTTAGTGAATTCAGTTCTCACTGATTTGCCAGAAAAACAAATATTTTAAGAGGAACAGACCACAAGTATGAGACAAACAGACAGTTGAGAACTATCAGACATGGTAGTATGGATAGAGAATTTAGGTTCTTGTTCCTTGTACCTATGGTACAGGGTTTGAGTCTGAGTAACACTCTAACCACCAGTTATACCTAACTGGGGCATTTTTTATACACACACACACCCCTTAATGTATAACTGCATGTACAAGCAAAGACCTATACACATCTTAATAAAGTCCTTAAATCTGCTGTTTCACTTTCAACACACAAACAATGTATAACTGCATGTACAAGCAAAGACTTTAAATCTGCTGTTTTTCATTCAGCACACAATACATAACTACCGAATATGTACAAATGCAATTTGAAAAGACCTTCCTTAATGTATAACTGCTGAATATGTACAAATGCAGTTTGCAAAGACCTTACAGCAATCTGCCGTTTCTGGTTCAAGTGCCGAATAAGAGCAATGAATACATGAACTTAATGTAAACTGCTGAATAAGACCAATGAGTTACAGACACAGACACTGTAACTGCTGAACAGGAACGTCACATGAATTTAATATATAACTGTTGAATATATACAAATGCAACTTGCAAAGACCTTATGGCAATCTGCCATTCACACAGAATTAATAAATCTGCTCTTCACACAAACTTAATGTACAACTACTGAATATGTACAAATACAACTTGTGGAATGAACTTACAGCAATCTGCCATTTCTTGTTCAACTGCCCAATAACAACTTAACAGAGCAATGAATGTACAAATGCACACACACACACACACACACACACACACACACACACACACACACACACACACACACACACACACACACACACACACACACAAGCTTAATGTACAACAACTACTGAATAAGAACTCATGGGCCTCTTGTTATGCTGAATAAGAACTTAACAGAACCCTGCTGTTTCTCGTTCTGTTGAACGGCATTCTGACAGGCTGTCTCTCTGCCTTGTGGCGCTGACATCATTGTGCATGCCTTGCACGTGATGATGTCAGGAACAAATTCAGCCAAAAAATAAAATTCAAAACAAAACCCTGGAAATTCAGAAATTAAAGGGGCCACTCCGGAATTTGTGGCATCCCAATATTTTGCCCTCAAAAATGCGATTTACTGAGGAATTTGGTATGGTTGAGAGGTATGCCTAAAGGTGGGTGAGTTACCTGTTGTGCCCCTGACATTGTACCCATTAACCTTCTTCAATTTAGAGGAAATCAATATAAAAGTATCCTGTATATTTATATACTTACATTATTAATAATCAACTTAATGATGTCATAATTAATTAATAACATATTTCAACCTTGTAGGCAGAAACAAAGCAGTAGGATATTAGAAATAATTCCATTAAATACCATATGGTCAAACATATTAGAAAAAGTACGATTGAGAGCCATAGGATTTAAGAGTTTATGTTTAATATCAACTTTCTTCTAAGGATACTTTTCAAAAATGCAGCAAAATAAGGCTTGGTACATTTTGAAATATGATATGTTAAGTCCTACAAGATGGAATGATGGAACAGTTTGCAAAACATTCCTATAATATCAGTGGTTGTTAAGTACTTGTAGTGTTTTTTTTTTATTCTTTAGGATTTCAAGCATTAAAATTGAAAGATATTACTTAATGAATTGTGACATAAAGTTTTTAATTAGTGGTGTAAGGGTATAAGCATCTGGGCTCATTTTTTATTGATTACTTATTGAAGGCAGTATGTGCCAAGATACTGCATGAATTAAAAATAAAATGATTAAAATAATATTTCTCCCACAGTGATCTTATATTTATCTTTCTAATTTAAATTTTTTCTTGCTGGGTAAGAGATGAATTAACAAATTCAAGTATAAATGAATAAACAAAAAGATAAACAAACAAACATAACTAAATAAATAAATAAATGAAAGTGACCTATAGAACAAAGACTACATCCCACTATAGACTGCGGAACTTGTGGTCAGATAACAGATGGTAAAATTCCCTGCAACCATGAGCAGCACTGGGTAGTTCAAGATTCATAAGATACAAAGGTTAATATCTCTAGACAATTGAGTCATAAAAGTTTGCTGATATCACTATCCAGACAGAAGTATGCTGTGCCAAAGGAATAAAGCATATTGCACATGACCAATGAAAATAGCAGGCATAGATCACCCCCTCAATAATCTTTAAGAGACCGAGTACAGGGATAGGGCTTTGGAGTAAGCCACATCTGACATTATGTTTACTTTTTGTATTGTTTTTGTGAGGAACCTCTGTGGACATTCCAGTTGTTGCATGGGCCAGGTCTGGTACATACCAGAGTGGGTATTATACTCTATGACTGCTCTGAGAAAGTGCTAATATAATGGAATAATGACTTCTTTGGACTTAGATGTCATACCCTTGTGCATAAGTTGTGTAGCATAGAATGATTTTCTTACTGACATAGACATATGATGCTCAAATGCCATGCCACTGTCTACATGCATCCCTAAATTCCTGACTAATGGATCTACTCTTAGGGATGTGTTTTCAAAGAGGTAGTTTTCAGCAGTGGCTGACTTCCCAAAGATACCAAAATGCACTTCTTGGCACTGAGTTTCAGACCATGGCTCTGAAAGCAGTTATTTGACTGAGTCAGCCCTTTCCGGAGAATATTTACATTTTGGTGGGACTCTGTGACTGCACCTAGCTTACAACCATCAGCAAACTTGATCAACCAGAGGTCCTTGATGTTGGCCTCAATTTTTGGTAGATGCCAAAAAGAAATGGACCCAGCATGGGGACCTAAGGGAATCCACTGCTCACCAGCCTCTTTGTAAAGGTGGACTTTCTTACCCTTACTTATTGTGTCTTATCTGAGAATAACGTGACTACCCATTGGGTAACACAGACATTTATACTTAATTCCATAGGTCTGTCTACAATACTCAACTGGGGTATTGCATCAAATGCCTTGGCCATATCAAGGTAGGTAGTGCACAGCTTTTTCCATCATCCATTGTCTTGGTGACCTTCTCAAAGAAGTCCAACAAGCTGAGCAGGCATGATCTACATAGAGGAAACCAAACAACCACTCTTGGTTGGAACCAGTGGCTGAAGATTTTGTATGTCATTGTTAATCATGTCTATGATAATACTTTCCATGGCTTTGAACTTGAAAGTAGCCAGGCTTATGGCTCTGTAGTTTCCAGGATTCATGGATGTCCCATCTTTGTATATCAGGATGACAATTACACTTCTCCATTTGCATAGCATGAAGCCTGTCTGGACACTATGGTTAAATAGTAATTTTAGTGGCCCTGACAGGTCATGCTTCAGGCTATTTAAAACGCATCCTGGCACATAATCATGGCCCATTGATTTGGCATTTTTGGTCATGGATAACTTATCAAGTGCTTGTTCTCTAGCAATAGTTTGGGGGGATTATTTTTGATGGTACTTCCAGAAGGGTGGCTGGGGGAGAGCAAGAGAGGGGTAAAGTAGAACTGATGGCCAATAGATTTGCTATATCTTTTGGCTCAGTGTAGGTGACTCCATTTACAATTAGTTCTGCACATTGTTGTGTACAGCTTTGAGGTTGTAGACATAGCTGAAGAAAGCCTTATGGTTGCCCTTGACCTGGGAGGCTATTTATACCACAAGTTTGGCTTTGGTAGACTTGATTTGTCATCTGAGTTGCTTGTTTAGATGGATGAGAGTTTTTTAATCCAGATGGGCATTGCACTTCTTTATTTTTTAACTTACTTGTTTCCTTAATTGTACAATCCATTTATATTAGGATTCCACCAAGGTATTTGTTCGTTGGGTTTGTTTTGTGTTTATTACTGTTAGACACAGCTGTCACAATGCATCTACTGACATGATTGCACAGGGTCTGGGTGAATAATTCCACATAAGCAGCAGTGTTCCTTGGGGGTTTGAAATGTTGCTAGGTCATTACTTTATAGTAGGAACTTTACCTTAGAATATTTCCTAAATGTTCCCAGGTTCACAGGTGTCCCAAGTTTTGTTTTCATTTCAAAGGAGAGACCTTTGTCGTTTGACCTCATAACAGAGGATATCACACTAGGAGCTAGGGGGTGTAGCTTTCACCCATGTCAGCGAGGACCAAATCCAATATGTTCTCTCCACTACTGAATGTATGAACTATCTTGTCCAGGGTGTTTGTGTTAACAAGTCCAGGAATCTCTGGGACTGTACTTTTCGGGTCGTGTATTATATCCAGTCTGTAGTGGGGTTAGCTAAAGTTACCCATGAATATCATACTGGGCTGAATGGTGAGTAACTCCAGTAAGCTTAAGTATATGTTATGGGTTTCCTGGCTCATAGAAAGGAATGTACTGCTTGTAAAGACATTGTATGGGAATTTGCCCATGGTGATTTGGATGCAGGGAAGTTCAAGCATTTCAGAAAAAACACTTGACCAGGGAAAGAAATGCTGCATACAGAAGTATCAAAATGTTTAATACAAAAACTCTAGCGCTTTGGCAAACACAGCCTTCTAGGAGTTAATGCACAATAAAAAATGACACTGCCATATATATTGTACACATTTACACAAAACAATTAGACAATTAGTCTATCAGGATTCAACAATTATAAAAAGATTTTCCAATTACATTCCTTATTCAGGCCATGAGAGGACAAAGTACATAACATATTTACTGCTCCTAGAGATTCTTTGAATGCATCTCCTAATGTCTATGGAACCATCCCTTGTGGAAAATGTTCAGCATGTAGGAATATAGTTCCTGTTTGATCAGTCTTGATATATGATTATTACTGATATAAACCAAGGTATCTCCATCCTTAGGTCAGCTTACACAGTAGTTGATCTAAATGTGCGGAAAGCATTGTTGCCCTGCTCTTCAGAGGTGCTCTCTGTGGCTTTAAACAATTTTTCAATAACTTCACAAATGTCTGCATTCAACAAGGTGAAGAGAGCTTTGAGGGAGTAGAGTTCTTGTTTAGGCTCTTGGCACTGATCAATAATATTGGTACATTTTCTAGGTTTGGTTTTGCTATGTTACAAGATTTGTCAGTTTGGCATTGCCTAAAAATGCACAATGGGGGTAAAACAATATTTTAGCCACTATTAAAAATGCTAGATAGTACAGGAGCAGAATATATCCTCCCATGCTAACAAATATTGTGCCCCTTGGAGTGACACTAAAAACTAAGACAGTTATTAAAGCCAGTTATCATCTCCTCTCTTGGAGAAGCTAGAATGCTTGGCATATATCGGGCTTGGATATATAATCCAAGAGTTCCACCATGTATCTCTTCATATAGCCCAGGGAGTACATGTCACGTCATTTACAGACACATGACTATGCCAGGGTCATACTGGTACTTGAGATCCAGTGATCTGAGTGCATGCATGATCTAGCGAATCCTGGCCCGTGATAGACAGCTGAGTATGAATCACTCCTTACTTGGCCTGGTGAGTGGGACATCTGTGTGTCTCACAATGGAGTTTCCATTGAACAAAATTTAGTGTTGTCTTCTAGTATGCTTTATGAGCTTAAAAGTTGGGACACTGTGGGATGTGGCAGTGTTGTCTTGTTTACTGCTGTTTTTGCTGACTGCTCTAGAGATTGCTGAGGACACTTTTTTAGACTGTAGTGTCCAGGAGGTCTTTGTGGACTTGGAAGATTACATTTAAAAACCTCAGCATATGTGTTCTATGTGTCTCATCCTTACTAAGTGAGGTGAGTATGGTGTCTGTGTTACTGACAACCTGTTTTGCATTATAGGTGCTTGTGCGTGAGAGCTTTGCCTCCAGTAACATTATATAACTGTATCTCTCACATACCGTATCAATCTGGTAGAGAACTGGGTGCTTGTCAGTACACGTGTCAATTACTGCATTGCCTCAGGATGCCCATATCCACTAGACTGGCTGATGAGATAGAAGGGAGGTTCATGTCCATGGCTTTGGATCCTTATTATGTGTTCTGCAAGAGGATAGTATTCAAAAGGTGTCCAGCTGGTTGGCCTGATTGCTGTAGGAGTGCTGATTCTTATCAAGACTGCTTAAGACCAAACTTGAGAGCAGAGGATTCACAGTGCTCAAACTAGCTGCTCTCTGTGCAACCAGGTACTGAGTAATGTCCTGGGGTAGTTTTACAGGGACAATTTAAATTCCAGGTCCCTGCATCTACACAGATACTGCTAACCACAACAGCATGATGAGGAGTTCTGCGCAAATTAAATGACTTTATACAGGCATGGGAATTCTGAAAGCAAACAGCATGGCCCTCAGCCAATCACAACAACACATTTTGGGTTTCAAAGAGTGAATCCCAACTCAGAAGGGACTTTGTTGTACTCTACTGCTGCAAGAGAGCAGACCAAAGTCTTCGTAGTGTAAAATGACTGCGTGGCTGACCAAACAGCTGAAACTGGCATGGCTACAACTAATAATCCAAGTACAAGTGCAAAAACAAACAGTAAAGCTAAAGCACTACATTGGGGAAAGAAACACAGCAAATAAGCACAGATATCAGAGCAGCACAGGTAATAAAGACCTTAAAGGGCAAATAAGAACTGTAGTTTAGATATTCAGATCTGGATGGATCTGGATTTAGCTCAATGCAATGTCAACAGCAAATAAACTTGAAAATCCTTAACTATAACATTATAAAACCAATAAAACAAACAATGATTGTTTGCTTACTCATATTCAGCAGTTGTTTCCTGAAACAATTACCTGTTTCTAATGAATTTTACTTCTCTTTGATATATATCCCCATATAAAGCTTAAAACTATAAAAAAATAATTACACTTTCATTTTCTGATTCACATTCTCAGATAACCTAACATAAAGAACTGATCCAACAAGGATGTTTATTTCTCAGGAAAAAGACAAACACACACAGATACACATACACACACTCACACTGGCATGCAGTATGTGTGAGAACAGTAAGAACTGCAGTCTCTGCATAAAAGCTCTGAATAAAATGAATCAGGAAACCACTGTGGTG
>NC_056737.1:1217008498-1217063498 GCF_019279795.1 Protopterus annectens | reverse complement strand
AACACCTAATTACTTAATTAAATAGTCAGGCATTCTTAAAAGAACAGGCACTCTAAATACATTTCATCTAGTCAGTGCCCTCAATTTTAAAACTGGTGCTAATGACAAAGTTTTATTCAAACCAGGTTCTTGAAAAGAGTTTAACAGAAATTGCCATTTTAACTCACATAATTCAATATTCAGTTCCAAAGGTACATAAGGATGTTTTAGATCCACCCTATAGAGTGTTTATCACATCTCATGGTAGTTCTACCTACCCATTGGGTGTATTTATTGATAGGCTTTTTAAACCAATTGTGTTGTCTATTGAATATATTTTAAGGGACTCTTGGGATTATTTATCCAGACTGAAACTTGAATTATTTTCCCCAGAAGTGTCATTTACTACAAAGGATGTTGCAGACCTATTTACAAGCATCCCACACAAAGAAGGACTTGAACTATTTCTAGAAGCCATATTAGATCTTACAGATTTGAATAGTAACATGACTAATTTTGTGGTTAGTGTTATGGACATGATTTTAAATAATATTTTTTTCATGTTCGAAGGGACCTAGTTTAAACAGATAAAGGGGATAGCAATGGAGGCCAGTTGTGCCCCCATATATGCAAATATGGTAATGTATGTATGGGAATGAAAATATGTGTTTTCATCTGAGTTCAAGGATAGATGGACATTATATCTTCATTTCTTGGATGATGTATTTATCCTTTGGAAAGAACCTGTTTTGGCCAACACAGATTTAACCTACTATTTGAATCAACTCCCTTCATTTTTGAACTTTACTAGCAGTAGTTCAAATACTAGTATTGATTTTTTTAGACATAAGGCTAAATAAAGATATATTTAAGGGGAGGTTTTGTTCAACCATTTTTCGAAAGGACGCATTTTCCAGTTGTTATTTGAATTTTAACAGCCAGCACCCCTTTAAAACAAGGAAGAACATCTTGAAAGGACAAATAGTAAGAGCCACAAGAATGTGTTCAGACTGGAATCTCTTGAGGAATGAAGTATTATTTATTATTAAATTATTTTTGGAGATAGATTATCCTAGGGATCTTATTTGTAAGGTGAGTAAAGAGGTGGCACAGGCCTGAGGCAAAAAGTTCAAACCACTTCTAGGCATAGGAAGAACAAATGTAGGAGTTAAAACCATTACTATAACAAAAGGATTCAACAGCAGCATGGTGGTTCCTTTCAGTGAAGGGTCAAAAGAAGTCAAAGAAATTATGAAAAAACATTGGGTGATTTTCAGGAGTAATAGAGAATATATACGGATTTTTGTGGAGGAGCCAAAATTTGTTTATAGAATGGGTAAAAATTTGAAGTATATGTTTGAACAAAATATTATAGTACCTAATCCATCTGAAAAAGATACTACAAAATGTGGATGCTGTTCTTATTGTAAATATAGATGAAAAATGTATAAGCCTACGTAATAAGGTGTATAAAGTGATTTTTAAATCAGGGAATTGTGCTACAAAGGGCTTGGTGTACCTTGCAGTGTGTGATTCATGTAAATATTTTTATGTGGGTAAAATGGAGAGACAGCTAAGAAAACGCATATATGAACATGGTTATGCCATATCACAGAAAAATGATAAGAATGCTCTATACAGACATTCTATGAAATGTATTGGTTTTAAAGTTCAGATTTGGCATTTTAGAAGTGGTTTACAAATCTTTAAGAGGGGGTTGGTGGCAAGTGAACATTGAAACATGTGAGTAAAAAGGCAATTTCTGTTAAACTCTTTTCAACAACCTGGTTTGAATGAAACTTTGCCATTAGCACCAGTTTTAAAATTGAGTGCACAGACTAGATGAAATGTATTTAGAGTGTCTGTTCTTTTAAGAATGCCTGACTAAGTAGTATATCTAAGTAGATGTTTTTTAGCTTGTATTTATTCTGATGAAGTCTTGGTATTGACTGAGACAAAAGCACTTAATAAAGGTGCAGAGTTCAGATTTTATCCTTTTACACTTGGGAATTTGGCTTGGATTGTCACTATTCATCCTATTATTTTTCAGTTGTCGTTTGGTCAGGATTGAATTTTTCTGAGACACACACACACACACACGCACACACACACACACACACACACACACACACACACACACACACAGAGACACACACACATACACACACACACACACACACACACACACACACACACACGCACACACACACACACAAACACACACACTCAGTCATCCTAGTCCATTCATACCTCTGCAGACATGCATACACTGCCACACATAAGCACTCTCACATACCCTTCCATTACTTCTCTGCTAAATTTGGCTAAACTTACCTGCAACAGTGTTTCTCTCATTGTTTTGGATGAGTAGTTGCAGCATTTTGGCTGTGTTCATTTTCATAGCCAGCCTAGCTGGTTTATGCAGATAATCAATTCTCTGAATCCCTCTGCAGTTCAAATGGATTACAGTAGACATTTCATGGGGACAATGCATGGCTAAATAGCATTAGTCATTCCCCCCAGATTGTTTTAATATTCTATGGTATAGCTGTTGGGACAATCCACTTTGATGATTCTTCCACCCATGGGAAAATTCCTGCAGCAGGCATTTGGTCTGAAATAGAAAGGGTCACTATGAGGCATTGTAAGCCAATCGAATGGCTTACCATTTGTAGTAGCTCCTTTTGAAAGCCGGTCTCTGCCAGTTATAACAAACAATGTTAATAAGCATGCGTAGTTCCATAGCACTGGTGCAAAATCACTTTGCGGTAGTAATTACTTCTGCTGACCTATGCATCACATTGGTACAGGTGTTGATTATGCTATGAGCATGATCAGAGGGAATTGTAAAAATTATTTAAAAAAAACTCATATTCAATCAAATTATTGGTTCATGCCCCCTTCGTAGAGAAAAGAGGAGCCAGTTACCTTCAGATTTTATTTGAGCATTGGCATTGTGAAGGGTAAGCAACTTAAACTGATGAAACAGTATTGTCTCTTCATTCACCCTCTGGGCAGCACAGAGGTGCAGTGGTTAGCACTGCTGCCTCACAGTAAGACATTCTGCAGTTTGATTCTCAGCTGGGGAGGGGGGCACCTCTGTGCAGAGTCTGCCTGTCCTCACTTGTTTGTGTGTTTTTTTCTGGGTGCACTGGTTTCTTCCCACATTCCAAAGGCATGCATATGAACAATTTCTCGCAGGGCCTCCACTGAAGATGGGCTATGTCCCAGTCAGACTTTCCTGATAAAGATAAATAAATAAAATAAATCGTCATTTATGCAGGGACACATATTTAACTCCTGTGGTAAGTATACCAAATATCAAGAAGCAATTTGCTGCAAACCAGTTCTATAACTGAAATTTGAGCATATCTATCTATCTATCTATCTATCTATCTATCTATCTATCTATCTATCTATCTATCTCTTTATGTATATCTATTTGTTTACCTATCTGTCCTTCTGTCTGTCTGTCTATCACTATCTATCTATCTATATATATATATATATATATATATATATATATATATATATATATATATATATTGGTTTACCTATCTGTCCTTCTGTCTATTTATCTGTCTATCTATTGTTTTATATGCTAACCACAATGTCTTTTTTGTGGCTAAAATAGCTAGAAGACATTTGCAGCTTATTTCTGAACATGACTATGCTATAAAGACCAGACAGATCACAGATGCCGCTTATAAGAATCCAGTGTAGTGTGCTGTTTAAATATATATCTATATAAAGATAGCTAGGTAGATAAACCGACAGCTAGGTAGCTAGATATATATGTGTTTATGTTTTGGGTATTGCTTAAAGTTGAAATGTATCCTTCCGGTGGCAACCTCAGTGTGGTTTTGAATGGAAGGATCTATTTTGGCAAATAATGTTGAACGCAAGTCATTCACAATTACAATTTCATCAGTAAAAATATTGTTTATTATTTATTTAGATTTGTTAACCTGGGTGGAGTATTGATAAGGACCAATTTCAAGCTCAGTCCCCCAAAAACATATAGATATAGATAGATATAAATTTATCTGCAGATAGGTAGATATAGAGGTAGATTGACAGATGGATAAAGCAGAAAAAAAGAGTCACACGAAATTTGCATGAGCAGTAAGTATGAAACATTGCACTAATAATGAGGACTAGGGGGAAAACACGAGGGATTGATAAATAATAAGGAAAGCAAGAAAACTAAAATGAAATAAAATAAAAGTAAGGCCAAAGAGCAAGAATAAAAATAAAGGAAATAGGGATCCGAAAACGTGATGAGAAAGAAAAGAGGATGACATATAACCGGAAAGTAATTAAAGGAAAAGTGAGAGAAGAAGTGAAAAGTATAAATCCATATAAAGAGAAAGACAATAGTCAATAAGGAAGGAGACAAGAAAAAGACGAGCGGATAATAATGAGAAAACATGCAAAAAGTGAGTAGAAAGAGAGAACACAATGTCTAAGATACATGAATATCTGAGGAATTAGAAAATGCCGTAAATGAATTATGACAGAAGGACGGAGTAAGAAAACATAAAGAAATGTTGGCATTTTGTATCTTTAAAGAAACGGCGTTTAGAATTTCTCCTAAAATCATTTACTAGTTGAGACTCTTAAATAAGCTGAAGTAGATTAATAAATCATAAAGCCTTGAACATAGAAGCTCTAATCATGCTTCTTTGAAGAGAGAATAACGGATTGATGAAACGAGACCTGACTGAGATCTCAGATTATATGTTCTTTTACTGGTTGTCAAAAGGCCTGCTACATAAGTAAAACAGTTCAGATTCAACAACTTAAAATCCAACTATCAAAAGGTATTTGGATTGTGTTGGATTAGTATATGATTAGATTTAAGAAGCACAAAGCAATGATGGTCATGTTTTAGAGACAAAGGCGATAAAACACAAAATTTTGTTAGCTACAATGTCAGAGGATACTTTTTTCTTTGATGTTAAGCACATAAGTGGAATGGTGTTTTCTGACTTAGTTATTGAAACTTCTTTCTCTATGGCTTTTCTTTCTGAAGGTGATAAGAAATGTGAGATCTTCCAAGCCCAGAATAAAGTCTGTTGTGTTTTAGTTTTTGCATTGTGTTTGTGTGGTTGTAAGTTTAAAAGCCATAGCACTAAATATTTGCATGACATAGTAATTTCAAGAGGATTATTACAATATTCAAGAATTGTGAAGTCCAATAGAGAAGGTTTACATTTTTAAGAGTAGCAGATTATCATAACTTTAGGTTAATATGTTCATAGATGTGTACTAGACTAATGACCACAAGGGCCTTTTTAAGCCTAGCCATGTATCCCAAATCTCCACAAGGGCCTTTTTAAGCCTAGCCACGCATCCCAAATCTCTTACAAGTTCCACAACCCTTGATAAGTTTAAGCAGGGGCTTTGGAAATGAAACATTTGCAAGCAAAAGCCTGTGAGATGAACCATTTACAGGCTACCTATGTCCATTACAGACATAGGTACCAAACCAGGGATGAATGTCATTTTCCCCATCCAGTTGTCCATGGTACACTTGACTTGGGATAGGGAAGAACTCTGCTTCACATGGATTGGGAGCCTGTTCCAGAGAAGGGGTAGTCTCTGGGATAATTACCTGTTTCACTAGCAGGTCTTATTCATATCAAAGACATGGTTTCAGTCTGTAGAACTGGTGATTCTCATTCTGTTCATTTTGAAGATATGCAGGAGGTCTATTAGGGTGAGGTCTGACAATGCTTTGTATTCCAGACATAGATCTCCCCTCAACAGCCTGTAGGGTACAAAAAAACAAGGATAGGGCCTTGAGGCATTCTGCATAGTACATGTTATTTATGTCCTGTGTTCTTTTAGTGAGGAATCTCAGTGGGCATTCCAATTCTTGGATGTGCCTAATTAGGTACATACCAAAGGAGGTATTGTACTCAATAACAGGTCTGATGAATGCTAAATAGAGTGAAAAAATTACCTCCTTAGACCTAGATGCCATACCTTTGCTTATAAGTTGCAAAACATAGAATGATTTCTTCACTCCTGTAGATACATGATGGACATAGGCTATAATACTGTCTAAGTGTGTCCCCAAGATGCTGACTACTTAGGGTTGTTTTGTCCATATGATAGTTACCAAGTGGGTGACTTTCTGAAGGAAACTATTATGCATTTCTTGGCATTTAGTTTTAAGTTCATGGCTCTGACACAAATTATTTGTCTGTGGCAGCCCTTCCTGGAGAATGTTTGTGTCAGTGGGAGTGTCTGTGACAATGCCTAATCTGAAATCATTTGTAAATTTGGCCAGCCAGAGACCCCTGACATTGATCTTGACTTCAGAGAAGTAAATGCCAAAAGGAGCACTCCAAGGACTGATCCCTGAGGGACTCTGCCTGTGACTATCCCTTTTATAGAGGTGTATTCTGCGAATTTAACTTCCTGGCTCCTGGCTCTCCACCGTGTGACATATGCCTAACCTTTTGAGATTGCCCACAATGCCCAAGTGAGGTATTGGGAGTGTGAATCATTTTTCTCTCATCCATTACTTAGATGACCTTCTCAAAGAAGTCCACCAGGTGTAGTAGGCATGAGCTGCCCTTGGCACAAAGTTCCTGTGTCTGGAGGTTTACTGTGTTGTTATTGATTATTTACATGATAATTATTTCTATGACTTTGCATATGAGTCGGGTCAGACTTAAGGGTCTGTAGTTTCCAGGGTCTGTAGATGGCCCACCTTTGAGTAGAGGGATGACTGTTGCTGTTCTCCATTCATGAGGCACAATGTTAAACAACAAATAAAAAGGCCCTGATAGGTCATATTTCATGCTATTTATGAAGCATCCTGGGATATTGTTCTGGCCCATTATTGATGCAGTGTTCTTGGCCTTAGAGAGAGTATTGAGAACCTTTGCCCTAGTGAGAGTTATATTTGATGGCATTTCCTGAGGGGAGGTTGATGGGGAGAGAGGGGTGAAGTTGGAGCTGAATTTGTCAGCCAATAGGTTTGCTATGTCTTCTGTCTTCTGGCTCAGTATAGGTGGGTCCATTAACACTGAACTCCTCACACAATTATGTATTGTCTTTGAGGCTGTGGACATAGCTAAAAAATGCCTTGTGGTTGCCCTTTACCTGAGAGGCCAAATTTACCTCAAAATTTTCTTTAGTAGACTTTATTTGTCCTCTGAGTTGTTTGTTTAGTTTGTTGAGAGTGCTTTTATCCTGATGGGTGCTATATCTAATTTTTGCCATGATTTTCTTCTTTCTGTTACACAGCCTATTGATGCTGTGATTCTACCAGGGTGGCTTGTTTTTGAGTTAGTTCAGTACTTTTTCCTAGTGGGTAGAGCTGCCTCTATGCAGCTTTTAACATGCTAGTATAGCGTTTCTGTGAACAGTTCCATGTAGACAACAGTGATCTCGGGGTTTATGGGGTCTTCAAATGTTGCCAAGTTATCACTTAATAGCAATAAGTTTGCCTTGGAGTAGTTCCTGAATATTCCAGAGTTAGCTGTAGTTCTCAGTTTTAGTTTTACTTCAAAGAAGATAATTTTATGGTCTGACCTTACCAAAGGAGACATTACACTAACTGATGTGCAGCCCTCTTAGTGAGGACCATACTCGGGGAATGTTTGCATGCCTGGTCAGTGTATTGACAATCTGGTCCAAGGAGTTTGTGTTTACAAAATCCAGGAATCTCCGTGTTCGCATGCTTGATGTCACATATGATTCCCGGTTAATAGTGGGGAAAATAAAGTCATCCCTGAATATGGTAATGGGTTGGATGGTGAGTGTTTCCAATAAGTATGGGTTCTGGGTCATATAGGGGGAACTATAGCTTGCAAGGAAGTGGTATGGGATTTTGCATATGATGATTTGAACTTGGAGAAGCTCAAGTGCATTGTCCTGTTTGACCAGCCTTTAGACATATTTATTTTTGATGTAAATTGACACACCTCCACCTTTAGCCCCTGCTTTGCAATGCTTGTGTGCTCCCCCATACCTTTAAACCAAGTCTCAGTGACCACAAAGACATCAGCATTCTTTAGGGTGAGAAGAGCTTGTAATGAGTGTAGTGTCTTGTTTTGACTCCTAGCTTTGAGCAGTAACACCTTTAAATTTTCTAGGTTTTGATTTTGTATGTCAGAACTACTTTCAGTTTGGCATTGCCTAGAAAAGGCACTATAGGGGAGAACAATATTTTATGGAATATTTGAAAGCCAAGAGAAGAGAGGTGTAAACCATCCCTGGAATGGCAGTGTGGTCTGTTGATCATCTCCTTCCATGCTGACAAATATTGCAGCTCTTAGAATGACACCAGAAACTAAGTCAATTATTAAAGTCAGTCATCATTTGTTCATATTGTGACATCATCCTTAGAGAAGGTAAAATGCTGCTCAGTGTTAGGATCATACCAGTCTGGGACACATATTCCAAGAGCTGCATGATAATTCTCTTCATATAGTTTAGGGAGGTACATCTTAGGTTATTTACACTCACATGGACTATGACTGAGTCATATTGGTACTTGTGGTCTAATAACCTGAGTGCGTGCATAATGTGGAGGAATCTGGCTGCTGAAAAGAAACTGACAGTGAATTTTTCCTTACTCAGCTTGGTCAGAGAGACATAAGCACATCTCACAATGGTGTCTCCAATGACCAGAATGTGGGATTGTGTGGTAGCTTGCCTTTTGGGCCTAGAGGTAGAGGCTCTATTAGATGTGGCTGCATGTGTTGATGTGGATGTCATTTTGAAAGAGTGCATTTTAGGATGCTGAGAGTATTTGCTACGTGTACTATATTATCTTAGGTCCTTTGAGTTTAAGAAGGTTACATTTAAGTGCCTTGGCATATGTGGACCTATATGTCTGCTTTGAACTGCATGCAATGTGTGTAGCGTGTGTACTACTGACAACCTGACTGACATTAGGAGTGCTTTTATGTGAGAGCTTTGCCTCCAGTGACATTGTGTAAATACATCTCTCACATACTATATCAGCTTGTTTGAGAATTAGATGGTTATAAGTAAACGAGGCAATTTTTACTTTGCTTCCAAATGCCCATATCTACCAAGCTGGTAACAGAGATAGTGGAAAAGTTCATAACCGTAGCAACAGACCCTATTTTTTGTTTAGATTGTTGTGATGACAATAAAAAAGTAATATCAGGAGTATCTCATTTGCAGCTCTGGAGTCAGTGCTTGTCACTGCAAACTGGGTGCAACTAGGTATTGTTGAAATTTCAAGAGTGCTTTTATAGGAAAAACGTCACCTCAGGGTATCTGTGTCTATACAGGGCACTGCCAAACACTTGAAAGGAAACTAACAAGTAGACCCTGATGATTTATGGATGAAGTATTTAGGGAGATATTCTGAAGTTAGGTTAGACAGCAGCTAATCAAGCAGTATTTACTGAAAAGAAAGCGTTCGCTTGTCAAGAGTGATGAAGACAGGGGGTTCACCTGAATGGCTACTGCCCAGCTTCTACTGGTGCTGGTTTCACCACAGCTTCACACAACTGGGATGCAATGCTCCTTTGCTTTTTCTCAAACCAGAAGCGAAACAGTAGCACCAGTCCCAAGACGAGAAGCAGGATGCAGCCTCTTTAGTGATCCTTGGTGATGCAGGGGTTTGTAGACTTGTTGTAGCCTTTTCCTGGTAGTTGCCTTGAATAGCAACTAGATCAATCAGCATGGTTCGACACAGACAATCACTGCTCAATCAGATACAGACATTAATCAATTCACTCCACTCCTTCTCTTACCAGGAGCAAAATATAAGCACAAATTCCAAGCTAGTACCGAAGATGCAGTTATCAGGCTTTCCAGTAATCAGCATTCTCCAGGAAATAATGTCCATATGCCCCTTCTCTCATGAGGAGTAAAACAGAATAACTAATAGCCTACTCAGAGGCAGAATCTGGACTCACCAATAATTGGTGGTCTTGGAGAAGATCTTACATATTTTAAAAGTAAGACTAAAAAAATGGGTTAATAGTGAGACAAGGTTTAAAGTCAATGAGAATATCCCAGCAGTGCTAGGTTATAATGCCTTTCACACCTTTAAACCAGCTACTGCACAGGAGGGAACTAAAGGTGGAGGAGTCTCAGTCTGTATTAAAACCAGTCTCACGTCCAGACTACTTAAAGAGTATGATCCAATGGAATTCATACATGTGCAACTCAGCATAAACAAGGTGGCATACTATATCCTTAAAATCTATAGGTCCCCCTCCATGTCCCAGGAAACCTATACTACCTATCTCAATATACTAGAGTCTCTCACCATTCAACCCAATATGATGTCCATGAGGGATCTCAGTTGTCCCTATAGATTGGGAATCCTACAGTACTTCTAATGCATAAGCCCAGTGACTCCTAAACTTTACTAATACCAACATCCTGGAGCAGTTGATTCATTCTCCTACCAGAGGTACAAATATCCTTGGTCTTGTACTCATGAACATACTCATGAACATAGGGGGCTGATGTTCCTCACCTAATGCAATATTTACACTCAGCAAATTTGATCATAAGGCAGAATTACTTGAAATAAAAATTAAATCCAGGGATTTAGTGAAACCAAAAACCTTTAGGAACTATACCAAGGCTAACCTCTCTCTACTAAGCAACACCTTGGCTTTAGTCCAAGCACCCCCAAACTCAGTAAACACCATAGCAAACAGTGGGCTAGTTACGAAATATCTGTACAGCCAAAATAATAGCTGTATGGAGAGAGCTGTGCCCATTCATATTAAGAATAAAAAAAAACTCAAAAGATAAGCCAGCCTGGTGAAATCACAATATTTATTTATTGACATTTGATTACAGGGAAAGTCCAACTGGATAGAAGCCCATTTTCATGGAGGTCCAGGGAGAAAAGCTTCAAATTATTACAAAACATTTTAAGAACAATAATTTTACCATCTTCAAAAAAATAAAACAAAAACATCTGCAATTTAAATAGTTTTAACAAATTAGACAAAATATAAAAAATGGTTAAGAATCAATACAATTTATATGACAATCATTAAATATGTAGAGAAATTTTAGACATTTGTAGAGAAATTAAAGGTTAATTAGTCTAATACACATAGGAATTGCAATATGAAAACATGGAAAAACAGGCTAATAGTACGTTTGGTGAAAAAGTCAAGGAAGATAATTAGATAGCAGTAAGGAATAAGTGAAGAAGGGAGAGAAGAGTTGTAAGGTATGAAAAGGTACTTGTTCACATTAAGAGATATAGTTTATTCTGATTTTGAATAAGAACAAACAAAGATATTAGTTTGGAAGCCTTTCATTGTGGTTTTCAAAGATGTGAGGGAGGGTATAGAACTGATGGATACAGTTGAGGAGTTCCAGGCCTTAGCAACCTTGTACAAATACACACAATGTCCAGCAGATTTGCTAAGTTTGTAGACAGACAGGAGTTTTTGGTCACTGGATCACTATGACTGACTGGGAACATGGTTGTGTAGAACAGTATTTAGTGCTGTATAATTTTATAGGTGGTAAGAAGCTGTGTATATGTCAGTCAATGGGGTAGTTCTAACCAGTTTAGGCATTTTAGTGCTATACAGTGGGAGGTTCGGAAAGGAGTACGTGCTGAAAATTTAACAATTTTGTTATAGCATTGTTCAAGTTTTAAGTTTTGTGAATCCTGGAGGTTAGTAAGTAAAAAAGTGCCATAAAGAACAGCGGGGAGGAGATGCGTAATGGCAAGTGTAGTTTTAGTTGCGTCAGTGAGAAAGTTTTTGGCTTTGTAAGTATCCATAGTTCCTGATGAGTTTTTCTTATGCAATTTAGTATACGTAGGTCACTTGTAATGTTAACATTCACTATCACCCTTAATAGTTTGCTATGAGAAGTGACTTCAATGGTTGTATTTTCAAGAAAGAGGATTTTGTTTTTTCATGAGAGAAGGACCTGGGGATAAAAGTAGTAGTTTGGTCTTTTTTGGGTCGAGCATGTTATGAGTTACGAAACCATGTTGCAGTGTCTGTGTTAAACCTTCCTGCATCATTTTTTGGAGGTGTACCATGTTGTCAGATATGCAAATGAGAGTGGAATCTGCATATTGTATTAGAGCGGCCTGTTGTGCGGAAGTATAGAGGGTGTTTGTGATTTTGTTAAAGAGAAGGGGACCAAGGATAGAGTCTTGAAATACACCTGTGGTAACTGGGAGGTAAGGAGAGAGTATGGAGTCCATTTTACTGACTGATACCTATCTGATAAGTGGCTTTTGAAGCACAGAAGAAGAGTGGTTGGGGAGAGACCCAGTGAGGACATTTGAAATAGAAGTTTGCTGTGAGAAATTGTGTTGAAGGCTTTAGGCAATTCTAGAAATAAAGAGAGACTAGTTTGCCATTATATCTAGCTCTATTGACAGTATCTCTGTTGATTAGAAGGACAGTGTTAGCACTATGGGAAGGATGGAAGCCATGTTGTGTAGGGGATAGGAGTCCTTCCTGCAGGAGATAGTCTAGCAATTGTGTTTTAAATACATTTTTCAAGTATTTTGGTGAGGGGAGATAAGATTGATATAGGTCTAAAATTATTGTCTGTTGAATTTTCTCCTTTGTATAGTTGGATAACTTTTTCCAGAGAGAGGGAATGTGAGATTCCTGGATTGACCTATTTATAAGGATTGAGAAAGAATAGACAGTGGTATTGGCTTCATCTAATTTATTTATATTTATTTATTTATTGACATTTGTTAACCGGGTTTGTCCAACTGGGCTTTTGGCCCATTTTCAGTGGAGACCTGAGGAGAAAAGCTACAGTAGTACATTTTTAAACAAGTACAATTTTAAACAATATTGATATAATAACAATTATAGCAAAAATATTCACATATGTTGGGTTACATGCATAAAGTTAAAGTTGTATTAAAAAGAAGCTTAGTAACATAATTTTACATTGATATAGTTCAACAGGTCAACAATAAAATTATTTTGTTTGTATAAAATTATGCAAATGCATAGTAGACACATTGGACAGAGAGGTGTAATGAGGTACTAAGTATGGTCCTTTTGAGGGAAGGAAGACTAGGTGAGGTCATGGAAAGGGCAGGTCCTGGAATTGAGAAAATAAGCTTTTAGTTCATTTTTAAAGTGTGAGGTGTGGGAGATTGAACGTAAGTCAAGGGGAAGTTTGTTCCAAGCATGGGCAGGGGAGTGTTTGTAGAGTAGTTTGCCTACTGACCTTTTTGGGTGGTAGACATCAAGTAATTGTTGGTTAGAAGTGCAGAGTGTCTGGGATAGGATGTAGATGGAGACTAAGGAAGATAGAGATGGACAGAAGGAGGTTCTTTAAAGAATAGAGTATAGCACATGAAAGTGATAAGATAGCTGAAATTGGGGAAGTTCAAGCCATTGAAGAGAGTTTAAAGAAATGCCGTGGTGTGAGTTGTATGGGGAGTTAGTAATGAATATGGCTATTTTATGGTAAGTCTGTTGGAGTTTGTTTAGAGTGGAGGCCTGGATATTGGTAAGAACTGGGGTGGCGTATAAGAGGGAGGGGAGGAGGAGTGCCTGGCCTAGGGTAAGTCTAGATTCAGGGGCTAGGAAGTTTTTGTTCCGATATAGCAGACCTAGTTTCTGTTTTTTTTTATACACTAGAGTATGTATAGGTTGAACTTTAGTTCATCATCAATAATGACCTCTAGGATTTTTGTGTGGGTGTCAGGTTGTATAGTTGTATTGTTAGAAGATTTAATAAAAAAGGAGGTTTTGTGATGAGAAAGAGAACGGGGAAGGAAAAGTAGGAGTTTGGTCTTTTTGGGATTTAGGATCAGTAGGTTGTGAGAGAGCCATTGTTCAGTGAATAGTAGGGCTTGTTGGGTCAGGGAGTGTAGTTCAGGAATGTTATTTGAGATGGATATAAGTGTAGAGTCGTTGGCATACTGAATAAGGGAGGATTTTTTGCATGAGGTGTAAAGATCATTGGTGAAGAAGTTAAACAAAAGGGATCCCAAGATGGAGCCTTGGGGAACACCAGTGGAGATGGGAAGGAAAGGTGAGGAGGATGAGAGCCATTTGACAGATTGTTCCCTGCCAGATAGGTAACTATTAAACCAGGTAAGTGCGGAGGGGGATAGGTGGAGATTTGTGAGTTTGGATAGTAGTAGAAGATGAGAGACAGTATCAAAGGCTTTGGAGAGATCTAGGAAGAGACAAGAAATGAGTTTATTGTTTTCTAGGGCCTCTGCAATGATATGAGTGAAGGAGAGGAGGGCAGAGGTGGTGCTGTGGTGAGGACGAAATCCATGTTGTGTAGGGTTAAGTAAGTGATGCGTGAGGAGGTGACTGAGAAACTGCGAGTGAATACACCTTTCTAATATCTTGGAGAGGGGGGACAGAATGGCAATAGGTCAGTAGTTTGAGGGGTCAGTGGAGTTTCCACTTTTATGAAGAGGGATAGTAAAGAAAGATTCCCAAAGGGTGGGGACAGTTGATTCCAGAATAGATCGATTAATTAGTATAGATATAGGATAGGCAATTGAGTCAGCAGCAAGTTTGAGGAATGTAGGAGATAGATTGTCAGTGGAAGGAGTTCAAGGTTTTAGCTTGAGTAGTAGAGATTTGATGTAAGTAATGGGAAATGGCTCAAAAGAAAACAAAGTTGTGTTAGTAGGACTTGGAGGGGTGGGTGTTGAAGTAGAGTTTAGCTTAGAGGTTGCCAGATTTTGGATGGAAGAGATAAAGTGTTTATTCAGGAGGGTATATGTTTCCTGAGAGGAAGAGTTAGGGTATGGGGAGGGATTAGAGGGCTTTCCAGGATAGAGGATGTTGTTGAGAGTTGACCAAAATTCTCGAGGATTGGATTTGTTGTTAAGCTGAGCAGAGCTATAGTATAACTTTTTGAAATTAGTTGTATGTTTTTTGCAAGGTTCCTCAGTTGCCTGTATTTTTGAAGAAGAGGTGGTTGTTTAGTTTTAGTCCACATTTTCCAAGCACTATCTCTTTGTTTCATAAGGGACCTAGTCTCCTTAGAGAGCCAGGGAGCATAATTTGATTTTACTCTGATCTTCCTAGAGGGAGTTAAGGAGTTTAGAGTACGCATGAAGATGCTATTGAAAGTGCTTATGTTTAGGGGGAGGTGTTTTAGGATGGACCAATCTATGTTGTGGAGAATGGAGTTAAATTGGGATGAATTGAAAGTCGATAGTTTTCAACAGTCTTTCATAAGGTGGGGTTTAGGAATATGGGAGTAGTGTCTTAAGATGGTGGTAGGGAGATGATCACTGAGGGAGTCAGGTAAGGTGGTGAGATTGTGGAATTGGTGGGGGGAATTGGTAAGGATCCAGTCTATGATGGAGCTGCAGGTGGAATTTTTATGGAAGTGAGTGGGATATGTTATAAGTTGGTGGAAGCCGTATAGGTGGATACTGAGTTGGGGGAGTCAGTTATGAGTTTGGACCAATCAATGCTGACATCACCAAGGATAAGTGTCTCATATGGTATGTTGTGGGAGAACCAAGATAGGATGTTTTCAAGAATGGGCAGATTGTTACCAGGAGGAAGGCAGATAGAGGCAATTGCAAGTTTTTTGTGGGGATTCAGATGGCAGTTAAGGATGATGATTTCAGCTGGGAGGAAGTCAGGAATTGGGGAAGGGTAAGGTGAGAGGTTAAGGTTGTTTGAGTAGAGGATGGCCACTCCACCCTCTTTTTTTACAGGTCTATCATATCAGAAGATATAACCTGGTGGGAGTATTTCACTATTTGAGATTTGTAGCTTGAGCCAGGTTTCAGATAGGGAGAGGATGTGAGGGGTATTGAGAGCTATCCATGAGTGCTGCTCAGTGACTTTATTTGCTAGACTCTGAATATTCAATGAGTAAATAGTTAAGTATTTGGATGGAGATGATTGTTGTGACCTGGTGACTGTTAGAGGAGTAAGATGGGGGTAGTTTAGAGGTAGTTTTGGGGAGAGTGATGGTGGGGAGAGAAGAAGAGGGGCCAGGGTTGGGATGAATATCTCCAGAACAAAGTAGGTTTTTAGTGAGGGGAGAGTGTATAGTAGATGCAAGATGGAGCTTGTATAGTTTTGACCTAGCTTTGTGGGAAGGTTTAAAAACCTGTATTATGGATAGTTTATACAGACTTGAGGTAGTAAAGAGATTGGGGAGATAGTAAAAAAAATAAATAAATAATGGCTAATGAAGTCTTTCAAAAGGCAAAAAGCTAACTGAATGTTTTTTAAGCTTAAATAAAAGAATCGGTGTCTGTGATTCATGGTGGTCTAATTTACTGCATTTCCTTTCTGTAGTTGGGTTTGCTGACAGTCGGTTTTGGATTTTTATTAGTTTGTGGCTTCTGGACTCTTTTCTCCATTTTTCCTTGTTAAGTTATATAATAAAAGAAAAAACATCTTTGCCAAGCATTGGAAGAACAAAACCATACATAATAAAAGACCCCTGGCCAATCTAAACAGGCAGCTAAAAGGGTGAATTAATACTTCAAGGGCAAAATTTGAAGAAAGAAAAAACTTCTCAGGCAAAGGACGATCATAAGGGTTTCTACAGCTATGTATGTAACCTTAGAGGAAATACACAACAATGTGGAGAACGTATTGTAAATGGCATCACCCACACTGAACTGGAGCCCATTGCCAACCTTTTGGCTGATAGGTTCAGCTCAAATTTCTCCCCCCACTCCCCCCTGCAATAGTCCACAGGAAATATCACATAACATATTCCCCCCAACCATTACTAGGGAGCAGGCCATGAATGTAATTTCCAAGATTAAAAACATTGCATCAGTGGGCCCAGGTAACACCCTGGGATGTTTAATAAATAGCCTGAAACATGACCTCTCTGATCCACTTGAACCACTTTTCAACTAGAGCCTTCCATCAGGTTTTGTGCTCAAGGAATGGAAGATAGCTACAGTCATTCTACTACACAAAGGAGGTCCAACCACTGATCCAGATACCTACAGGACCATAAGTCTGACCAGCCTCATATGTAAGGTCATGGAAAGAATCATCATGGATATGATTAATTAGGACATAGGTAACCTGCAAATGCTGGACCCATCACAGTTCAGCTTTATTAAAGGAAGGTGGTACTTATTAAGTTTGATGGAGTTTTTTGAGAGGGTCACCAAAGCAATGGATGAAGATAAGACTGTGCACACAGCTTAACTCAACCTGACATTATAGACAAGCTCACTAATTTAGGTATTAACCCTTTAATCAACCACAGGATAGCCAACTGGCTCAATGATAGGACCCAGGAAGTCAAAACAGGTCAAAATAGGTGAGGCCACCTCCACTAAGAGGCCAGTCAATAGTGGAGTCCCCCAGGACTCAGTACAGGGCCCACTCCTTTTTGGCATCTATTTCTCTGAAATGGAAGCAAGAGTTAAAGTTTTATGGCTAAGTTTGCAGATGATTACAAGCTGAGGGTTATCATTAACTCCCCTGCAGATTTTATCATTCTTCAAGAAAGTCTATCTCTAACCAACATATGGCATCAACACCATGGCCTTAAACTCAAACTAAGAAATGCATAATTGTACCCTTTGAGATAGCAACTATCCTAGCTAATTACCATGTTGAAAATACACTAGCAAGAGTCGACCCAGTGGTCAGGATTCTGGATATGCACATTGACAGTAGCCTTAACTTTGACCTCCACATGGCTACAGTAGTGAGGAAATCATGTTATGTTGTGCATCTTATAAGTGCAGGCATGGCATCTAGGTCCAAAGAGGTCATTATCCCACTGTATTCTGCTCTTATCAGACAGTCCCTAGAGTACAATGCTCCCTTTGGTATGTACCTGGCCAAGCATATGCAGCAACTACAGTGACCTCAGGTTCCTTACAAAAAAAATGCAAGGTGTCACAAACCTGCCTTATGAGAGTGCCTTAAAGCTCTTTCCCTCTATTCAGTCTCCTATAGATTGCTGAGGGGTGATCTATGCCTGGCTAATAAGGCATCTGCAAACCCAACGCTTATGAATCTCCTACATATTTGTATGTCAAAGAGTACCAGAAATACAAGGCCTAAAGATTTGAATTTTGTCTGTGACTTAAACTGAACATGCTGAGAGACAGATATGTGTCCCAGAGACTGTCCCTTCTATGGAACAGACTTCCCATCCATGTGAAGCTGAGTTTGTCTATTATTCAGTTTAAGAGCAACCTAGACTAGTGGATGGGTAATAGGAAATTTATACTGGGCCTGGTACCCATGCCCCTTATGGAAAAATATCATTAACTTTAAATTCACTACCGGCATCAATGTACCTGCAGAAGTTACATGATTCACACTTGAACATCCCTACATACCTGAATGACTTGTTGGGCTGATGTTCCAATAAATTCTCTATATTCCTGCCTTTTCTAAATATGACCATAGGGGTGTCCCCCAACCTACTAAATAACATAGGATTATTTCTAAAAAGGCCCCAGTTTCTCATAATAATTTTCACTACTAGGTGGCTCTCGAAACTGAATGTAGTAAAGAAACTAAACTGAAAATTTATTTTTTTTTATTGGATAGATCTGGTGGTCATCCGATACATTTATACTTTGTTCTAGTTGATCACCTAAGTCCCCATATTTCACACTCAGAATGAGTTTGTAGAAACTGTTATGCCTTTTGGTATTTACTTCATCAATAAGTGAATCTACTAAGTCTTTGGGGTAATCACGCCCCAAGAACATATTTTTCAGTGTCAGGCATTCATCAAGAAAATCTTCACCGTGGCTAACGATCCATGCTGCCCTTACCAATTGGCCGTTAATCACTGACCATTTTTGATGGTAAGGGTGACAGCTAGAATAATGCAAAAATGCATTGGAATAGGTACTTTTCCTGTGAATTTTGGCAACATAACAGTGACTTAATCTATTCTTTTTAAGGTTAATGTCTAGATATGAGATTTCATCAGTATCAAATGTAGAAGTGAATTCCAAAAAACAAGTAGACTTATTAAAAAGTTTTACTATTCTGTTAGCCTAATTCATTCCATTCACAAATGAAAGGAGTGAAAATTGCCATTTAGGAATTGCACTGAGAAATTGCTAGGCTATCAAATGATTCTATATAGTGTCATTATCTGAAGATTTAAGTATTATCTAGATATTATAATAGAATCAAAACTGACAGCAATATGTGTTGAAACTAGTATTTTAAGAACATCATTTATTTGGGTGGGAATTTCATATTTTAGTATATCTACATGTATGGTAACAAACTAAATTAATAGCAGATCACTTTGAAATCCTTTCTTTTTTAATGGCTGATGTGAGTTTAAGAGGCTTCATGTTTCTAAAAAGAAATGCATGATATTTCAGGTCAATATAATGTATAGTCAATAATGTAAACTAAACTTCTCTATGCAATTTCTTATCGACGAACTAAGTCACAATATTCTGTTACATGATTGTTTGACATGTTGTTTGACTGACTAATTTACTATGTAAAGATTGTTTCCTTAGAAAACAATGGACTATTGCTTGCAGTAATATAAATGTACCATTTCTATGAATAAAGACATTATACTAAACAACTTAATTTATATTTCTGACATAACAGTTTGCTTTCAAGACTGACAGTTAACTGTTAAGGCAGAGGAACTTACAGAATGGTTTTCTTCAGCTGTGATTACCTATGTGTTGAATCTCACCGTAATAGAATTTATTTCTTTATTTAATTGCTTATTTATAATTTGGTAACCAGATAAGTGACCTGCTCTGTGAATACTTTTCAGATATGATCTGGACCATATGTGCAAGGAGCTATTATAAATATTGAAATGATACAGCAACAAAAAACATAACATCAAACAAAAAAAAGTTTTAAACTGTTCCTGCCCTAGCAAACCTGTGCATTTTATAGCAGAGTAGACAAAATGCACCAGGAGAATCGTATTAGACCACCTTAGAATTGGGTATGTCAACAACAAATAAATTAATTTTTAACTCCATTAGAAAATTGAAGCTGAAGTTTATGATCGGGGAAACATTTAGTGTATGCAGTTAGTGCAGAGTTTTTTTTTTCTAGTTGTTTGGCCATAGGATTCACTCTGAAATACAATGATTAACATTTTTACATAAGCATAAAATGCTAAAACAGTCAAAACTCTAGTTTATTTTTATAGAAAGTGATTAGTAATAAAGTTAAGAAATCTATTTAATCTTAAAATGTATATGTATAACTGTTCTAAAATAATAAAGGATTTCTTTATATACATTTGTTTTATTCTTAATCTAGTTAATCTTAAAATGTATATGTATAACTGTTCTAAAATAATAAAGGATTTCTTTATATACATTTTTTTTTATTCTTAAGAGGCACAGTAAGTTTAAAGAATGCTGGTACTTGTAAATGCTGGAAAAAAGCGACTTTACAAGAAAACTGCAAGAATAAAATATTTGCTTTCAGTGTATATTGCAAATCTTATACAGACGTTTATTGTGTGTATTGATATGAATGGAAAGTTATTGTAATGTGCCAGCTTAATTTATAAACCAGATCAGAATTACTAAAGGAACGGGATTTTTTTTACACATAGATCATCAGATCATAAACAGCCCAAAGTAATATTTATTAAAATTACATACAATGCTGATAAACACTGTCACTTTTCTGATTTATGTATAATAAATACTATTAAAAATATTCAGTTATCAAGTAGTTAATTAATGGAAAGTGTGCATGTTCATTAAAATAGTTGCTGCAAACAAATGCATTTAACATTCAGATAATATGCAGAATAGGTGACAATTGCATATCTCCATGGAGATCAACTATGGGATTCAGATCATTGTGTAAAGTGTCTGCAAGTTTAATGTAGATAGAATGTCATTATTATTTCTCTCTTAATGATGGTCATTATGCATGAATACTGATTGAATTCCATTTGTTACCTGCATTTGAGCTGAGAGGAATAATTACAATTTAAGTGTCGCCATTAAAATTCATACAGGAATTTTAATGTAAAGACCTTGCACTTAAAACTGACACAAATATACTTCAGGAATATAATGAATCATATTTTCTTGAAGGCTATGTGGAAAATGTCTTTAACTGAATTTCATGAAAAAAGAAGTGATGAAACATATTATTATTAAGCGCTTTGCTGCCTGTCAATGCTGGAACTAATTGAAGGAGTGAAATACTAACACGATGGTACAAATACAGATGATTCATAATATGCAGGACAGAAACATTTTCATTTTAAAGCCAATCCTGTGACTGTGACCATGAACTTCTCCCTTGATATATTTGCTCTATTATGACAAATCAAATTGTAAGTAAGAATTGATCACATAATTTTCCTCCAGGGAGACAAAGTGAACAGTTTTCTGAATAATGGCAATTCTGCCTTTGTATGTTGTATTATACTAAGACTATAGCTAAACAATATTAAAAGTTGAAAGTCCCAGGTACCTGTTTCCATCTACTTGAGCTATAACTATTCTAAAGAAAGATACTAGGAAATCAGTAATTCATGTCCCTTGGCAGGACTATCAAGATTTGATTGCCAGGATAAAACTAAGTAAAAAGGTCAGGAAATCAATACTGAATGGAATCTTGTTCATTGCAACATATAAGGTTGGACTTGTATTGAACATAACTATCTGCAAATATGTAAGTGCAAAATGAAAAAAAAAAACATGATACATGCATTCCCTATAGTTACATAAATATATTGCAGTTATTATATTCAACATTTCTTTTTTTTTAATTACGAACATTAACATTTAATATAACAAATGAGACAGTTTGCGTGTGCCTGTGACAGAGTATTTACACTTTCTAGATGTTCATAGTTCATTCATTTGCAAGGGCAATAGAAAACAGTTACCAAAAAAAAAAAAATGACAAATGCACTTATATATAATATTCTGGATTTTTTTGTCATATTATTTTATAATCAAGGATGACAAGCATTGTTTTGAGCATTTTTTTTTTTTTTGCAGCATGTTTTGTCATATCAATGAAACATAATATACTTTTTCTAAATAAAGTAAAAAAAATAACTTACTGCTATCTGGTATATTGCTTGGTGCTCAAACATGTAGTACAGACTACAGCTAAAAGTAAAAACATAGCTTTTTCATGTGTAGGGAAGAATGAATATGCAGCATTTATTCTGTTGTACTGACACAGAGCTAGATGAAGACATATGCTTGGAAACTGAAGAAATAATTGTTACTGGTGATGTAATGTGGTCATTCTATTAAGAAACAAGTGCAAAGAATAATCAACGTCTTCTACAACCTTTGACAAGTAATGCAATGTTTATTTATAAGGACACTGTCCTGAAGGAATTTTAACATTTTTTTTAGACTTCAGTGACTAATGTCGAATTAAAAATAGGAGCCTTTGTGGATTCATGACATTTTGTGTAGTGAAGCTTTGTAGCTCTAACCAAAATGACAAATGTGGTACTTTTGAAAGCTTAATTTGTACAATAACTGTATTATGATCTAGTACAATTAAATATGTATGTCACAATGCGGCAATTTTAATATTAGTATTATAACTGGAATAGTGATCAAACTTCAACCATATTCAAAAAACACAGTTTAATAATTAGATTTTAATGTGTCATATTAGTGACTACGGGTTACTGCAACCACCATAATAACCAACTCGATACTTAAAGAAAAGAATGCCAAACAATGAAGTTATTCTGTCTATCAAGAAATTCTTAATTATCAGGCTCGATTTCTATTTCTGTCATAAGAATTAACAAAAGAAACAATATAACCACTGTCTAATGTTTGCTGCCTGTTTCCATATTTTAATATACTCAACTTAAGGTATTACTTTTTAAATATGTTGTTTTCATACTTTAAAAAATAGATGTTTTAATAACTTAACTGTAGTCGTTGGTTAGAAGGTCATACAATGAAGTGGACCATTCTTTTCCATTTTAGGCATCTAATAAATAATTATTCTTGGAGAGCTGATTAAAAAGATGTTTGTTTCTTTTCTATGAGCAGACTCCTCATTTTCTTCAGTGATTTTTAGTGCTTTAGTGGATTTTTTTCTGTTCCTAGGTTAAAATTCTCTGAATTGCCACAATACAATGTACTTGGCTCAGTGTTTTATGTTATAAATGTATATTTTGGCTGATCATGCACTATGGCCCTCTTAGCTACTGATAATAACACATTTCAAAGTTCTGTACAAAAAGATGATCACTTATTCATGAGGGTAATTGTGTAATTCCAGTCTCTGCCATTTGTACCCAAGTAATGTTTTTATTTTATTTTATTAGCTAAGTAATGCTTGATTTAATTTTATTTTAATTTGTTCATGGGGTAGTCCACTGATCAAGAGCAACTATTTGCAGACATTGCCCCAGTAAATTAAAAGATAGTTCCAAGGGAAGGAAATGTCTTGAGGGGAAGGAGGTTTTAATGTTAATTTAGAGGCTGAGTATGGAATATTAGAAAACAGATGAAGGAGGAGAAAGGCAGAGGGGTTGCTGGGGTTAAGGTGACCAGAAGTAGGGTTCGTGTGGTCCTGTAAGAAGCTATAATACACATCTAGCTACCATACAAAATACACACACACACACACACACACACACACACACACACACACACACACACACACACACACACACACACACACACACACACAGACATGCACACAACAGTAGATAGATGGATGGCTAGATAGAAGGATAGATGGATAAATAGACAGATATACATAGATGGATAGATAGATATAGATAATGCAGCAGTCTGAAACATCTGTGGAGACTCTGGCTGTTTATGCTCTAGAACATTCTAGAATGAGGAGATTAACAGCTTAGTAGAGCTGAAAGGTGCTTAACAAAGTTATCTTTTTGCAGAATTTGGAGGATGATTGCAACACTCCAGAAATACAGTACCCACTATCCATACATACATCTATCTATCTATCTATCTATGTATATATATATATATATATATATATATATATATATATATATATATATATATAAAAAACATAGTGAGGATGTGTGTGTGTCTGTCTGTGTGTGCGTGTGTGCGTGTGTGTGTGTGTGTGTGTGTGTGTGTGTGTGTGTGTGTGTGTGTGTGTGTGTGTGTGTGTACACATTGCTGGATCAAAGAATCTGTTAAGTGATGGTTTGCTGCTTAGTAACCTATGACGCGTGTCCAACATCATACTTAACTTCTCAAGCATTAGATAAAACTTGACAGAACAGAGCTAATATAATAATAATAATAATAATAATAATAATAATAATAATAATAATAATACAGTTGAGGTTGAAAATGTCTCAAAACACTCTTTAGATGCTATCATTATAGCCTACATGTCTCTGCAAGGCTTTTGAGCAAATAAAAATAATGGAACAGCTGTGCTGTTTCATCTGTTTTGTCTGCTGTCAGTTTATTAACTCATAAATCAGTTGACTGAAAATGAAAACATATTCTTGTTCAGTTATAAATAACAGAATGTTACAATTAATGGATTAAAGTGCAGAAAATGAGAGAGAGGTTATGTACTTTGCAACAGGTAAAGAAAATCATTAAATAGGAGTGTTACTCTCTCAGTCAAAAATTAAACATAAACTATTATATAACAAGAACATGCATAGATAACTTAGGGTATAAAAAGCGCACAAAATAGTTGTTTTAACAAAATAAGGTTTGATTTCCTGAGCTTCCATTTCCTAACTGTGTGATTCTGAGCAAGTCACTTAACTAGATACCGGCCACAGGCTGAGTCTGAAAAGGGTCCATGGAGGTCAGTGTTCTATGCCAGAAAACAAATACAAATAAATAAACAAACAAATAAATTCTCTGATACAGAATTTTGAAAAAACCAAGAAAACTTTCTGACAATAATACATTTATCATAATGACAATTTTGGGCAAGCAGAACACTGTCAGATATATCAGTAGTATGGATGGTGAGGGACCTCCTCTGTACTAAGACAGACATGAGAAAATTATAACTATTGAAATCTTGTGAATTTAAGAATGTGAGGTGTCTCATATCTGAGTACAGGAGTTGCAGAATGGTATGGTTATAGCTGTATTTGTTCAGCTTTAACATACTGCAGGTTTTCATCACATTTTATGTATGCGTACAAACCAGACAATAACGGGACAGATGATTCCCTTGCATCTAATAGACAAATGGAATGACAAATATGACTGCAGACAGTATTTGGATAGCTGTTTCTTAAGCACAGCAAACAGCCGTATAATATCCAGTGGAATTACCTTCCACTGTAGGAAGTATATTGCACAATAATGCTGTGTACTTATCCAAGATATACAGACATTAGAAGAGTTTATATCCTGTGAAATTACCTGCATTTAGAAAAAAAATGTTCTATCAGAAGTAAATGCAGACAGACTTTAGAAGTTGCAGCAGACACATGGCTGTGGGTGATTCCCAAAGGATACAATGATAGGTTGTAAGTATAGACACTGCTACCGTGAAGCAAGAGTTATATTGAGCAAATATCTAGGAGAAATCAGAGTATTCAAATCTTACTACAGGCTATTAGCTTTGGCTTCACGGCTTACTTTTTGGGTTAAAAGAGACTCAGGGTTCAGTCACATTGATAGACAGACATCTGTGTAAAGCAGGCATATTATCTTCATATAGCTTTTCTCTGAATATCCCAGCTTGTGTGTGTGTGTGTGTCTGTGTGTGTGTGTGTGTGTGTGTGTGTGTGTGTGTGTGTGTGTGTGTGTGTGTGTGTGTGTGTGTGTGTGTGTGTGTGTCTTTCCTGTTAGAAATAGGCACCCTTGCTGGATCAGTTCTTTTCTTTAGGTTCACTGAGACCATGAATAAGAAAATGAAAGTGTATTTATTATTTTTTTAGAATTTTAAGCTTTATCTTGGGGTATGTAACAAAGAGAATAAATGTCATTAAAACAGGTAGTTGTTTGAGTAAGAAGCTGATGAATACAAATGGATAAACAAGCATTGTTTGTTTTATTGGTTTTGTAATGTTATATTTATGTATTTTTAAAGTTTATTTGGTGTTACCATGGCATTTCACACTTGTGCTGAAGCCAGATTCATCCAGGTCTGTATATCTAAACTACAGTTTTTATTTGCACTTTAAGTTCTTCATTACCTATGCTGCTCTGATATCTGTGCTTATTTGCTGTGCTTCTTGCTCCAATGCAGTGGTTCTGCTGTTATGCATTAGCACTGCTGCTTCGTGCTAATCCTGCATGGAGTTTACAATGTTACTGCACTGAGCAGCAGTGCTAAGTGCATATGCATGCCGTGCATCTTGCTTACATGAATACAAGTGCAGTTTCATGGCCAGCAACAGTGGTGTAAAGCAGCACAAACACCTGCAGACATGCAAACCTGTTTACCTAAGGGCAAGCTAGGCCTGAAGGAAGCAGCCACAGTGACTATCAGGGTTTAATATAAAGCAATGTATACAGTTCTAACACATTATATGAAAGTGTAGTCAGTGCAGAGTATAGTGCAAACCTGTCTGAGGCATACTGACTAAAAGGTTTGCTAGTGATCAGCAAGGGTACATAGACTGCATTAGAAATACATATTCATGTGAAGTGTGTGTATTGAAAAGGGGCACGCACATGAATTGTAGGAAAGATGAAGAAGGGGAAGAGGACAGGTGAAACATGGTAATGTATAGCAGATGAGGGCATGGCAATGTATGTACACCACAAAGAGAAGACAGTTGTCGCATGAACAGTAATCACACATGTACATGATACAGTACAGCTGTAGCATGAACAGTAATCACACATGTACATGATACAGTACAGCTGCAGCATGAACAGTAATCACACATGTACATGATACAGTACACTTGTAGCATGAGCAGTAATCACACATGTACATGATACAGTACAGTTGTAGCATGAGCAGTAATCACACATGTACATGATACATTACAGCTGTAGAATGAACAGTAATCACACGTACATGATACAGTACAGTTGTAGCATGAACAGTAATTTCACCTGTACATGATACAGTACAGTTGTAGCCTGAACAGTAATCACACATATACACGATACAGTACACTTGTAGCATGAACAGTAATCACACATGTACATGATACAGTACAGTTGTAGCATGAACAGTAATCACACATGTACATGATACAGTACAGTTGTAGCATGAACAGTAATAACACATGTACATGATACAGTACAGTTGTAGCATGAACAGTAATCACACATGTACATGATACAGTACAGTTGTAGCATGAACAGTAATCACATGTACATGATACAGTACAGTTGTAGCATGAACAGTAATTACACCTGTACATGATACAGTACAGTTGTAGCATGAACAGTAATCACACATGTACATGATACAGTAGACCTGTAGCATGAACAGTAATCACACATGTACATGATACAGTACAGTTGTACCATGAACAGTAATCACACATGTACATGATACAGTACAGTTGTAGCATGAGCAGTAATCACACGTACATGATACAGTACAGTTGTAGCATGAACAGTAATCACACATGTACATGACACAGTACAGTTGTAGCATGAACAGTAATCACATGTAGATGATACAGTACAGTTGTAGCATGAACAGTAATCACACATGTGCATGATACAGTACAGCTGTAGTATGAACAGTAATCACACGTACATAATACAGTGCAGTTGTAGCATGAACAGTAATTACACCTGTACATGATACAGTACAGTTGTAGCCTGAACAGTAATCACACATGTACATGATACAGTACACTTGTAGCATGAACAGTAATCACACATGTACATGATACAGTACAGTTGTAGCATGAACAGTAATCACACCTGTACATGATACAGTACAGTTGTAGCATGAACAGTAATCACACATGTACATGATACACTACAGTTGTAGCATGAACAGTAATCACACCTGTACATGATACAGTACAGTTGTAGCATGAACAGTAATCACAGATGTACATGATACAGTACAGTTGTAGCATGAACAGCAATCACACGTACATGATACAGTACAGCTGCAGCATGAACAGTAATCATACGTACATGATACAGTACAGTACAGTTGTAGCATGAACAGTAATTATACCTGGACATGATACAGTACTGTTGTAGCATGAACAGTAATCACACATGTACATGATACAGTACTGTTGTAGCATGAACAGTAATCACACATGTACATGATACAGTACAGCTGCAGCATGAACAGCAATCACACGTACATGATACAGTACAGTTGTAGCATGAACAGTAATTACACCTGTACATGATACAGTACAGTTGTAGCATGAACAGTAATCACACGTACATGATACAGTACAGTTGTAGCATGAACAGTAATTACACCTGTACGCGATACAGTACAGTTGTACCATGAACAGTAATCACTCAAGTACATGATACAGTACAGTTGTAGCATGAACAGTAATCACACATGTACATGATAAAGTACAGTTATAGCATGAACAGTAATCACACATGTACATGATACAGTATGTACTGCTCTTTATACTGCCTGTGTGGGTATAATCATATCATCACTCATCTATTGTATGTTATGTGACTGTCACACATGGTAACATATCAATGGAGAAGATTTTCCATGATATAAGCATCCTGGCATGATCACTGTAGAGAACATTTAGCAACAATGGTATATACAATAGAGGCAATTGCATATTGTGATGCTATACAAAATGAGTTGCCTGAATGAAATGTCAGCAGTGGTCACAGCCAAGTGGGACACATATCAACAGGCTCATGGACAACAGTTGTCAGAAGCACATAGTCACAGACAATATCAGAGTAATACCACCATTTATCTGTGTCATTGACAGAACATATGTGATTGTGAGTTATACATGGTTCTGCAGGAACACACTTGTACAACTGTCATGTTTTGTCAGTAATCTAGGAGGGATATCAAGCACACCTTTTTCAAAAGTTAATATCTTTTGGAGGTATTATGAAGGACACTATTATACCTGTAGTTGAAATTATGAGCAATACTGGCAAGTTGACAGGTTTTCCTGGCATATAAATGTCATAATCCACACTTTTGCAAATGTAACCCATGCCAACAATGTTGTCAGTTAGCTATATTTACTCTGTGCATCACAGGGACCCATATCAGACATGCATCTTGTATAACAACTTGAAGGGGATTCTGTACTGTTGACTCCTAATGATTATGCATCAAAATGAATACTTTGGTTGTGCTAAAAAAGTTGTGTGGGACCTCACTGTGGTAAAGGTGATACACTTGATTAACTCATCCCTGGAAGATGTGTTTAGGGATACATGCAAAAGGTTGCTTTGTGCTCAGTTATTAGCGTGATGATGGCTGAGAACAATGGGACTACAATGCCCTTTGATTTGGATGTTCCACACATACTCACAAGTTGTGCTACATACAAAGGATTAGTCACCACTACGGGGACATGTTGGTGAATGTTCTGCATACCATCTACCTGAGAACACAGGTCACATATCACTTGGTCTGCTTATAGGGGTGTACTGTCTATATTGTGATTAGCTTGTGTATTTTATTTCATAGATGAAGTAATACCTCCATGATTTTTGTTCATCTACTGCGTCCCCATGGCTGTGACATCAATCTTTTGTGTGTGTTAATAATGTCTACATTATTCCAATACGATACTTGGATTCAATGATTGTCCACAATATGCAGTCTTCCACAAAGCTGGTTAAACAAAGGATGTGTATGTTAGTCTTGATATCTGAGACTTAAATGCTGAACAGGAAAGGGCCTATTCAGAACCCTGAGGTATGGACCTGGCACTGGAATTTAGATAGAGGGGACTTCACACACTTTGACTTTAACTGCTATGTATGTGATCCACTTGTCTATCCACTTGTTGACGTAGGTGTTTATGCCCACTTGAAACAGTTTCTCTGTAATATTGGACTGTTGATTTGTGTCACATGCACTGGCTTGGTCAAGTTACTCAGGATGATACAGCTTTCCCTATGGATGCCCTTGGTGACCTTTTTGAAGACATCAAATAAGTGTAACAGACATGATGCAGCCTTAACAAATCAAACACGGGTTTGGTACACAGTCGGGAGACTACCCATGTGCTTTTTTGATAAGGTCTATGAGGACCCGTTGGTCTGTCTCACAAATGAGAAGATTCAGGAGTATGGGTCTATAACTCCATGCATCAAGTGACAGTCACCCTGGTCAGACAGACAGATGTTGCTATACATCCTTCTATGAGAACATAGGCTTCTTGGAGGGTATGTTGAATTAGGGATCCAACTGTATATGCTAGGTCAGGGTTTAAGTCATGCTATAGACAACCTGTGATGTTGTCAGGGTCCATTCATTCTATGTTATTAGCCATAGAGAATGAACAGGTGAGCTGCCCTCCTGAAAGTAAAAAACTGAGTAATGTCTGCATGTATACTTTGGCTGATGGCCAGTGGTGACAAGAGGGTGAAGTGTGAGACAAAATATCAGCTAGCAGATAGTCTAAATTATCCAGTTGAGTTATGTCTGGTGGCACCCACAAACAGCTCTGTGCATAGCTGAGTATCTGGTGGCACCCACAAACAGCTCTGTGCATAGCTGAGCATCTGGTGGCATCTACAAAAATCTCTGTGCATAGGTTCATATATTAGTACTAGGCTAACTGCCCTTGTGAGCCATTTTAAGCCTAGCCAATTATCCCCTGTGAGATTCAAACCATGTACCTTGTGTTTGTAAGGCAAACACCTTAACCATTAGGCCACCCTCCCAACCCATAGCTGAGTATTCCTTTAACACTTCACATTTATTGAAATAATTTACTTGTGAAAATATGTCCAAATGCAACCTTGGTCATGCATCACATTCCATATACTGGTACTGTTCACACAATCATACAACTGTACCAGTGTCATGTAATTACATCAGTTGCACAACATACGTCTATATATGTTTCATGTGAAAGCGGTGTTTGAGTGGTCTGATGCTGTATCAGGACACATTACAGATCAGTTGTTTGTGGCTCATGCAGAACATTTTGTGGCACAAATGTTAATAGTTACACAATGGTGCTGCTGACCACCTCAATAATATTTGGGAATAGCAATACAACTGCACGCACAATGAATTCCACAAAGTTGCAATTGAACCAAAACATGTGATATTGTTGTGTATATCACAGCATTACAACATATGGATGAAACAAGATTTATCTGCCCATGCAATCAGTATGAATGTATACTGATGTCTGTCACAGAGCATTTAATGATGGTAGGTAGACATATGCACACTTGTGGCATACTGCAAGTGTCACTGTGATGGTGGAATGAGAACTGTGTAGAATGTTGATCTGCTCCACTACAATGACACATGTCTCAATAAGCCAACAATATACATAAAATATTATCATATCATGTTAACAGTCCTCAGGAGGCATATTACTACAGCTGTTATAGAAAGAGCATGTAATGGACTGGCAGCAGTGGACATCAATACATTAGCTCACATCACAGATTGTAATAACCTCTTGTAGGCATATTGTACATCCACAGCTCAACATAGCACATGTCAATGACAGCAACATTGACATGTCCAATGTTTATAAGGCATTATCAAGCTAATGGGCCAATATCACATACATCCTAGCCATTATTCATAGGATCACAGGATCATAGGAGGTTACTAGGCTATTGACTCTAAGGCCCTTACAAGCCTCACCAAGTTTTACCCTTATTTCCACAATCAGCACCTATCACATCTGTCTAAGAAGGACATAGGTGGAACTCCTGTGGTGAATTTACTGTTACCCATCCAATCACCCAGACTGCGTTTGAAGAGGGCCAATGCGGTGCTCTGTTTGACATGAAGTGGGAGTCTGTTTCAAAGGTGTGGTAACTTGTGGGAGACAAATCTGTCCCTCCAGCAGGTTCTATTAATGTCACATACCAGGTTAAGAACATTAGAGCGTGTAACCCATGTGTACCATTTGACTTATGGATATGCAGCATTTCCGATAAAGCAGCATCAAAGATTGCCTTATAAGCAAAGCAGAGATTGTCTCTAAGTAGTCTCTATGAAACAGAATAAAGTAACAGTGATTTCAGATGGTTGTAATAGGACAGATACTGAAGACCTTGAATTTTCCTTGTGAGGAACCTTTGTGGTCTTTTCAATTGCTGTAGGTGCTTGAAAAGGAACATACCAAAAGAGGCATTGTACTCAATTATTGGTCTGATCAGGGAAGAGTAAAAGGAGGGTATAACTTCTTTTTTTCTTGAGCCAATGCTCTTACTTATGAGATGAGCAATATATAATTTCCTTCTTACCACTGTGGAGGCATTGTGATCAAAGGTAAGGTTGCTGTCACCTTGTGTGCCTAGGTCACTCATCATTGAGTGCATACTTAGGGTGTTGTTATGGAAGTGATAATTAGCAGGAACATCACTCTTACCAAAAAGGATAATAATTCTTTTTTTTTGCATTGAGTTTAAGGCCATGTCTTTGGCACCAATCATTTGTTTGTGTAAGACCCTCTTGTAGGATGTTGACATTGTTTGGAGATTCTACGACTGCTCCCAGTTTGCACTCATCAGCAAGCTTTGTCAGCCACAGACCTTTAGTTTTAGCTTGCACTTCTGAGAAATAGATTAAAAACAGTAGAGGTTCCAGGACTGATCCCTGTGGAACACCACTGGTTGCAGGTTTGTTGCTGGAGGTGTATTCCCCTATTTTGACTATATGGTTTCTATCAGTGAACCAGTTAGTGACCCATCTAATGATATATGGGTTGATACCTAGCTGGGTGAGTTTTTCAATTATTCCTGAATGGAGGATAGTGTCAAAAGCCTTGGCTAAGTCTAGGTAGGCTGTATGCACAGATTTCTTATCATCAAGGGCCTTGGTAACTGTCTTGAAGAAGTTCACCAGGTTTAACAGGCATGATCTCCCTTTGACAAATCCAGATTGAGTAGAGCCAGGTGTTTGGAGGTTGATAGAGTCTATGATGATGCTCTCCATGGCCTTGCAGATAAGGCTAGTTAGGCTCATAGGTCTACATTTCTTGGGAGTCAGTGGAAGCACCACCTTTGTACAAGGGGATAATGTTGGCCTTTTTCCATTCAGTTTGGATGAAGCCAGTGCTTAGACTATGATTGAAAAGAGTATCCAATGGCATTGCTAATTCTTGTTTGAGCCCATGTATGACACAGCCTGGGATGTTATCAGGTCCCATGGATGCTGTGTTTTTGTCCTTAGGGAGGGCATTCATGACCTGCTCTTTAGATATACAAAGTAGATCACAGGTGGTAGGGATGTCTTGGGGTAAGTGTGGTGGGGACACAGCAGTTAAGTTTTCACAGAACCTGTCAGCTAACAGATTTGCAATGTCCACAGGCTCAGTATAAGTGGTATCATTAACTACAAGTTTGGCACAAATCTGGGCCTTTCCTTTTAGGTTACACATGTAACTAAAGAACACCTTATGGTTGTCTTTAGTTGAAGAATCTAATTTGAATACATAGTTAGCTCTGGATGTCTTCACAAAAAGTCTTGTTTGCTAGTTTACACTGAGGAGTGTTTCCAGTTTAGAGCTCGCTCCCTCTTACTCTTAGACAGCAATTTCTTCCTCTTATTGTAAAGCCTGTTAATGGCAGTTGTCCACCAGACAGGTTTGGTCTTCCTTGAGGAGATTGTTTTTGTCCTATCAGGTACAGCCAAGTCAATGCAGTTGTACACCATTTAAAAAAAAAACTCCCTATAGCTATATGATGGGAGGTAGTAAGAGTGGTGTGTGTATTGTTGTATTTGTTGGATTGAATTAAATAGTGCCACTGTCCATATGGGGCATGTGCACGGGTCTATGTTTAGTCATTGAATGGACTAAACATCGAACAGCTAATCATCGAATAGAAATCAGTGAACATTCATTCATTGAGCGTTCACTTCATTGAACCTGTGAGATGGGAAAAGCAACTGCTGGCCAATGCTTCCCTGTCTTATACACAGTAGCATTTCAAACTCCTTTTCCCCACTGTAGTGCAGTCTCAGAGTTGGTATATATAGTTAGGGGGGGTTATAGAGGGTGAAGTTGAAATATTGTAGTGTGTGAGATGGGGAAATGCTGGCCAACTAGTTGCTTTCTCCGTCTCACAGGTTTGATGAAATGAATGTCCAATGAATGAATGTTCGCTGATTTGCATTCAGTAATTAGGCATTCGATATTTAGTCCATTTAATGAATAAACTTAGACCCCATGTGCACCACACCATGACAAAATTAGCAATCACACATGCAGTGGTCTGGAGATGGCTTGCAGAGGCTTATGGAAGGACCCTGCTCCATGATGTCTGTTTGCATATTTGACATGAGGACATCTTGTACTCCTCTGCAGGAATGATGTCATGTGGCCAGAGGGGAAAAAAGAGATTGGTGGATGCATAGGGCTACATTAAAGGTTTTCCTAAGTGGTAGTGAAATACAGAGTGATACAAAAGATCATACAATGGTCATAATGTACCACTAAATACACACATAGCAGTAGACTGGGTCTAATTTGAGCATTACACCTGTGTAGGTATAGCATATGAATGCCATGCAATGTTACAGTTGCAGCACCACATACGCCTGACTTTAACACTGTCACATTGCACTTTATGCAGTATGATAGCATCATTGTATACTGAGAAGAACATCTTGGGGGAGGAGTGTCTGACATGAATGTAGAGTCACATGCCTGTGTTGAATTGTCTCAAAACTAGTACGTGTATGCGTATTCACTTAAGTTGCCTGCTGTCAGATTAGAATTCTTATATATCTAGGTAAAGTAGATTGAGAATACAGTAATTAATGCTACTGCCACAACACAGGTTTGTCATGAATATTGTCAGAGTGCATGTTATATAGGATGACATCATCAGTGTATGTTACAAGAAGATGTTCAGAGGACACATGTCATTCTAAAATTGTCACCATAATGATTATTGAATGTACACACAAACCAGTTGACCACAGCAAGTGTAGTACCCCTACCTATTTACAGAGCACAATACTTAATACTTAATACAAGAGCCACAGTGCAAGTCTGTTTTTCATTGAGTCAGACAACACTTTATAGTTGATGACATCAGCCGTGTCTGTTGAGAAAAAGATGGTAGTAGGAGTGTCTCACATGCTGGTCTAGAACGGTTTCTTGAATGTCAGCCAAGTGAACACTAATAGACACCAGCTGACCACAGCAAGAGTAGAACCACTACCTGATTATTTACAGTGCACAGCACATGATACAAGCACCACAGCACAAGTCTAGCTTTTATGATGTCAGACAACACTTTATGGCTGATGAGATCAGCAGTGTCTATTAAAAAGAAGATGGTAGTAGGAGTGTGTCACATGCTGGTCTAAAATTGTCACTAGAATGTCAACACAGTGAACTTAGATAGACACACATGAACTGACCGCAGTGAGAGTATAACTCCTACCTGACTATTTACAGTGTACAATACTTAACCCATGCACCACAGCACAAGTCTGAGTTTTATAGTGTAAGTAAGACATTTTATAACTGATGTTTCACATGCTGGTCTAAAATGGTCTCTCGAATGTAAAGCAAGTGAACACTAACAGACACACACATATATACACACACACACACACACACACACACACACACACACACACACACACACACACACACACACACACACACACACACACACCAGCTGATTGCAGTGAGGCTACAACCCCTACCTAAATACACCAGCTAAAGATCAATACTTAACACAAGCTCCATGGCAAAAGTCTGACTTTTACAACACTGCTGGACAACTTATAGTTGATGACATCATCACTGGATGTTTGAGAGAAGATGCTGCACGGCCTTTATGAAATGGATGGGTATCCATGTACAACTGTCAAAACATTTGCACTCCTTTGGACTGAGTTGATGACAGTAAGATACACAGTTACATTCTTCTGGAGTATGTATTTGCCTTGTCATACTGGTCTTTATAGATGACGCCATCATCATATGATGTGGGTAACATATACAGTGGTGTGCAAAGTGTGGATGTAATTATTTCCAATGTGCAGGTATACTTTAAGAGACAGTTTGTCAAATAGATGCAAACAGCTGTCAGGGATGCATTTAGCAGAAATGACACATATACAGCTTTTTCCCGGAATGTTGTGTAAATTACACACCAAAATAGGCATTTTTTGTCAAGGCATTTTACTTTTTCAGATACACAGCCTTATTAACTTTCATCACAATTGTTATTGCTACATCTAGTTATCTTACACTCTTCCATGTTTATTTCACTGAAATGTAATGTCCTATATATTGGCAATGACACAGGGGTGTTAGGCTTCTACGATGGTCCATAGATACCTCTAGGGGAGTGCTGGCCAGAGGGTGTCATGACTGGCAATCGTATAAAACATGATTTTTCTGTTGTAAATGTGTATACATTTTGTGAGAATATTTTGAAAGCACTTATAACAATTGACTAATGTGCTATTCCTTGCTTGGTACAAACTGTCATGTGCATGTTGTTTTGAGATGGCGGAGCTAAGTACCATTTGTGTGTTGCCACAACAAAAGATTTTTTAAAGTGGTTTGCTCTTTTTATTCATTTGCTGTGTGAGTGTGATAAGTTACAGCCAGATAATCCTATATTTTAATATCTGAACTATCTTTCTCCAGTTGGTAATACTGAAAATATAATATGTGTATATATAAGCAGGAATTTAATTATGTGATATTTATGTGTTGTACCCTTCTTTTCTGTTTTATGCTACCTAGAATTATGGCACCCAAGCATACTAATTCCCGTAAACCCCTTTTCAGTGATTTGGAAAATTATATAATTGCCCAAGCATTTAGGTGCCACAGTGCCTTTCTGCTTGAGAAAGGACATGGGAATATGTCTGACAGAATGCAGATCTGAAACCAGATAGTGAATTATGGCAATACTGTAGGGGGTTGCACAGGACTTATGATCAGGAACGTCATATGGCCACTGACATGGTTTCATCAGCCCAGAGGAGAGCAGCTGCAGTTGCCCATGAACAGCTGGCTATGGGGGCGGGGTTACTACAGACCCACCATTGACACTACCACTGACACCAAATGAAGAATTCCTGTTCACTGTCAGAGATCCAGAGAGCTCAGTGTTAAGTGCACAACAGCATGTGACTGATGTTGGTGCTGATGTTTCTGGGAGGAAAACTATGTCCCAGGATGAGCTTTCAGTTAAACTTACATATCACATTTTATAACATTTTTGTTGTATAGTAAAATATAAGTAACAGTTCATTATTGCTTTAATTTGTATTTTTTTTGTTGAACCTATTGATAAACTGATAACAGTTATCAATGCATTTGTACATGTGGGCTTTGGGTGGACATGTCAGCAAAGTTTCAGTCTAAAATACTATTAATGGGCATATACTGTAAAGGCAAATATTCTGCTCCCCTGTGTTATTGGAATTGTGATGACTGTGTCCTTACCCTTTGCTTAACTTCTTTCAGAGCCATCCTCAGTAGCAAGTGAGGATTCATCTGCCTATGGTAAGCCAAACATTTTTATTTGATTATTGATGACCATTTGTCAGAACTATGCATTTATCCATATACGTGTGGTTGGTGTCATGAGTGTGTTTGACTTGCTATACCATTTGTGATAGTGAAACCAATGTTAGTTTCTTATCATATATTAAATTGTTGTGTAGCTATTAATTTATTTCCTGTGTTTGTTGCTTATTATCACAGGTGATCCTGAATGTGGAAGTGCATAACTCTTACCACCTGATGTCAGAGTTATCAGCAGACACTGATGATGATGGTAGGCAAACAGAGGCACAGTTGGGAGGTGCAGATGTTGAATCTGACACTGAGGTTGACATTCATCAATCCCCTGTATTTCCATCAGACACAGCCAGTAGGCTTACACATACTTATTCCACTGATCCCTTCAGGGCTGGTTGACTCCACTCATAACCAAACTGTGGGAAAGGTGCCAAACAGGAGGTTTGTTAGGGATGCTCAGAGGAGGTCTCCTGTTCCCCCTTCACCTCATCCTGGTGTGTCTTTATGTGCCACTTGACGTATGTTTAGGGCCATCATGGAGGTACTGCCACGTTCCAATAGGGTTGTAGATGTGGCACAGGCTGGCTTGGGTGACTGTTTCCACAGTGTAGTTGATTCAATAGATCTTATGAATGACACGATGGAACAGGTAGTGTTTGTGATGGAACATCTGCTGTGAGGGGGACAGCATCCACGTGGGCATAGGTCAGCATCATCATCTGATTTTATCCAACATGGCCATGCCCAAATACACTCCTGTAGTGACACTACTTCCACTGCTCCATCAATGGTCCTAGGCGTACTGATGAGAAGAGCTAGTCCATCAGACATCGATCATGTTTAGGCAGCAGCAGTGCATCTATCCACGGGCAGAGCCAGTTCTCACAGTCAGGGATGACAATGATGATCTGTTACCTCTACCATGCAAGGCTCACACCTGTCTGACATGCCAGGATGTAGAACTAATACAGAGCTTGGCTGTGTTCTTGCAGACACTTCCACAAACATTTCACCTTGAGTGCCCATACAGACACACACACATAACAGCTTCATGGGTCAGTTGTGAGGCTTACTGCTCATTCTGTCTCAGTGGACATGTTATCCAAATTTTTGAATGTCTGTCTTTCTTACTCACACACACTCATTACCTTCTGTGTCAGCCTTGCCCCCCCCCCACAAAAAAAAACAACACCTTGTGCAAATGATGATAACTGTGCCATATCCTTGATTTTCTATCTTTTAGATTCAGGGATACATAAGTTGTTTGTCTGATACCCAGGGTGCATAGCAGACTGAGTGCTTAGTATGTATGTATTTCTGATTCTCTTCTCAAATTATACTTTCTTACAGGTCTCTGTAATGTCTGCATACCTCTTTACCTCTTATACCAACAAAGCTGGACAAAATCATAAATAAAAGTGGGACAAAGCCCAAAAAATATGGACAATTTTTAAATATTTTGCTCTTACAAATTTAAAAAGTTGATAGAGTAACAACCTTTGTATTACCATGAATTTTCTGAAGGATACAAAGTCTGAAACTGAAATGTCAGTCATTATTTTCTAACTTCAATCTTTAATGAAGTGCCAGTAATTTGCCAGAATAACACAGTAGAAAAGAAGACCAAAGATATGAGGCCAAAATCTGGACATTCTGTAAAAATGTGTACATTTGAGAGGTATGAATGTGTTATTCTTTGATGCATGAGGCCTATTAGTTGACAGAGAACACAGGTATTGACACGTCAGTGCTGCCGCATATTAATGTCATTGCTGTACAAATTGCCCACCTTCTGCTTAGTTATATTATATGCCATTTGTCTTCTTTGCCATTTATTTTCCTGTTCCAGGTTCAACACCTACCTTGGAAGTCCAGCAGGTGCAAGAGTTTTAATTTAGGGCTGACTCTGTGTGATGCCAGCAGTACACAGCCATTAAATGGGCAAGCAAAGGTTGTGAGCATTGCCAGGCATTAATATTACTGTATTTATGTGAATAGTGTGAAGGTTATTTACCCCTTAGGTGATGAGCATGGATGCTATCCCTTGCCTCTTGGCTATGGTGAGTGCATATTGTGAAAGCCTATGTCTGTCTACACCTACAACAGCTGGTGATTCCCACTCTGACTCCTTACCTGCATGTGGCTGTGTTAACCTTGCTAATGATCTTGGGATGTGTGCCCCTTCTCCTTGGTGTTCCTGTTGGAGCTGTTTTCTCAAAATAACATTGTGAAGGATGACACAGACAGTGAAAATTTCAGCACATGTATGGGGATTGTACTGAAGGGCTCCCCTAGATGTATTTAAACACTGGAGCCATGACTTCAGCAGCCCTGACACACACTCTATGATATTTCTTGTTTGAGCATTTGCCTCATTATGGCGTTCTTCATTTGGTGTGTGTGCATTTCTCAAGTGTGTCCTCAGACACAGTTTGAGTGCATAACCTGCATCCCCCAGTAAAAGACCCTGTGGGATATCCCACCTAGAAAACATCTGATAGAGTTGAGAGTTATGCCAGATTTGTGAGTCATGGTAGCTGTCTATGCCAGCATACACATTCAGGATTATTCCCTTAGGGTTACCCATGGCCAGGAAGTTAATGGAGTTGAAGCCCTTTCTGTTTATGTACACTCTTCATTGTTCCCTGGGTGGTGCTTAGGTTTTGATGTGTGTGCAGTCTATGCCACCCAACACTTCAGGGTAGTATGCTACAGGGCAGAATTCCTGCATTGTTGTGGCTCTGTCCTCAGGTGTACGGGGAAAATGTATGTAGTCACTGGCATATTGTAGCTTAGCATTCAGGAAATGATGTAGGATCCTGCATGCTGATGCCTGTGACTCCCCCAGCATGTCCCCTATTGGTCTCTGGAAGGTTCCAGTAGCTAATATTCTGAGCACCACACATACCTTAGTCTCCATTAGTACTGGGTCCCCTCAGCTTTCCCTTGCTCTCACTTGAGGGTGACAGAGGTTGCAGAGTTCTTGTAATGTGTCTCTTTCCACCATGTAATGCTCTACAATTTCCACAACATGCAGACCATGAAATGTTAAACGGGGTCTAAACAGCCTTCCCCTTCTTGGCTGAGATCTATTAGCAGCAGAAGCATAGACTTGGGCCTGTTGCACATACACATGAATAAGAGCAACAGCAGCCCCTAACATTGTTTCTCTGTACACTAGTGTCAATGGCTGTATTCCAAAAGGTTTTGGAATTTGCAGGCAAAACATGCACTAAGGCTAAACGATTGCTTCATAGCTTGTTGAATAGCTTCATCATTTTGGATTGGTTCCTTAGCATGCAAACCAGTTGTAATTAGCATGCCATGATGTTTACCATATTTACACATCTCTACATGACATGTAGAGACACTTACTGAATAAAAACAGCGTGCTATCATGTGCATGTCAAGCCACAACGTGCTCACAGTCTTAGCACATTGTGTAGGCTTTAATGCAAATTAGTCATGAATTTTGTATATCTATGTAATTGCTTGCATTGCTATTTCAATGTTATCTCTCAGTTCTGTGAAAACTATCATGCATTGTTGCACTTTCTGGGTTTTATGTATTGTTATGTCATTGCTTATCTATTTTTGCTGCAAAGAATGATACATTTCTGGAGGCTATCGCTTTGGGCAAACTCTGAAAATCTGCTTTTTACAGTTGGCTTTACTCAGTTAAAAACAATTAAATATTTGCACCCTGCATGTATCTTGCCCTATAACTGCATCTATCTCTCTTTCTCTGTATATATACATACATATATATATTTTTATATATATAACCTATATATTTGTGTACTACACACACACACATATATATATATATATATATATATATATATATATATATACACACATATATATATAGATATATATATATATATATATATATATATACATATATATATATATATATATATATATATATATATATAGATACTTATATATATATGGGATACACCTTTCCCTCTGTACTGCTGTGAGAATTCTATGAAACCATTTCTTCCCTAAGTCGCCTAACATCTTGATCATATCTGCTATAAGAACAGATGAACAATACTAGCAAACAATCTGAGGGAGCACAAGGCCCAGCCATATGCACCTTTAAGTAGATAAAGTTCTTGCCACCCTTCATGAGTATTTATTATTGCCTGCATCTCAAGTCAAGCAGAGCCATACAAGATGACCCCAGAGGAAATGTATCCCTGCTCATGCAATTAAGACTGGTCTGAAAAGCTGACAAAGTAGTACTTTATTTATTTATTTATTTATTTATTTATTTATTTATTTATGTAACATGTGGTTACTGGGTAAATGGACTTGTAGGGTGACCTTTTTATCCATAACCCAGGTTAATGTAGAAAAACAAGATATATTCAACAAATGCATAATAGTCAGGAATCTAACACATTGAAGATACAAGTATATCACAAAAGTCAAGAATATACAATATATACAAAAAACAGAAAAAAGTTAAATTCTGAGCTAAACATTCCCAATAATAACCACACACTAAAGACTTTTGTCTTTTCCCAGTTAGGGGTCGCCACAGTGGAACTCTGGTCTGCTCATGACTGACAGTGGATTTTTATTGTGCCGAGTTACCAGCCCGACACCCATCCTTCAACAAAGGCATGCCCATTCACGCTCGCACCTACCTGCATGTCTTCATCACTCGACCGCGGGGAGGACATGCAGACTCCACACAGAAGGCACTCCAGCCGAGAATCAAACGGGAGAACCTCTTGCTGTGAGGTGACAACGCTAACCGCTGCACCACCGCGGCTTATAATAATAGCCGCACACTAATAATAGTTATAATGCATTGTAATATAATCCTGAAAGACTATGATATAAGCAGGTAACATTGTTTTACAAATGCAGAAGCATGTTTGGAGAACATAACAATCATGGTGAAGAATACAGAGAATTATAAAACAGGCATATATAAGCCAAAGACTTGTCCTTCGGTCATATACTTTTAATACTGGTCTTAGCCCAAAATACTAATACTGACAAAGTAAGAGAACGTATGCAAGGTAGATGTTAGGAAGAGTGCAGATGAAAAGAAAATTCCTGGGGTAAATATAGGTAAGTAGAACAGAGAGGTTTATAACAGAGAGGGTGCATTCAAGTATATTAACCATTATCCGTAAAGCAGGTTCACATGTTTTCTTTGAGCAGGTGAGAATAGAAGGACTTCAATAATGAGATGAGATTATCTGTCAATGTAACTGGTTCAAGTAATAAAAAAGGATCTGTCACAGATGACAAATATAAGAAGATCTGGCAAGAAGAAGAGGATATTAAGGAAGAGAATTATCCTGTTACTTACAGGCTGCCATTTTCCATGGTGAAAGTTCAGTCAATCTAGTGAAGAGGTGAATGAATCTAAAGACCTTTTTTTTTTTTTTTGTAGTTGACAGGTGTGAAGAGCCCACGGCAATGATAGCCAAACCATAGTCAAGCCTTGGTAGAAGAACATTTATGTCATGGCTCGATAAGGATCTACAGTGAGATGGTGAAAAAATAGGATAAAAATGTATAAGAATGTATGAGCTTGACCAAGCCTTTTCATGATTTGTATTTCAACATGTTTATGAAAGGAGAGATGCTGGTCAAGAAGAAGGCATAAATGTCTTTGTTTTGTAAATAGAGAGAGACGGGAACATGTAGGATTAGCGACTGTAAAATTAGGAGGTCAGTTTCATTTTTAGCATGTTGCAAATAGCATCAGAGAGCTTTAGTGCATATTGATTATTAGCTTGTTTTTGTGGGGCCATTTCTAAATAATTATAAAGTCAGCCTGATGTTCATTCTATATTTAGCAAAAAGACTTATTACCTTTGGGAGAACAATACCATCTATGTAAAGGAGACAAATAGTTTGAAGGAGATTCCAAAGAAGACCATTCAGAAATAGTGCAAAAAAAAAAAAAAAAAAAAAAACAATAGTCCAAGTACTGAAAATTAAGGAATGGGTCTATATTAGAACATCGAAGTTTCAAAACTTCGAATGTTCTAATATCGAACTTTATTTAGTGAAATCTGAAGATATTGAAGCAACAGAAAACCAAATTTTTTCCTAGGGAAAGAATTTGGTTGCCTGTTTCTGTTGCTTCGGTATTTTCAGTGCTGTGGTGGAAAGTTATGGGTCGGGTTCAGGTAAGTGTGCGATTGAGTGTGGGTTAGGTTAGTTAGGGTTAGGGTGCAGGTTAGGTATGTGTGCGATTGTGTGGACGTGAGGGTTACGGCGGGTTAGGTGAGTTAGAGTTAGGGCGCGGGTTAGGTATGTGTGCAATTGTGTGGACATGAGGGTTAGGGTGGGTTAGGTGAGTTAGGGTTAGGAAGCGGGTCAGGTAAGTGTGCGATTGTGTGGATGTGAGGGTTAGGGTGGGGTAATTGAGTTAGGTTTAGGGCGTGGGTGAGGTGAGTGTACGATAGTGACTGACCTTAGGGTTTGGATTAAGGTAAGTGGATAGTTAGTGGTGTGTGTATAGTTTAGTGCAGGGTTATGTGTAATATTTTAGGTGTATGTGTGTGGATTGCTGTTTGTTTGGTATGCTTGTGTTGTGTGTATGTGTTTTGGAACAGCGAATTTTTTTCCCTTGGAAAAAATTGCTGTTCTGTATGTTCGATGTTTTCAGCTTTCACTGAATAGGGTTCGATATTAGAACGTTCAAAGTTTTGAAACTTCAATATTCTAATATAGACCCTTAAGGAATACCTTTGTTGAAAGAACCTGAGATATTAGCTTATAAGTTCCTAGGAAAATGAAAGTGCTATAGGGGAGAGACTTTTTGAGCCAGTGCCGAATGTCATCAGAGAAACGTATCTCACTGTTTTTTGTAACAGGATGGTATAATCAATAGTATTGAAGGATTTACTGAGATTTAGAATTATATTTCCAGTACTTTTGCCCTACTCCATGTTGATCTGTAAGGATAAAGATGACAGTAGCAGTGTTATAGTTTGGGCAGACACCATGTTGTCATATTTGGTGATGTAGTCAAGAATTAGACTGTAGATGATTTTTAAAAAAAAACGTTTGTGAGGATGCAAAGTCTGCAGACAGTGACAAAGTCACTGGCTGTGGAAAGGGTGTAAAGTATGGGAAGTGTAATAATTATAGCTTGCTTTAATCCATATAATACAATACTAGTAGTGAAGGTTAGGTTCAAAATCAAGGTGGGGAGACTTGCAAAGAAGTTTACTACCAATTCTAACAAGGTCAGAATGAATGGTCTGCAAGAAGGGTTAATAGAAACAGTCAATTTTTTGAAGAAGTTTCTTAGTTTCAGATTTGGTAGCTATGGAGAAATCAGGAACAGTCTAGAACAATGCTTGGTGGACAAGAAGTGGGCTTTTCTTGAACTGTAGTGTTTACTTACTCCATGGTGTGGGAAAATGATACAATAGGAACCTACCCCTCTAGTGAGTCTTGTTTATTTGTTAGTATAAATTTAGATCCCTGGTACAAGTGTTTGTAGAGCCACTGATTTTTGAATAAATAGGATTTTGTACTTATACTGTGTTATAACAGAGAAGACTGCTCTATTAAGATTAAATTATATGTGAATGATGTCATCTGATGTTTTCCAAGTTAACTGTTAAAAGTAACCAAAATAATGTTCTGATAAAAGAACTTGACTGAAGCTTGCCTATCTAGATTAAAAATATTATGAGTAAATATACTTCAGATATATTGGGAACAAAGAATGAACCCAAATACATTACAATCACTCATAAATATGGATATCATGACACAAACCCAGAGCCCAGGAAACATGTGAGAGATGACAACCTGTGGCTCGAATAGAGACTGTCCCAGTGGTTCACTAACAGTGTGCACGTGTTGCTCTGAAGCTAACATGATTGGGTAGCTGTGTGTGCTGAGCAGCAGAGCTAATGGAAGATAAAGGACTCCAAGCTACTCTCCATGTCAAGCAGTACCTGCTCATCGCCAGAACACATGTTTGTGGCCATGATGAAGTGCAGTAGGGTTCCTATATACAATGTAAATGCAGGATAAGAAAGGAGCTTAAACTCAGTACTTGAATTAATGCAAAATTCACAGAAATGCAGTAAACTCTCAGTTAACCCAGTGAACTCAAGCAAATAAAAAAAAAAATGAAGAAATACAGTACAATTTTCATGTGTTTCACTTTCTGTTTTCCCCCCACAGAAACATGCCTTATGTTTTTTGAATTTTAGACTTTTAAAATGGAAGATACAAATAAATTCCCTTTGTCCCCAACCTGAGAAAAAGTCAAATCAAACAAATAGTGTATGGTACAGTATTAGTCAGACTTATTTTTAATAGTAACTCTCAAGCAACCAGAAACTAAGCCTAACAATACCGGTCACAGCTTCCAACCTGAGACAGGGACAAACCTCCTCAGAATGAGGGACAAATTCAGAATTAATCAGGGTCAATCAGGGACACTTAAAAATGCTAGTACTATTAACTTGAGATATTGACAGAATAAGAGAGTGAGAATCAATATACATTTTCTGAAGTAAAAGTAGTGTACACCTTTAATTAGTGTCATTATTTACTCAAGTGCAATTCAACACCTTTTTCTAAAGATCACCATCTATACAAGGGATTAAAAGGGACAGAGCTAAAAGTGAAATCAAACAAGAGATGCCACTGTAAATCAGTGATAGACAGGAATTATGCTAGTGGGCAAGGAAACCTTATACAGTATGACACTGCAGTCAGTGCAGTTACCACAGGTAGTGGACGTGAAAGAACTTCAGTAGCATTGTCATGTATACTGGCAAATGAAACAGCGGCAATTAAATGTCCAAACTGAAGCAACTGTGGTATTTAAATAAACATGCAGGTAACACAAGTGTACAAAGTCCCAAGCCTTATATGTGTTGGAGTAACAATACAGGTATAATGTGAGAATACTGTTGAGCAATTGAAAAAATATGGAATATCCCTGTACATAATTCACAGACCACTACTGATAAAATGATAATAACAGCTGTGGCAGCATCATGCATGTTGTGAAGGATAGGAATTGAGAGATGGTTAACGCATCCCAAATCAGTATACATTGCAATCCACAAGCACCTGCCAAAGAACAGGATTGTCACTTTGAGCAAAATATTACTTGCAGATTATGCTGCAATGCTTTGGTTGAGATGTAGAACTATAACAGTTGAGGATGTAATTATACTGCAGATGTGAGACATGTCATGAGAAATATGGTAAGATGGAAATCCTGGAAGACACATGTCAAGTGGAGGCATCCAGTAATATCAGGGTTATGTGTCTATAAATGTAGTGTGTGTTTGTATGTCATATGTTGTGTAAGCCAAGCCTGTCACTTTTGTATTCCTCGATTACATTATCTGATTCAACTTCCCTGCCTATGCAGGTCCACAGTCTAGAGAAACATATATTTATTACTGATTCCTCAGAAGAAATCATAATAAGAATGGTCAGAAAGCACACATTTGAATGGATGACTTCAGTTATGTTTTGAAGCCAAATGACTCACATAAAATGTTTCTGAAATATCAAAATAATGTAAAACATTTTACAGTTCACCCTAGTTTGACTTATCCACATCACATCTTTTGATGAATACATTGCCACACAATTCATGTGATCTGTTAAACAATCACAGAAACGAGATTTGAGCTACTAGTTTCTTGCATCCATACTCTAAAGAGCTGTGAATAACAGTTTCTAACACAGGAGACAATAAATTATAGGTGTCAGGAAAACATCCTCTTCAAGGTCTGACTTAAGCATTATTTTGGAATGCTCATATTTTCCCTAAAATGTATTTTGAGGGATCAAGATCCTTTAGCCATGTCAGTTTTCATGCAAGTGTGAGTAAATCAGATTAGCATCTGTTGGGCAGTGCATGGGTAATGCAGTTCTGCTGTCAATGTTAGGACAAACACACGCACGCACACACACACACACACACACACACACACACACACACACACACACACACACACACACACACACACACACACACACACCCATACACACACACACACACACACACCACACACACACACACACACACACACACACACACACACACACACACACACACACACACACACACACACATACACACACACACACACACACACACACACACACACACACACACACACACACACACACACACACACACACACACCCACGCACACACACACACACACACACACACACACACACACACACACACACACACACACACACACACACACACACACATCTATTACTAGAATTGAATGCCTGAATAAGTCCACAATCTACAGAATTATGAATTAGTTGCTCATGCCACTGAAGTCTTAATATAACTATGAGGCAGGACATATCTGAAAGGCTCACCTCATTATTGTGTGGCAAGGAAAATTGTTGGTTAAATAAAGGACTATAAGTATTGTGGGAAACACTCTCCTTGTGTAAATATTTCCATTGAGGGGGAAGTGTGCACTTACAAGATATGTTGAATAAGCCATCCTTACCTGGCACTATAATCATGAACCCACACATACTAATTTATCAGTGCTGGATTTGAATACATGTCTATTTAAGTCTACAATCTGGAGAACATTTCATCTACTGCCAATACACTAAGAGCAGTTTTTCTACAAATGTGAGAAAGAACACATTTGAAGAGATGATCTGTGTTGCAAGGCAAATGTTTGGCATCAAAGGAAGGAAATTGCTGAGTGAACCCTATACTGGTATAAATGTTTCTCTTGAGTGGAAGTGTACACATTAGATCTGTTGGATAAGCCATTCCTACCTAGCATTATAGTCATACACACAGTTACACTAGTTATTCATTGGGGGATTTGAACAACTGCTTATCTAAGTCCACAATTTATAGAACAGTGTATCAACCAATAATGCCACAGGAAGTGTGAGACACAACACATTTGATGGGCTGACCTCATCATTGTGTTGCTAAGCAGATGTTTAGCTTAAAGGGACTAAAATTGTTGAGGGAGGCCTCTACTGGTGTAAATGTTTATCCTGACTGGAAGTGTACACATCAGGCCTGTTGGATAAGCCAGTCCTACCTGTCACTCTTGTCACATACATACTTATACTAGTTATGTAAATGGTCATATCCAACAATGGCTAAGTCCACAGTGTAGACACCTGTGTAGTAGCTGCTCATGCCATCATTGAAGTCTGATTACAACTATGAGAATGAACACCTTTGAAGGGATAACTTCCTCATTGTATTGTAAAGTAGATGTGTGGAGTAATAGGGACTGAAATTGTTGGGGGAACCCTCTCCTAATGTAAATGTTTTGTCTAAGCGAACAGTACACATTAAATTTGTTGAGAAAGCCAGTCCTGTCTAGTACTACAGTTACACACAGAGTCACATAGTTATGTTAGTCATAGCTGGATTTAACCTCTTCCATATTTAAGTGCACAATCTGGAGAATATGGTATCAGCTACTACTGCCATAGAAGAAGTATTGCTACAACTGTCAGACACAACATAGCTGCACTGTACATTACATATGAATAGGAATGTGTTCGAACAGGAAGACAAAAACAGCAATGTGCTGATCACAAATCACTGCATACTGCAGCAATAACTCATACATCACTTGGACATAGATATTTATGGCATGAATGATATATATTGGTGTCACATTAAGATGTATTGAGCATGTTTATGATGGATGACAAGCACAGTTGTCAACCAGTGGAGCATCAAGTCATGCATTCTTGAGTGTTCATCTCAACATCACTGCATGAAATATTTATGTAGTTCATGGACCATTGTGCAGACTTTGTGATGTGTGTACATTGTGTAAGGTAACTACAAATCATCCATGGCAAACATATAATAGCAGATTCATAAATAATGATCTGCAAGTATGTGTCTAATTGTCCCACTTCAATGGAACACAGCAGAAATAGGAATGCGTATGTGTGTATGTGTGCCACAATAATTTACACCAGGAGTTAGACTGCATTATAATAACATTACTGATTGCAGAATAATAAACTTTTAGGTAATGCACACTAATTCACGCTGATTGAATTTGGACCAGCACACACCTATGTTGACTCAAACATTGACTGCAATGTTCAAGAGCTATTTTAGCAGGCATGTGTGTTTGTTATATAACGAGTATGTATAATCATTCATACCTCAGCCACATTTACCCCATGCCTCAATGAGGCATTGTAGTCTATCCTAATGTGCCTTCCTATTCCCTTCTAGCTCTTCAGAAGCTGCACAGAACAGAAAAAATAATGAATAGCTTTTTTGTTGGCAAGCCATAGTATTGCATTGGCTTGTAATGGGACACTATATTTACACAAATGAGGTGGATCATTCATTCTGAAATATTCCTGCCATCATCAAAGGAGGTCCTGCTGGTGTCTTTTCAAGTCACAGTAATAGTGACAATACTGTTCTTCAGTGCATGGGATGCCAGATGCTCTGGTGAAGGCCATGGCCAATATATTCCAACCTAAGCTATGTACTGGGACGTGGCATTGTCTTCCTGCAGTAGCCTACAGCTGTAACACTATACAAGAAGTCCAGGAATGACATTGGACTTCTCCTGATAGCATCTTTGTGTTATAAATGGAGCATTTCCCTTACCATAGCCTGCCAATGATATCACAATGATATCAGGCAAAATGGCAGAGAATTGGTGCCCAACTCAGATCTCACATTTGACAGTTTACATACAACAATGGACAAGCTAGGCAACTGGATGTGTGATGGAAAGCAAACAGTTGGAATGGAATGGCATCTGGGTAAGATTCCTTCACTGTTTGCTTTAGGTGTGAAACATGGCAATAAGACTTGGCCATGGGTGTTGATCAGTGTATGTACAAGTGTTCCACACTGACTCCATGAATTCCTGTTTTATGACTATACATTAGATAAACTTCAAATGATATGTCAGCTCCCTTGGGCAAGTTCTCTGTGATGACTGAACTATTGGCTCCCATGGACAAGTTCTCTGTGATGATTTATTTCAGTCATAGCTAGAACATTGTCACCAACAAACATGGCATCACAATCTAATTTATTTCAGTCATAGCTAGAGCATTGTCACCAACAAACATGGCATCATAATCTAATTTATTTCAGTCATAGCTAGAACATTGTCACCAACAAACATGGCATCACAATCTAATTTATTTCAGTCATAGCTAGAACATTGTCACCAACAAACATGGCGTCACAATCTAATTTATTTCAGTCATAGCTAGAACGCTGTCACCAACAAACATGGCATCACAATCTAATTTATTTCAGTCATAGCTAGAACATTGTCACCAACAAACATGGCGTCACAATCTAATTTATTTCAGTCATAGCTAGAACATTGTCACCAACAAACATGGTGTCACAATCTAATTTATTTCAGGCATAGCTAGAACATTGTTACCAACAAACATGGCGCCACAATCTCACTGTTGTTGTCATTCGGCATTGTCCTCCTGCAAACACACTTCAAGTAGTACATAATGCTTTGGAGGAACATACATTGTCAAAACTTGAGCAATAGCACCTGACACTTGAACCCATGGCAAAAAGAAACATTCAATTATTATTTTTTCTGTGCATTAACCATTTCAGGATCTCCAGGGAGTAAGTTGAGTTGTACAGTTTGGAGCATGTTGTACAGCCAGACCAAATTCTAATAACCCTGTAACTATCATACACTAAGTTGTGCCATTTTTGGATTAATAATTTGAGGCATATATGAATTCCCGAGAAAAGTTCCATTGTATTCATTTTTCTAATACCTGCAATGCTAACTGACATGTGCAGAAGCAAAGATATTTGCATGGCTGAAGGGGATAATGTTAGCCCATGTATATTTTGTTTTGAGTTTTTGCCATTCATATGAAGTGCAATTGCTTAGCAGGCATTCCTGCATACTGATAGTGTTCCGTGCTAAACGTCACGCAAAGAAAAAAATACGCAATTTTAAAATGCTGACTTTGTATAATGTTACATTCATTAAACATTTAATACATTTATGCTATAGCACATATTGAGAAAGGAGCCATAAAGAGTTTACTGGACATGATGTTCTATACAACATAGATGTGTAGAATATACACTTGGGATAATGAACAATCTCATTCTACTGAAGCCATGGTCAGACACATGTTTAAACCTTTGTTTTTGACCTCTTCATATTTCCTTGACCCCTAATGTTGCTAATTGTAATGCATCATACTTTTACACAAGCACTATTTATGACATCATGCACATGCAAATGTGCTTTAACATTATTACAATCAATGCTATGAGTAATGCACTTGACACAGACCAAAGTTAACTTGTAGCCATTAAATGCGCTTGTGTTGTAACATTGTAACATTCATCACTTAACTTCCAAGTGTAATTCAGGTTCGAGCATAGCAAAGAAAGAAATGACAAGGCTTTATTTTCACCCTTAAATTCAAACAATTTGTAACGTGGATTCAAGATCATCATAGCTTGTGCTATTCTTCAGAACTTACTGCATTAAAATATTGAGCTACTGAGAAAGTTACACGGCAGGTGTATTTTCTGCATTCAGTACTGTCCAGAGTACTGACTAAGACTGTCACCAGTTTCACTTGCGCAGTTGAGGGCTAAGTCTTTGCCCGTGTGAAATAAATTTTTGAATTTTTGCCTTGGGAAATAGACTCTCATTCAGCAGCAGTCACTGCTGATGGGCACTGTTCCACAATGCCAAGCATGAAAAAAAAATAATTAAACAATCATAAATCAGTGGGATTATTATTTTAACTTGGTGGCCTTATACATGTAAACTGCTGGCAGTGAGGATCCCTGCTTTCTCAGAGATGTCACCCTTCCTAGGATTTGAACCCCAAAACCATGGCATTACTATGAAATACTGACATGACATAGCAAGGTAAAGAAAGTGGAGCACATGTACTGATCTTTGCACTTCTGACATTTTGCATTTGTCATTTGTTCTTTCATAGTAAAAGTCTTGTTGAATGTGATCATTGTGGACATTATGATAGCAAAGTATGTAAAAGTACAAACAAATTAGTGCAATACAAGAGTGTGTTGTTTCATTTTTGGTGTGATCCCTTTGTACCATGACTGTATTACATTTTTCAATGATTTTTTTTCTGTATATCTATGCTGTATATATTTGACATGACTTACAGTCACTTTGCCATAACAGGCACATTATCTTCTTGCAATATTTTAATGAAGGGTGTATAAAGGTTCTCTCCTAAGCCCAAAAAATGTACATGAAACCTTGTAGGTAAGCTTATTCTCTCCAACACCCTCTGTATGCGTACTTCCTATTAGCAAAGGTGAAAACAAATAAATGTACGTGCACAGCTGCTAATGTGCCTTGCTTACAAGGCAATAGCTACCCAAAATCCTGAAAATCTGCTCTTATATTGTTCAGGTGTATGCATGGCATTGTGTAAGTCCTAACACCAAGTTTATAAGCTCAGCACCTTTAGCAGATTGAGTGGTTCAGTAACAGTAATCATCTGACTCCTGATTTAGATGTTTCACATGTCTAGAGGGGTTAAGATATATGCAGAACCTGGGACTATGGGACTTCCATTGTGCTAAGGAAGACTGTTTGGTTTCCCAAATTGTGGTAAATAAAACCAGTCTTGCTGACTTTTAGGACTGTTACAGTGATACTTTTTTGGAGAATTCTCTTACCTGTCAAGGTATATTATATTATATACAATTACTGCATATAGATATATTTCAGAATGTTTATGTTTGAAAAAATAAGAGCTGTCTGCACTTTGCAAAGTTGTGTTTGTAATGAACAAAAAACAACCGGTAAGCTCTTTCATTCACATAGAACTTCTTCAGACATGGTTATATCACAAAAGCATAACATTTAAATGCTAAAAAGCTTACATGACTACTGCATTGACAGTGCTTTAACACTTTTTTACATAAAACTACTTTAACATTTTCTCTTTCATAATAATATTAAAGTGGGGTTTAGGTTCATTATAACTGACTAAGTGTTAGATGCAGAAAAAAAGAATGGATGCAGAAGAGGACCTAAATTGGAAGGAATATGCCTGGCAAGTAAGGCTTTATACAGATGCAGATCCAGGTATGAATGAAAGAGAAAATTTTAAAGTAGTTTTATGCAAGAAAGGGTTAAAGGGTTAAAGCAGGGTTAAGGTGAAAAGGTGGGTTTGTCAAAGAGATGAAGAAAGTAGACAAAAGTATAAGGAGATGAGGAGCATGGCAAAGAGAGAGGTGGCGAAGGCTAAGGATAGGATAAGGCGTATGGAGAGTTGTATGAAAGGTTGGACACTAAAGAGGGAGAAAAGGACCTGTACCGATTGGCTAGACAGAAGGACCAAGCTGGGAAGGATGTGCAGCAGGTAAGGGTGATAAAGGATAGTGAGGGAACACAAGTGAGGAGAGTGTGCTGAGCAGATGGAAAGAGTACTTTGAGGGGCTGATGAATGAAGAGAATGAGAGAGAGAGAGAGAGAGAGAGAAGGTTAGATGATGTGGGGATAGTAAATCAGGAAGTGAAACAGATTAGCAAGGAGGAAGTACGGACAGCTATGAAGAGGATGAAGAATGGAAAGGCTGTTGGTCCAGATGATATACCAGTGGAAGCATGGAAGTGCTTAGGAGAAATGGCAGTGGAATTTTTAGCCAGATTGTTTAATGACATTTTGGAAAGTCAGAGGATGCCTGAGGAGTGAAAAAAAAAGTGTTTTGGTACCTATTTTAAAAATAAGGGTGATGTGCAGAGCTGCAGTAACTACAGAGGGATAAAACTGATCAGTCACAGCTTGAAGTTATGGGAAAGAGTGGTAGAAACTAGGTTAAGAAGCGAGGTGATGATTAGTGATCAGCAGTATGGTTTAATGTCGGGAAAGGAGCACTACAGATGTGATGTTTGCTCTGAGAGTGTTGATGGAGAAATATAGAGAAGGTCAGAAGGAGTTGCATTGTGTCTTTGTGGACTTGGAGAAAGCATATGATAGGGTGCCTACAGAGGAGTTGTGGTATTGTATGAGGACGTCAGGAGTGGCAGAGAAGTATGTAAGAGTGATACAGAGTATGTATGAGGGTAGTGTGACAGTGGTGAAGTCTGCAGTGGGAGTGACAGATGAGTTTAAGGTGGAGGTGGTATTACATCAGGGATCAGCTCTGAACCCATTCTTATTTGCAATGGTGATGGACAGGTTGACAGATGAAATCAGACAGGAAGCCCTGTGGACTATGATGTTTGCAGATGACATTGTGATCTATAGTGAGAGTAGGGACCAGGTTGAGGAGTCCCTGTAGAGGTGGAGATATGCTCTAGAGAGGAGAGGAATGAAGGTCAGCAGGACTAAGAATATGTGCGTGTGAATGAGAGGGAGGATAGAGGAATGGTGAGGATGCAGGGAGTAGAGCTGACAAAGGTGGATGAGTTTAAGTACTTGGGATCAACAGTTCAGAGTAATGGTTAGTGTGGAAGAGAGGTGAAGAAGAG
>NC_056737.1:1216965998-1217003498 GCF_019279795.1 Protopterus annectens | reverse complement strand
GAGAGGATGAAGGAGGTAGATATTGGTTCTAGGTGGAAAGGAGGGGGGGTAGGGCTTGTAGTGGTCAAATTGGCAGTGTCAGGATTTTGTTGATTAGCTGAGTTTTGCACTGCTGTAGTAAAGAAGGTATTGAAGGCATTTGCTATTTTTGTAGGGTCATCAGAGTTGGTGCTAAGTGGAGCTGGTGTGTCTACTTTACCAGGGGATATAAGCCTGTTAATAGAGGTCCAGAACTTCTGTGGTTGTTGAAGTGAAGATTGTTGGAGTTGGATATAGAAGTTTTTCTTGTCCTGTAGGATTGCTTTTTTAGTTAGATTTCTTTGTTCCCTGAAATTTTGCTGATCAGTTATGAGTTTTGTGGTACGCCATTTGGTCCAAGATTTATTCCTGGAAAGGATTAGCTTTTTAGTCTGACTTGTGAGCCATGCTGCTGGTTTGTTTTTCACTCTTATGGTTCGAATTGGGGCATGATGATCTAGGATTGTTAAGAAGGTGTTGTTGAAGTAGGATACTGCTTCATTTACTGGAAGGGACTTAAGGGGTTCCCATTTACAATGTTTAAGTTCAGTTAGGAACAGTTCCTGGTTAAAGTGTTTTTTACTGCATATAGTTCTAACAGGGGGAGAAATGTTAACGTTTGTTTTGTGTCTGATTATATATATTAGAGAGTGATCGCTAAGGTCATCAGGTAGGGTTCCTGTTTTATAGTTATGCTCTGGACCATTTATTAATATCCAGTCAAGAATGCTTTCTTTGTTATTGGATTTGTTTATTCTAGTTGTGGAATTGATAAGTTGTGTGAATCCATTTAAGTTGATCAGAGAGGATGGATTGGTACTGTTACATAAATTCCAGTCGGTATTAACGTCTCCTAGTAGTATAGTTTCTTGTGGATAATTTAGAGAAAGCCAACTTAATAGGTCTTCGAGTTTATCGTGATTGTTACCTGGAGGGAAATAAGTACAGATGATATTAAGTGATTTTTGGTTGTTTAGTTGTAGTTTTGAGATAATTATTTCAGCATTGCCATCAGAATGAAGTTTGTGGTTTATTTTGTTGATTTGTAATCCTGCTTTATAAAGAATTGCAACCCCACCACCTTTTTCTTGATGCGATCTTGTCGAATAATATTGTAACCTGGGGGAATAATTTCAGTATCTGTTATTGTTGGTTTAAGCCATGTTTCAGTTAAACAAAGGATGTCAAAGTGGTAAGCATCTAGGAGAGCATGAACTTGAGTAATTTTGTTGCAGATACTACGTATATTAAGATGGGCAATTAAGAGTGTTTTAGAGGATTGGGCTGATAGAAGGGGATAGAATGAGATTCATTACTGTTAGAGAAGGATGAGTGGAATTCTGGGCCCGGGTTAGGATGAATATCTCCATCTATAAGGGAGTGGAGGACAGTAAGGTTATGATATTGGATAAGTTTGGGATTAAAGTCAATTAACTTTTGATTGTTAAGAATTGAGTGTTTTATATGAAAAAGTCGATGATATTTAGCATGGATGTAGCTATGGTTATATGTGGAATTGGTAAAGCTTGTGCCTAAAGCAGGGAGTGATGTAGTAGTGTATTTGGATGATATGAAAAGTGTTTTGAGAAGGGGTTGTTCATAGGAGGTAAGGAAATAGGTAGTGGTAAGTGAAGTGAACAGTGAGATTAATAGTAGACAATGGCATGGGTTAGGCATGTTAAGAGAAGAGGGAAGTCAGTTTAGTTAGCAAGATAAGGAGAAGGACTAGCTTTAGTGAGAAAGGCTAGAGATGAATAGGGAAAGGTCTGTATCTAGGGGGTGAGAAGATATAAGTGAGGGGAGAGGTTGGTAATAGGAGAGTAATAAGTGGAAGTAGGCAGAGGAGGAGCAGAGGAGGAGCATATATATATATACACACACACACACATATATATATATATATATATATATATATATATATATATATATATATATATATATATATATATATGCACACATACATACACACATACATACATACATACATACATACATGCATACGTTACTGTAAAGTTTATTTGTATTTGCATTTATTTTTGTTTTATTCTGATTAGGTAGCATATTGTGATTGCAAAAACAAAAAGGCCAGGCAGTCAGTGAATCAACAGAAAAACTTTAATAAAACAATAAATGCAAGAAAAAGATAAGTGCTTTTGTAACTGCTCAGGGTACTTCGTCAGATCTAGTAACAACACCAACAGCGTGAAAGCGAAATAAAACAGAACTACAAACACAAAAATCCACCCAGTGGTCTCCAATAACAGCCAAAATCATAAACGGTCAGTCTTACAATAAAAACACTTTTATTTTTTAATAAAAGTGTTTAGATTATAAGTCTGACCATTTGTGTTTTTGGCTGTTATTGGAGACCACTGGGTGGATTTTTGTGCTTGTACTTCATCAGACTGTTGACTCACTGACTGCCTTTCTGGCTTTTTGTTTTTGCTGATACATTCATTATATGTGCTGGCTTCTGTTCCTTTTGTGTGATATTTGTAGCATATTGTGTTTATTTATTTTTTATTTCTTTTGTTTTTGTATTTTCTAGGTTTGCTCACAGGTCAGATTGGCACCAGCACTCTGCAGCCTCTACCTCATGATGTTAGTGGATAAGTCACCTCTGACAATGATGACGGTGATGATGAACAGGCATAATCTGGAGTGCAGATTGTATGTCTGATATCCCCTTCCCAAAGTTTGGATGCAGTATCCCTATGCATACCGATGATATGGAACCATCTGAGATTAGACAGGTTCAGGGGGGACACAGTTAATCAGGGTAGTGTTGTTAACCCAGTTAACTCATTCCCTCCAGTTCATCTCTTTTGAATGTATACCTTTAACTACCAGCTTGAGCTTTTAAAAAATGAAGTTATCACCTTACAGTTCAAAGAAATTCTCATATCTATGGAACAATAAGTGTTATTAGAAAGCTGTAAATGGCAAACTATTCAGGATACATTAATCTTTACATCAATGGCTTCATTCAGTTTGATGCTTTAAAATAGATTTTATAAGTAAAAATAAAGGCAGTGAATATTAATTTTGTAATGTTGTATAAACAGCTTATGATATCTCAGTAACCATTCAAGCAAGACACATACAGCCAGCAGGATTTTCTTCATACAACTGTGAGCTTTCATATGAGGCTATACAGTTCTGTCTGTGTTATCTAAATGTTGAGATATTTAGAGAAAATGAAAATTATTATAATACAAATAAATAGTATACAAATAATATTAAATATCTCTTTATTTGCATTAGGCATAGGTAACATAGTCACACAACAGTGTTTGCCATCATGTATGCTTTAAGATGAAATCTTCTGATACTATGTTTGTAACAAGGTTTTGGAATTATTGATGCAAATATGAGCAAACAATATTTGATGCCTAGAGGCATCAGTAGGAGGTAACTGCAGAAGCACTTGCAGGTGCAGTCAGCTGTAATAAATTAAAGGGATGGTGGAATCTCCCCATAGGCTTTGAGAGGATGAAGTACTACACAGAGATGTTGGTAAAGGTGCTCAGAGGGTGCACACTTACTACTTTTCCCCTGATGTTGGTGTGACAGCAGGTGCCACCCAATTTATGAGTAGGACCATTGTGGAGGCACAACCAAGTTCCACCAGGGACTAAGAAGAGATAGTCAGATTACTGCTTGTTTTGCATTTTGATATGTGAGACTGCATGAACCGTGTGTGCAATTCATTCTACCAGATGAATGACACTGATCCATGCAGCGTCTCTTATGGAATGTGTACTGGAGATATTCAGCCTCCATGAGGTCAAAGAGACAATGCTTCCTCTGCTGTAATGGAACCACTTCCACTGCTCCATCAGTGATGGATGTTTTCACACCCAGATGTAGCCGGTCATGTAGTTGTAGACATTGTCATAATGAAAGGTCATCCAGCAGGCATCATTCACATTCAGGTAACACACAAACATCTAGCCAGGGTCATGGAATTAGCAGAGCATTTCTTGGCAGATGTAGCACACTTTATCGAGGGCAGCAATGATGAAATGGATACTCTAGCATACACAGCTCACACCTGTCAATGATGTCAGGGTATAGTACTAGAGTGCTAGCACAAATGTGTTGGCTGTATTACTGCTGACTCACACACTGTACACCTCACTTTGGCCATGCCACCACACACACACACACACACACACACACACACACACACACACACACACACACACACACACACACACACACACACACACACACACACCTTATGTGTCATGCTTGTCCTTCTGTAAACCATCCTTGCCTTGCATAAGTGATGATGCCTGTGTCCTGCCTTTTTCACATTTATGTGACACAGGGTGACCTATGTCTAATGCACAGGGTGCACAGCTATTAACTGCTCAATCATATTCTGGTTTTCATCAGGATTTGTAGAATTACAGTCTGATTTAGTTTGCAGAAGTTTAGCAGTGTTATTAGTTGTACTGCTCACATCGGTGGAACATTAACTTTTTTTCTTTTCAGTGTTGGATTGCAGTTCCTCATTTGTGTGCTAACTACTTATCTTTACTTTTATAGTTGGGGAATTCTATAAGTATGCTTGATCAACTCCCAGTGTTGAAGATGTTGACGCTGACTGACATTCTTTGAGTTTGTTTTACGTGGGACAGCTTTGGCTTGATGCACAAGTTGTAAACATATGCCGAAAAATAACTTTTTTTCCATTTAAAAGCTTCATAGTTGGTTTGATCTGTATATCTTGCATATGTCATTCATCTAGATTAATGATGGCATTCATGAATAGTTGGTCAATAGTCTGATGTTCTTCGTGTTTCACTGTTGCAGTCATTACATTAGGGTAATCCTGCTGGCAGGTTGCCCTCAGTGGGCCTGAATTCCAAAGTCTTGGGTCCTGCGTCAGCTACAGTTGCCCCTTCCCTGACATCAGGTCATCAGGGGTATTAAAGAAGCAGCTGATGCCATTTTCTTCAGTCTTTCTTGCTGTGCGGTGCCCGAAGCAGAAGCAGTTTGCAAGTGCCGGTCGGCCGACTCCTGAGATTTTTGTGTTCGAGTTTCAGACCCAAAGTCTTCAATAAAGCTAAGTATCCCATTGGGGAAACTTTTTTCTTGCTCCAGACCGATGTCAGAAAAAGTTAATAATTGTATTTCTTGTGGAAAGCAAATACCTCATAAGGATTTTCATTCTTACTGTATTCCTTACCTAGGCCCTGATCACAACGTTTCTGGTTGTCGGTTTTGTGCTAGATTTAACCAACGCACTATTAAGCGTTGGTATGATTTTGCTTTAAACTATTTTGAACGCCGGTTTAATTATCCAGAAATGTCATTGGATAGCCATCCGACTACCAGAGTTTACAAAAAACGGAAAGAAAAAGAGAGAGATAAACAACCGAAGTCCAACACCGACAACGAAGCGTCTCCTAAGCCAGTTGCCAGTTCTCAGTGAGGCGCTTTCACAGCCCCTGACACCCGCTACTTTAGAGTTGCAGGCTGCTACCGACTCCCACGTGGAGTCAGCTATGCCACTGGAAACTCAAGGTATTGGAACCTCGGACACTATTCCCTCAGATGGGTCTGGAGCCGCTGAGCAGGCACCGGCTTCTGAGGGTGTATTCAGACCCAAACATCTTTACATTAAACCAACTTCAGCTACAAAGGCAAAGACTAAAGCACCTTCCAAAGCAAAGAAACAAACTCAAGAGCCACGTGGACAGGCCTCTATGCCCAAAACACAGGTGCTCAAAATGGCCGAAGACTTGATTACCTTGATCAGGGGTTCCCATCCCCCTCCAGATAAGAGGCCTAGGCAAGAGACTGACTATGAATCTTCAGATCAGGTTTCTATTTCTTCTGATTCCTCTTCTGAACAGGAATATTCTCTTCCCCCCATGAGGAGTCTGATGCTGAAGAATCTATACCTTCAGCTTTTCCTCCAGAGGACTATTCTTTTGGGGAAACTTTGCATACCATGAGGGAGCATTTCCACTGGGAGAGCCAGTATTTTTCAGAATCTAAAAAGAGGCTCAGGGATTTCCTTTTACTACCTCAACACAGGCCTCTAGTCATTCTACCTGTGTTACACATTTTAGATGATGTGTTTTCAGAGTCTAGTCTGACACCCCCCCCGACTCCCTACCTCCAGCTCCTGTTAAGTCTGACAGATATTACAGGGTTACTGACTCGCATAAATTCCTTTTTAAAAACCCTGCTGCAGACCCAGAAACTATTTCACAGAGTCCCAAAAGAGTTAAGGCTTCCACTGCAAAAAACCCTACCCCCTCTGACAGGGATTCTAGGGCACTGGATAGATGGGGAAAAAAGGTTTACACATCTGCTACCTTGGCTATAAGGGCCTTAAACTGTCAGTTTCATATGCTCAAATATCAGCAACATGTCATGGCATTGCTTAAACTGAAAATGTTAAACTCTGAATGTTCAGAAAACAAGGAAATGCAGGATTTATTGCATGCAGCTGAACAAGTTGGAAAGCATACTTTGCAATGTGGTTTTGATTCTTTGGAGGCCTCCTGCAGGGCCGCAGTTATGGGTTCTGTAATTAGAAGGCATGCTTGGTTAAAGGAACAAAATCTGCCTGATCATGTTAAAGTTAAATTATTAGATGCACCTTTACAGCATGATACTTTGTTTGGTATTAAGGCAGAAGAGGTGTTAAAGAAAATGGAGGACAAAGCTAAATCTATACAAACTGTCAAAGATTTTTTATAAGTACAGCCACCTAGGTTTAGTAGACACTGGCCTGCAAAGAATTGGTCCTTTCCTGTGTCAGATAGACCTCAAAGGGACAGATCCAGACACCCTAGAGGCAGATCCTAGGTGCAAGATTCATACAGGTCAAAGCAATGGGGTGCTTCTACCTCCAAAGTTGGAGAAGATAAATCACAGTCATACAGGAAACAGTCCCAATGACTTCACCCTACTGGCACCAAACACTTATGTCCTGGCAGCACCCTTAGGGGGAAAATTAGCACTTTTTTCACAAAACTGGCACATTATAACCCAGGACAAGTGGGTTCTAAATATAGTGTTGCAAGGCTACAAGTTCCATTTCCATACCCTGCCAAAAGCAAACGGTTGGCCAGATCTCCAAAAAAATCAATGGGCAGAGGCGCAAAAACAAGTCTCATCCCTCATGGACATGGGGGCCATTCAGCAAGTACCAGAACAAGAGCAGGGACAAGCATTTTACTGAAGACTGTTCTTGGTATCCAGAAAGGATAAGGCCTGGAGACCAATACTGGATCTATCTATTTTGAACAAATTCCTGGATATACCAAAATTCAAAATGTTGACTTTGCAGCAGCTTCTGCCCATGCTGGGCAATAATGTTTGGCTTGTGACTTTAGACCTAAAAGAGGCATACCTGCATGTCTCAATCAGACAATCATGCAGAAGATACCTCAGATTCAAGGCTGGCTCAATGCATTACTAATTCACTGCACTGCCCTTTGTCTTATCTACTGCACCCAGGGTCTTTACAAAGTGTCTGGCACCAGTAATTGCATTCTGCAGGCAAAAAAGAATACAAATATATCCTTACTTGGATGACTGTCTAATTCAAGCAGAGAACAAGGACATTCTTCTACAGCATCTGGCATTTGTGAAATGGCTTCTAACATGCCTAGGATACACAGTCAACGAAAAAAAATCAAAACTAGTACCCTCTCAAGAGATAATATTCCTGGGTGCAAGCTTAAATACAACTGCCCAGATGGCTTATCTCACGCCAGACAAACAAAGGCAACTGACTACCTATTTCAAAATGTTGGCAACAAAGGCCCAGTTATCTGCAAGAAAAAATATGCAGGCTTTGGGCTTCATGGCATCCTGCATCCTACTAATTCCATATGCCAGACTGCATATGAGGAAACTTCAATGATACCTAAAAAGAGTTTGGACTCAACATTGCCACAGCCTGGAAACAATGATTACTCTCATTCCCTGCCTGCAACAGGAGTTTTAATGGTGGGCGAAGGCTTGTCACCAGAACAAGGGACAGCCATTCACATTACCCGCAGCCAGGCAGACACTCACAACTGGTGCTTCAGATTATGCCTGGGGGGCCCACATGGCAGGAAGATGCATTCAGGGCACATGGTCCTCAAACCAAATGCATCTACATATCAACCAAAAGGAGATGCTAGCTGTTCAAAATGCCCTGACTGCCTTCAAGGACCTACTTCATCCGGGACAATTACTGATAATTACAGTCAACACCACTGTCATGTGGTATATAAACAAGCAGGGGGTCACACATTCTTGCCCCCTTTGCAGACTAACCATGACTTTGTGGGACACAGCATTGACTTACCAAGTACATCTGCAGGCACAATTCCTGCCAGAAAAGGAAAACACTCTGGCAGACAGACTAAGCATAAACCTCATGGATCCCCACAAGTGGCAGCTGGATCCACAAGTCTTCAGCATGATAGCAAGGAAATGGGGATGCCTGGACACAGATCTATTTGCCTTCCCTCACAACTACCAACTAAAAAGATTCTGTACAAGGACTTATCACAGACAAGCATGGAACGTGGATGCCCTATCTTTCAGCTGGAAAAAACTATCAGTATATGCCTTTCCTCCACTGCCTCTCCTCCCCAAAGTACTCCTAAAGGTCAGACAGGAGAAGCCAAAGATGATACTGATTGCCTCAGACTGGCCACACCAGTACTGGTATCCAGTCCTAAGGAACTTGTCTCAATGCCCAGCTTGGACCTTGCCTCAAATACCTCATCTACTGTCCCAGCAAAACAATCCGATCCTGCACAGCCAACTCAATACTTTAAACCTGGCAACATAGCGGATAATGTAGTCATACAAAACACACCTCTCAGTAAAGCTGTGATGGATGTCATTTTGGAAGCCAGAAGGCCTACTACTTGAAAATCTTATGCTGGAAAATGGAAGAGATTCTGTGCTTGGAACCAGGCACAAGGAACTGATACAACTGTTCCAAATATTCCTCAGATTTTGCAATACTTAACTGAGATGCTGGACAAAGGCCTATCTTTTTCATCAATTAAAATTCATACCTCTGCCATTTCAGCTCATTACAAAACAGATCCACCATTTTTTTCTCATCCTTTACTAAAGCAGTACCTCAGAGGAGCCAAAAACGTAAGGCCTCCAAGGAGATCACCAATGCCTGCATGGGACCTCACCTAGGTCTTAGAAAAACTCACCCTGCCTCCTTCTGAGCCAGCTGCTACTGCCGACATAAAGTTTTTATCTTGGAAAACAGCTCTGCTCCTAGCAATAACTTCTGCAAGACGGGTTTCAGAGCTACAGGCACTCATGGCTGTGGAACCTTTCATCATGTTTTATCCAGACAGGGTCTCTCTGAGGACAAACCCAACATTTATGCCTAAGGTAGTGTCCAGTGCGCCTCTTAACCAAACTATTCATCTGCCAACTTTTTATCCAAATCCACAGAACAAGGGGGAGAGAATTCTGCATTCTTTGGACGTACACAGACAACTTAGATTTTACTTGGACAGAACCAAAGTTTTCAGGAAGACAGAAAATTACTAGTGGCATATGCTGCAGGAACACAAGTAAAGGCTATCTCAAAGCAGATTATTTCAAAGTGGATATGACACTGCCTTCATTTCTGCTATTTATGCCATGGCAAGCCAGTGCCTAAGGGCATTTGGCCACATTCAACCAGAGCTGCAGCCACTTCAGCAGCCTTTCTCAGGGGAGTACCAACCAAAGACATATTAGAGGCTGCTACTTGGAGTTCAGTGCACACCTTTACAAAACACTATCATCTGCCACTCTACTCTAAATCCAGGGCAGGCTTTGCCACTGCAGATCTGCAGGGCCTCATAGCTGCTCCTAATGCTGTTTAGCTCCAGCCTTCCAACCATAGCTTTGGAACTCTACCCAAATGTAATGACTGCAACATTGAAACACAAAGAACTTAGTACAGTTGTGTACACTTACCATAAATGTAGATGTCCGAGAGTATTCACTGTTGCAGTACAGGTTACCCACCCACCATTCCCCTTTTTTCAGCTGGAACTTTTCTTTCCTTCTCTGATTCATACAACCTATGTGGTGTATTTGCTTGTAGATGAAGGTAAAGTTTATATTGGTGTATGTATTTATATATATATATATATATATATATATATATATATATATATATATATATATATATATATATATATATATATATATATATTGGCTACCCTTTTGGGGGCACCTGACATCTGGGGCAAGAATAACTGAAGAAAATGGTGTTGGCTGCTTCTTTAATACCCCTGATGACCTGACGTCAGGGAAGGGGTGACAGCAGCTGACGCAGGACCCAAGACTTTGGAATTCAGGCTGACTGAGGGCAACCTGCCAGCAGGATTACCCTAATGTAATGACTGCAACAGTGAATACACTCAAACATCTACATTTATGGTAAGTGTACACAACTGTACTTTATTACTCATATGCAGTACATAAATATATAGCAAACATTTATCAGTACTTTTCTGTTAAACTCCTACTACGTCTCCACACTGCTGTGTTTCGGCACTATTTCATCATTCATGCAGGACTGAGAAATGTGATGTGAAAAGCATCATTTTCATTAAGTAAGGTTAACTTTTTTAATTTCATTTGGCAGGTGGGCAGTACTGCAAAGACGAATGTCTTGTCTGGTGCTGCACAATCCCAGTTTTTATAATGTGGAGAATGACTCCTTTCATTTGCATGTGAGGGCTGACTGAATAATCCAGGGACTGTGAGCTTTGACAAGACCTTTTTTTTTTATGGGTATTGTACTGCAGTACAACTCTGATGACTTTTTCAGAGCACCTCGCGTAGCTGAAAACATACAGCTGCAATGTGATGTGTAATTTATAAAGTTTGCAGTTGTTGATTTGACAGTAGTATACAGTAATACTGACAATACATGGTAAACATCACCAGATCCAGCCACATCCAGTACTATGAATCTTTTCACCTTCTCTTCTAATGGTATTCCCCTACATTAACCTTCTTCTACAGTGAGACAGGATTCTGTCAAGTATTACACTGGAAAGGTTACTAGCTTCTGGCCGAAAACATGCGTAAAAAAAAAAAAAACTGCCGCAGATGGTAGGGTTTAATGGTGGACTGCAGCTATTTCTGCAAAGACCAAATGGTCCTGTACACATAACATGACAATAGACACTTGGCAGTCAGTTGTACAGGAGTAGTTGTCACCCACAAACTTGTGTCCGGTAGGGAAATACTAGCAAAATACAGCAATGGGAACTGGTAGGGCTTTAACGGAAAAGTACCCATTTATCTCCTCATTGTAGGTTCAGCATTTACCTTTGTTACTGCTGCTGAGAACATTACAGCCCACAGTTGCCTTATCTCTGATGCACACAGTTGCCAGCCAGTACTTGGGTAATTAAAGGCTGTTAGGTTTCCATGCATTGCTGTTTATGTTTGCATGTGTTTAGCTCTTTTTTTGTTTGTTTTTTTATGGGTGAGTGTATGTGCATCTGTGTGTGTGTGTGTGTGTGTGTGTGTGTGTGTGTGTGTGTGTGTGTGTGTGTGTGTGTCCTGTGCACTTCTTAGCTAATACCATAGCATATTGTACATGCCTCCATCTCTCATAAATGAGCACTGTGTTGTGTATAAAAAAATAACAAGTTTAAAGTAAGAATAACCCAACATCTCTTAGACATCAGGCAAAATTTTTTTTCAGAAACTCACTTTCTAAACAAAACTATAATCCTCCAGCCCACCAAAAAGTTTCTGTTCCAGATTATTTACAAACTGGGAATGGGGCAACTGGAAGGCAATAAAAGTGTCACTCTTGAACAAATAGAGCACAAATCGCAAGCCCATTTGAAGGCACGCATAGCAGTAGGACTCAGTTCTTGTTGCTCTACGTACAGTGTTCTAACTTTGAGGAAGCTGCACCACAAGTCATGTTATTGAAAACATCTCATTATGTTTGGTCAGCATGCATTGTGTTTTTATTTGTTAGCATAATTTTCTCTGCATATGAGCCCTATAGAAAAGGGTATGGCCATTGTTTATATAAATGTTACCAGTATCAAATTAATGAGCCCCATAAAAGTGAGCACTACATTTACAGAGCAGATTTAGCAAACAGTAATGTGATCTGAAGACTCTTAGTCAAAAGTTTAAGATAGATAATGATATAGATTATACTACACCTCTGCATGAGAGCTGAAGACAATCTGGTAAAAAAGATTTGGGACACACATGAAGAAGGCAAGCGGAAATAAGGGCATCCAGCAAAGAAGTGGATGGAATGTGTGAGAGAAGACCTGCTGGGATAGTCAGACATGAGTGTTGAAAGGCAGGAGAGTGGCATTAAATAGGGAAAGACGGTGACAAGGCATGACAGTTCACAATTCACAAATGGTTAATATTTTGCAAAATACTGAAGTGTATTTAACTTACTGCAGGAATGAGTCCCACATAGCATGCAGAAATATACATTTATTCTTGGAGGATAGTTTTACTGAAGGCACCATACCACGTACCCTGTACCAGGTCTTGAAAAACACCCACCCTATTATTCCAACTATCTTTAGAATTCCAAAGTTTCATAAAAACATACTACAGCCCCCTTTGAGACCCATTGTGGTGGCACAAGGGTTTATTATACACCCCTTAGCCATGTATGTTGACAAAATGCTCAAGTCCTATTTGAGCTTCACTGACATATTGTTAAAGACTCCTGGGACTTTCTGGGTAGGCATCAGGTTGATTTAATTGATACGCCCCTAATTTTTCTTACTATTGATGTAGTAGATCTCTTTACATGTATCCCCTAGGTGGAAAGCTAGATTTCTTTGAAAATGCATTACTGGGCTATAATTATTTATCTACTAAGATATGACATTTTTATTAAACTGTATAGATATTATTCTTCCCAACAACTTTATATTTTTTGAAGGTGAGATCTACAAGCAGATTCATGGTTTACCAATGGGAGCAGCTTGTGCCCCTACCTTCGCTAACTTTGTTATGCTAGCTTGGGGAGAGAACATGTATTTAGATCACCTTTGTTCTCCCATTGCAAGCTTTACTTTAGAGTTCAGGTTGATATTTTTGTGCTGTAGAATGGTACACACGACTTGACATATGACTTTATTCAATGATCACACACAACTACTAGCTTTTTGAAGTTCACTTTTCAACACAATTCTGATTATATACATTATTTACAAACTAGGATCACTATTTCTAACAATATTTTTGAATCTACCATATACTGTAAGCCCACTTTTTTGAACTGTTATTTACATTTTAATAGTTTCCACCCAGTCACATATAAAAAGAGTTTGATTAAGGGCCAATTTGTTAGACTTTCTAAATTGGTTTCAGACAAAATAAGCTTCGAACATGAGAAACAGATTTTGTTTGACATGCTTCTAGAAAGAGCTTATTCTTTGGAATTCATTCACAAAGTAAGTTATGACATAGTCCAAAACTGGGGAACAAAATATAAGCCCCTGTTAGGAAAAGAACTACCTGATTCCATCACTTCTAATACCTCTTTAGAATCTGATGGCACAACTTCTAATGCTATTGGCCCTAAAAAATATTTTAATTGTGCTTTGGTATTGCAATACAGTGATTGTTCTAATCAAGTGAAAAATATTATTCACAAATGTGGTTGTTTTTTAAACATAATGAGTCCCTACACCAGTTAGTGGGTGACTAACCCTAGTTTATTTTTAAAGTTGCTTCAAATATTAAAAAGATTTCGGAACACACTAAATCAACTGAAGAGTTTAGAAAGGATAAAACAACCAACGGGACCAAAATGTGTGGTAGTTGTTGCCAGTGTAATTACATCTACACTGGTGTTAGTATGGTTTTGGAGATTTCCTTTAAAAGCAAAGTGTTCATACCATCAGGGAACTGTAGTACTCATGGTGTAGTATACATTTCTAAATGTATCACCTGTCCAGCATTCTATATAGGCAAGACAGAAATACATTTATGCACGAGAATATATGAACATTATTACGATATTTTGAAACAAAATTCCAAAAATGTATTATTTAGACATTCACAGGAGTGTTCTAGTTTTAAGAAATTTGAGTTTGGAATTCTGGAAAAGCTCTTTGTTAACCCTGGGGCAGTCATGGGAACATACCTTAGCATACCTCAAATTGTTCTGGCAACTAAAGCATAAGCTACTGAATTTCTTGGTATAAATGATTGCATCAGTATTCATCCAGTTTTGCAACTAAGATCTGCTAAATTATGAGTATTTACTACAGTATTTTCAACTGTGTTATTACATTATTAATTTATTTATGAAATTATTAAATTATTATCTGTAATATTATCACAATGTACATCATGAATTTACTACAGCTTTTCAATTAGTTAGTACACTACTACAGCTTTTCAATTAGTTAGTACACTGAGTGCATTTAAATATTTTTATTGGATCACTATTTATGGAATCATTTTATGGAGTTTGTATTTGGAAAACTCTATATGAAAATGAAATTTTTAACTTTTTATTTTTATTTTTCATTTGGAAAAAAATCTAACGGATTTTAAGTAGTTTGCTTTGTTTTACTTGTTTTCATATTCATCAAATGTGATTTCAGTTTAATTGAAAGGTCATATGTTCTTAATTAGTAAATATTTAAATTTCAGTTCTGATGAAGTCTTCAAGACAAAAGTACTGTACATAAGCAACAGTGTGGTGCTTGTGAATATACATTTCTGATTATTTAGTTTGAATATTTAATAGGGTAGAGTAATGATTGCTTTTACTCTGATGAAGTATTGGAATTAAAAGGACGAAAGAGTTGTCAATCTTTGGATTTTAACATTTGTATATTTTTATGGTCAAATACTTATCTTTTAATAAAAGTTGCAGGGAGTACGCTGGTTGGTTTCTATTTTTGTTTTGATTTTGTGGTTTAGTCACTTGTTTGTGTTGCAGTTAACAGCATGGTGCTTAACCATCCCATTTGGATACTCAAGGATTTTTTCAAACTGATTTAACTTGCTGTTTTGTATTCCAGCATTTCATGCCTCAAGCTATTTTTTGCACACATTTCTTTATGCTTTAGTTTATTTTTGTGTGTGTAGCCACTTCCTGGTGTTTGTTTCCATGTCGAAAATGGTAAAAAAGCAGATGATGATGATGATGATGAATGTCTGTATAAAAGGACATTTTAAGTTTTTATACTTCAATTAAAGATCATGCTAAACACAAAAATAATTTTATTTCAAAGCAGGGAATACATTTTAAGAGGATGACTTATTTGCTGAGTGAATACAGAGTCCTATTCATTAACTTTCAAAAATATGGCACAAAATCTATCACAGAAGTTTAGACCCTCAGAGCTTTTGAAAATCCAACACTCCAGGCTGTACAAGTTCATAGGTTCATAGGTTCATAGGTGTGTACTAGGCTAATGGCCCTGGAGCCTTTACAAGCCTAGCTCATAGAATTATCCTGGCATCATGTGACCTGACCTTAGTTCCCAGTGCCTCTGTTGAGTTGGGCCACTGGAGTGATCCCCGGGGTGAATTTTCTATTTCCTGTACACTCATCAAGATTTCTCTTGAAGAGGGCCAGTGAGATGCTCTGTTTTTCATGTATGGGAAGTATATTCCATAGCATGGGCAGTCTATGGGTTATGAACCTGTCCCTCCAGCATGTTTTGTTGGTTGTGGTAATGAGGTTGAGGTCTCTGGAGCGTGTGGTGCAGACGGATTGGGATTTCTTTAGATGTAGTATTTCTAACAGAGCTGGGTCAGACATTGCTTTGTAAGTCAAGCAGAGATTGCCTCTAAGTAGGCTATATGAAATAGAGAATAGTTGGAGTTTTTTGAGTCTGTCCATATAGGACAAGTATTTAAGGCCTAGGATCCTCTTTGTGAGGAACTTTTGTGGCCTCTCCAGTTGTTGCAGGTGTCTAGTGAGGTACATGCCAAATGGGGCATTGTACTTGATGATTGGCCTAATGAGGGAATAGTTGAGATAGATAAAGACCTCTTTCTTCCTTATGCAAAACTCTTAGTAATGAGATGTGCCACATAGAAGGACTTTCTGACCACAGTGGTAATCTGCTGTCAACCTGTGTTCCCAGATCTCTTATTATGCCTTCTGTGTTCAGTGGACTACCATTGATGTGGTAATTCATGGGAAATGGGTTTTTCCCAAAGGGGATGATGACATATTTTTTGGCATTGAGCTTAAGGTCATGGTTCTGACACCAGTCGTTGGTCTCAGTGAGGCCTTTCTGTAGGATGTCAGCATCACTTGGGGAATTAATAATGGCTCCCAACTTGCAATCATCTGTGAACTTTGTCAGCCAGAGTCCCTACGTGTTGGCCTGGACTTCTGAGAAGTAGATACCAAACAGGAGTGGACTCAGGACCAATCCCTATGGGACTCCACTCATGACTGGTCGGCAATCTGACTTGGAATCAGCTACTTTCACACTGTGGTTTTTATCTGTGAGCCAGTTTGCAACCCGCCTAGTGATATAGGGGTTGATGCCTAGCTTAGTAAGTTTTACTATGATTCCTGAGTAGGGAATGGTATCAAAGGCCTTGACCAAGTTGAGCAGGCATGATCTACCCTTCACAAAAATAAACTGTGTGGGATCCAGAGTTTGAAGATTTACTATATCCTTGTTTATTAGGTCCATGATGATGTGTGCATAGCTTTGCAAATCAGACTTGTCAGGCTAATGGGGCGATAGTTCCCAGTTTCTGTAGTCACTCCTCATTTGTGGAGAGGGATGACTATAGCAGTCTGTCATTCACTAGGTGCAAAGCATGAGGTGAGGCTGTGATTGAACAGGGCACACAGGTGAGGTGCCAGTTTACTCTATAGTCCATGTAGAACCCAGCCAGGGATACTGTCAGGTCCCATAGAAGCTGTATTCTTGACCTTGGACAGTGCTGTTTTAACCTGTGCAGCAGTAATACTGGGTGCCTGGCAATCTACTGGTATTATAATTGGCCTTTTGGGGGGAGAGACAGGTAAAGTTGGCACTGAATCTGTCAGCCAGTATATTGGCAATATCTTTTGGCTCGGTATAGGAGGTACCATTGTGCAATAGCTCAGAGCAAATATGGGTATTGCCGTGGAGATTATTTACATAGTGGATTACAAGTGGAGTTGGACTAGGACTGAATTCAACACAAGGTGACCTAGGCAGCTGTCTAGGGCCCAGTGCTGGTGGGGGTGAAGTCCATAAATCATAGGATCATAGGAGATAGCTAGGCTAATCACTCTGGGGCCCTTACAAGCCTAGGCAAGAGCTCATCCCCAGAAAAGAAACCACAATCAGCACCTGTCACCCCTGTCAATGGTCAATGAGGGACACAGGTGGAACCCCTGGGACAAATTTGTGGTTGCCCATCCACTCATTAAGGTTGTGCTTGTAGAGTGTCAGCAACGTACTTTGCTTGATGTGTATGGGGAGTCTATTCCAGAGATGGGGCAGCTTCTGGGAGACAAACCTGTCTTTCCAACAGGTTTTGTTAATGTCACATATTAGATTTAAGCCTTTTGATTGGGTGCTACACGAGGAGTTAGACTTACGGATATGGAGCATATCTAGCAGAGCAGGGTCTGAGATTGCCTTTTAGGTGAGACACAGGTCACCTCTGAGCAATCTGTACCACACAGAGTAGATTGATAGTGATTTGAGCCTGTCCACATAGGACAGGTGTTGGAGGCCATGGATTCTCTTTGTGAGGTATTTCTGTGGCCTTTCTAGTTGGTGCAGGTGTTTGGAGAGGTACATACCAAATTTTACCTGGACCTCTGAGATGTAGATGCCAAACAATAGGGGTCCCAGAACAGTTCCCTGAGGCACACCACTAGTGACAGGTCTGCTATCGGAGGCAGTGACACCTATTTTGACCTTGTGGGTCCTATCAGTGAGCCAGTTGGCCACCCATTTGATGAGATAGGGATTTACACCAAGTTATGTTAGCTTTTTGATGATGCCTGAGTTGGGGATTGTGTCAAAGGCTTTGGCCAAGTCAAGGTAAGCTATGTGCACTGACTTTCTTTCATCCATTGCCTTGGTGACAGTCTCAAAAAAGTCAACCAGGTTCAACAGGCAAGATCTGCCCTTGATGAATCCAAACTGGGTGGGGTCAAGTGCTTGGAGATTGCCCATGTCCTTGTTTATGAGGTCCATAATAATACACTTAATGGCCTTACAGATCAGACTTGTCAAGCTAATGGGGCAGTACTTACCAGGGTCAGTAGTGGCACCACCTTTATGCAAAGGGATGACAATGGCAGTTCTTCACTCTGCTGGAATGAAGCCTGTAATTAGGCTATGGTTGAATAGGGTGCTGAATGGCAAGGCTAGTTCTTGAAGGAGATGTTGCAGAATACAGCCTGGGATACTATCAGGTCCCATGGAAGCTGTGTTCTTTGCCTTGGATAGGGCTTTTAACACTTGATCTATGGAGATGTGAGGTGTGAGGCAAGTATCGCGGATGTCAAATGGGCCTTTAGGGGGTGATAGGGGTGAATTTTGCAATGAACCTATCTACTAGCAGGTTGGCTAAGTCAACATGATCAGTGTAAGTGGCATCTTTAAACACTAATTTGGAAAAACCTGGGCTTTGCCATGGAGGTTTCTGAAGTAACTGAAAAACGCTTTGTGGTTAGCCTTTGTTTTGGAGGCTAGTTTCTATTCATAATTGGCTTTGGAGGTTTTCACCAGTGGCCTAATTTGCTTGTTGAGGCTAAGGAGGGAGGTTTTCCAACTGGGAATTTGTGCCTTTTTACCCTTGGACAACAGTTTTTTTTCCATTTGTTGTAAAGCCTGTTGATAGAGGATGTCACCCACATAGGTTTGTGTTTCCTTGAGGAGCAGGTTTTAGTTCTGTTGGGCATGGCTGAGTCCATGCAGTTGCACAGGTACTTGCATACTGCACTGGCATACTGTTCAGAATATTTGTCTGCATCCTCTAAGGGGGGCAGTGGTGTGAAGCTACTGATACCCTCCCTTAGAAGGTTGTAGTCAGTTTTTGAGAAGTTGTTTAGCCTGGCTATGGCTGGGGGCAGCAATGGACAAGACAGACACTTCGAATGAGACAGACCGATGGTCTGATTTCACCAGTGAAGAACTTACTATGGGGTGGTGTAGCAGTCATCCATGTTGGTGAGAACCAAGTCTAGAATGCAATCTCCTCTTGTGGTGGATGAGACAAGCTGGTCTAGTGCATTATAATTGATGAAATCAAGGGATCATTGGGTGAGTGCATTAGATCATAGGTTCATAGGTTCATAGTTTAGTACTAAGCTAACTGCCCTTGTGAGCCATTTTAAGCCTAGCCAGTTTGCCCTTGTGAGACTCATACCTTGCACCTTGTGCTTGTAAGGCAAGCACCTTAGCCAATAAGCTACCCTCCCACCCTTTAATGCACTCACTGGAATAGTTCACCCAGTTTATGGCGGGGTAGTTGAAGTCACCAAGGATCAGGGTGTTAGGGGGTACCTTGATGGACTCAAGTAGGTCCAGGTAGGTGGAGTGGGTGTCCTGAGTCATGGAGTGGGGTCTATAGCTGGCTATAACTTGGATGGGTGTATTTCCAATTGCACCTGGAGAAGTTCTAGTGCATCGTGCTGACAAACCCGTCTGCAGGTGTGCTTGTCTTTAATGAAAATAGAAACTCCACTACCCTTAGTCTTCCCAACCTCATTTGGGGTTCGGAATGTGTGGAATGAGGTATAGCTTGGTAAGGCAGGAGTGCTCTCTGCAGCCTTGAACCAAGTTTCCATGACTGCACAGATGTCAGCATCTTCCAGTGCTAGGACAGCCTCCAGTGAGTGCATTTTCAGGTTAAGGCTCCTAGACTTAAGCAGCATGACCTTCAATTGGCTTTTTGACAGATCTTTTATGTTGGAAATTTGTCTGTGGGACATTGCCTAAAAAAAGGTACAATGGGGGGGGGTGGCAAGAGCCTTGGCCAGAATCCTGAATCCCAGGGGTGACAAGTGGAGGCCAATTCTGGCAAAGCATCAAAGTCTGTCAACCATGTCATCCCAGGCAGACTGGATCCCCTTGGAATGTTGAAAACAAGCTGTCTCATTTCATACAGTTCAGCTGCCATTCTGCTGTTGTTCAGTGACTCTATTTAACATCAGAAAGTCACTATCTCAATGGCTCTAAATTTGATCCAATGGGAGTGAGGTTTCCTGAAGCATGGCATTTTTTTGAATTGTCATTTGTAGTTCAAGTTAGTGATTCAGACTGCCATGTGGATTGCTATACAACAGAAACTGCTATACTGTGAATTAGATTTCTGTAGTGCTGTATGAGATTGCTTTGCTTTTACTTTGGCTTGGGTGCTTTGTGCCTGCTCTTTTACTGTAGATTTCTATACTTCAGAAATTACAGACATATGCGACATTATTACAAAAGTCTCACAAAGGGAAGTCAGGTGTGTTTCTGTTCTTCCTTAATTTTCCTCACATAATCTCTGGTAAGTTACTGAGAATTACCAATAATGCTGCCGTGTGGACTGATTTTATTATAGACTTGCTTTGATTTTTGAAACGTGTATTAAGACACAGCTTTTTATATTAGTAACTTTCTAAGTATATAAGAGACATATCTAAAATCTGTTCTTTTTTTTCAAATTTCTTTTATTTATTTATTAAGTATACAAGCATGAAAGAAAAGAAAAGTAAATACAAGTCATATCCATGTAGTATAGTTGACGTTAAATTGTACATTCCATAAATATGTAATAGTGGTTATTGCCCATTTTTCACATTAACATTCATATTAAACAGATTATCATGAGGCAGTTTCTTGGAACATATTAACATCTGCAAGCACTATTATATGTACAACATCAACCTATTTTTATGCTAATATTCTACTCTACTAATAAAGGAAAAAAGATATATATATATATATATATATATATATATATATATATATATATATACAAATATACAAATGTCACCCTAATACTTTGATTGCTAATCCATCACAGATGAGTTATTATCCTTAAAATACCTAGATTTTTAACAAAGTGTTTATGACAATATCTCAATTAATGTTTTACAGTACGTTTGGTAGTATGTTTGATTTCTGACTTGTGTATAGTTTCTTGACTAATATATGATTTTTCACCATGCTTTTGTATTCTGACCAAGTTAGTTTTGATCTATCAGTCCAGATTTTTCTATATAAGCTTTCAACAGGGTGCATAGAGTTATTTTAATATGTTTAGATAAATTATTAATGTTACCTTTAAATATATGTAATATAGCTGTTTTCCATGAGAGTGTAAATTTTGAATACCCTGATTTCTCTAATAGGATTCTAAGTGAACACCATAGTTTATAGACTGTTTTACAGCTCCAGAAGATGTGAAGGATATTTGCTTCTTTATTAGGACAAAAGGAACAGTAAGGTGACTTGGATGGGTTAAGTTTGTTAAGGTGTACAGGTGTGTGGTATGCGTTGCTAAATCATGAGCTGTGTGTATATTCATTTTTTGTATGGTGTCAATGTCACAGTATTTTTGATAGCTACTTCCTTTTGGTTTTCTGTTATCGTGTTATCTTTTCTTTCCTAAAACTTTGAAAAGATAATGGTGTTTTGATATTTAAGTTGCTATCAACTTATATGTGTTTGATATCATTTTCTTTTTACTTAATAGCATTTTTATAATTTGTTGTGCCAACTTGACCTCTTGTTCGACTACTTTGATATCTTTGGTAATATTGCTTATTAGGTATAAGATTTGTTTAATTATCAGGTTATATTTTTTGCTAGCTTTAATTAAGTTTGTGATATTTTCCATTGAAAGAGTTCTTATTTGGCAAAATTCCCAACCTGTATAATTTTTTATTATTGGAAATTTGTCTAGATTTACCATATAGTTTGTTAGTTTTATATCTGGGTTGTTGTGTACTGGTTGCAAAAGCGTGATTGTGCCTGTTAAGTTTAATGAAATCAGTGGCTTTTTGAAAATTTTGCAGTTGTTTATTAATATTGGGTGAATTTTTATTGAAATAAGAGTTTCCTGTTTTAAGAAGGGAATCGTTTTTGGATTGATTTTATATTTTATTATGTCCCGATGTAGTACACTGCAGTGGTGCTGCTGCGGTAGCGTTGTCACCTCACAGTAAGACGTTGTCCTGTTTGATTCTCAGCTAGAGTGTGTTCTGTGTGGAGACATGCGTGAATGGGCATACCTTCATAGAAGGTTGTGCGTCAGGGCTGGCAACTCAGCACATAAAAATCTACTTGCCAGTCATTAGTGGAGCGGAGTTCCGCTGTGGCAACCCCTAACTGGGAAAAGCCGAAAGACACAACAACAACATTATGTCCTGATGTAGTAATATAATCCATAATGGGTAGCATTCATTCCTTATTGGGTCATGATATGCTATCTGCATGATATGGCTTGCATTGATAATTTCATAATATAACTGAAAATCAGGAAGGCCTAGGCCTCCTTTTTCTTTTGAAGGTATTAACTTATTATAGCTAATTCTTGTACTTTTTGGGTACCACATGAACTTTGCTAGTCTAACTTTCATCCTATTAAAGAAGGTGACTGGTATTTTTATGAATATAGCATTGAGATGGAATAAAATTTTAGGCAATATGTTCATTTTTATGATTGCGGCTTTTGACAAGGTAGATAATTTAAGCTTTTCCCATTTATTAATATTCTCAACTATATTTGACCACGTTTTACCAATATTATTATTAAACATTTCTGCTTGTGTATTACTAAGATTTATATCTAAATACTTCAGGGTGTATTACACTTTAATATTAGTCTCTGGAAAGTAAAATTCCTTATGTCCTAATGGGTTAATTGGATATATGATTGATTTCTTGGAATTAATTTCATAATTGGATACCTTGGAAAAATTTTCTATGGATGTTAGGATTTTATTTAAATCAGTATTGGGGTATTGAAAGTAAATATTGAGATCATCTGCACATGCTGTGTATTTAACATGAGTGTTAGAGACAGAAATAAGATGATGGTATGTTCTCTGTGTAATTTGCAGTAGTAATGTTTCTATGTACAAATTAAGCAGGTTTGGTGAGAGTGGGCACCCCTGTCTAGTACCATTAACTATTTGTATTGGTTTAGAAGTTTTCTTATTAATATAAAGAGTTGTAGTTGCCTTAGTATATAGTGTTTTGATCATCTTTATGTATTCCTTTGGAAATCCAAATTGATCTTGTATAAACAGTAGAAAATTCTGATTTACTCTGTCAAAGGCTTTTGTTGCATCAACTGATAATGCACACTTCAGGGATTTGTCCTTAGCACATAAATGGGTTAAATCATCTATAGTTAATGTGTTGTCTTTTACTTGTCTATGACTCATAAAACCTAGCTGTTCCAGTGATATTATGACTGGGGCTACTTTTTGTATTCTTTGCGCTATAATTGTTGAAAATATCTTGATGTCCAAATTAATCAAAGCTATAGGCCTATAATTGTTTGGATTTGTGGGATCTGTATTCGGTTTTGGGATAAGCACGGTTTGGGAGTTATTGATATAGAGGTCTGATATCCCAACTTTTATAATATAATTGTATAGTTTTAAAAGTATTGGTGTTACTTGAGATTTAAAATGTTTATAAAATTCTGTAACATATCCATCAGGGCCCAGAGCTTTCCCAGGTTTTAATTTGTCAATAGCCCTACTTATTTCATCTTCTGTCAGTGGGCCTTTAAGATTATTAGCTTGAGAATCACTAATCTTAGGGAATTCTAAGTTATTTGCAAAGGTTTGGAATAGGTTCTCATTGATATGCTCTTGTGGGCCATAAATGTTTTGAAATATTTCTTTAAAAACCTCTATTATATCCATATCAGAGTTATATATCTTGTCTTTAAATTTTATTTCTTGTATTTTACAGTTGGAGTTCTTTATGTTGATAAGTCTTGCTAACATTTTCAAAGCTGTTTGCCCCCATTCTGCATATTTATGTAGCATTCTGAGTTCTGTAAATGTAAATTGTTGTGTTATAATCTCATTTAATTGTGTCTGTATGCTTGTTATTTGCTTCTCAATAGTAGGAGTTCCATTTCTTTGTAGCTGAATTTCAAGATGCCTTAGCTTGTTTTCTAATTGGTCTATATTTTCTCTTCTTTGTTTTTTGAAATATGATGCTTTTTGGATGAGGGTACCCCTAGCCGTAACTTTAAAGGCTGCCTATTGAATGTCCAGAGGGATATCAACACTCAAAAAACCTTCATTTAGATGTGTTAGAGAATTTATAATCTCTTGTTCCACCTCTTTATTTTTCAACAAATTTGTGTTTAATGTCCAGTTTTCTGTAGTGTGTATATTATTTCCAATTTTATTTTGTGTTATTTTTAGATTTATTTTAGAGTGGTCTGATAGTGATCTAGGTTCTGATTTATAGCTCACATCATAATGAACAAAGCCTTAAGAGATCAAAAATATGTCAATCCTAGACCAGGATTTATGGTATGGGGAAAAGTAAGTGTGTCTGGTACTTAGACTGTCTTTGTTGTTGAGTTCAAATGGATCTATTAAGTTGAAGTCTTCTATTAGTTCTGATAGGAATGCTGTGGCTTGGGGAGGTTGAGTATGATTTTTATTTGACCTATCTTTTAGTGGATTAATTGTTATATTCCAGTCCCCGCCAGTTATAATCGGATGATTTGGGTGCTTATTTAATAAAGTATAGATTTCAATTAAGAAATCGAGCTGATAGTTGCATGGGCCATAAACATTACACAATAATACAGGATTTTGTGTGTTGGCCATAAGCATGTAAAATAGCACCATCTTTCTTTATCATCATAGTTATAATTAATGGTGTTTCCTTCAAAAGATTTCTTAATAATTATAGCTGTGCCTCTTGATGAGGTACTGTCCCCAGCTGCTATTATTTTCTGAATCCATTTAGAGTTTTTTTTCTGTACCCTTGTCCCACTGTTCCATAGTCATATGTGTTTCCTGCAAAAAAGGTTATATCAGTTTTTGATTTATATATGAGGTGCATGAGTAGCTTTTTCTTCTTATTGTCCTGTAAGCCATTTACATTCCATGAGGCTATATTAACCATCTTATGTGATTGTTATTTTAGTTCTTCTTATACCTGTAGTATCAATATGTATTAGGGGGGATCCTTGTCAGAGCATTCTGAGTATGTTTTACTGTGAACTGATAAATAGTAACATGCAAGCGGAAGGTGTCATATATCTCTTTCAAAATTTCCTTGGTGCCTAACCACTTACGTCTAGCCTCTAAAAGAGAAAGGTTGACCCAAAAAACAAGTAACATAAACAGCATTCTAAACATGAGAAAACAAACCCTATCTACAATTTTAACTATCATACAATAATTATTTTGCATTCCAAAAAACATCACAACACTGCTAGGGTAAACACCACTCAGACAACAACCTAACTAAAAAAGCAAGTAGTGTGTTCCTAACCCAAGTAGGCAGTAGGGGTAGTGTGGTTCGCAATTTGTATTTCAGGTAAATGATAAACAGAAAAATATCATTTTATAGCTGAAATCTTATGGCTCGTTCATACATTAGAACTTCTTTTAGTTGATTAGCTGACTTTGCTAGTACATATTATGTTAAGTAAAGATATTAGGTTTATAATGTTATACTTTAAGCTTCTTATGTACCATTTATATTGCTAGGCATATGCGAATGTAACATAAAATGTATCTCCATAATACACTTCACTTTAACATGCATCACGTATATATTTTATATATATATATATATATATATATATATATATATATATATATATATATATATAATTATAATATAATATTATGATATATATATTATATATTATTTTCCTCTAATATTCCGACTGATATTAGTTCAATGTTGAGAGAGAGAGAGAAAAAAAAAATATATATATATATATATATATATATATATATATATATATATAAAATCAAAGAACGAGGCACAGTGCAAGCAATAAACTAATAAACGAAGAAATGCACTGTGTGAGGACAAAACTGCACCGGACAGCCGGGAAAACTACCAACAGCTTTATTAAATGTTTGAAAATCACCACGTTTTTCGTCACATAAAAATTAGACTTCATCAGACAAATGCACACAATAATTAACACCTATATATATGCTGACCATTCGTTTGAACTAACCAATGAAAATCTTGTTTAACAATGCTCATGAATATAAATGAATGTAGGTAAACCTAAAATGCCTGACATCTGAAGAATCGAAATGAAATAAAATAATTTAATTTCATTCTCAATGACATAAATACATTGAAATACAGACCAATATTTAAAAATGTTATAAAGATCAAATGACATTTGATGAAAAATAAATATATATATATATATATATATATATATATATATATATATATACATATACATGTATATGATGAGAGAGCACATACTCATTCTGTTAATATTAGTGTGACAGTCATTCCCAAATCTGTATCTTCTTCTTAAGCCTTTTTTTCTATAGGGATCTTTTAAACCATAGCTTTCTTACACAGTTCTTGTTTAAAATGTCTTCCTTTTATGTAACAACTGGATTACCAGAGCTGTAACTTTATTCTTCAACACTAACTGTCTTTAAAGGTTTACATGTATTGAGATAAAGAAAATTGCAGTACCTTTGTAGATTTTGAGCCATGCATCTTTCTTTTCTTTGAAGAAGAAATAGCAGTCTCTCGATTTTTAGCTTTGCAGCACTGTTGATTACTTCCTGGTTTTCGATCTGGTCGAGCTGTAGTTCTTATTGCTATGCAGTTGATATGTTCCTGCTATTTTTTTTTTGTGATTTCTAGGCTACAATAGCCTGGATTTGGCTCTGACATCACTAATGACGCTGACAATCCGGTACCAAGTGCCACAAATAGCAAGTTACAATAATCACGAAAATGTCCTTCTTTCACGGCAAACTCGTTTATTTTACTTTAAACTTTAAAATTTGAAATGCGATCACTTTACATACATTTTTCGTCAGGGCTCCTGCCCCAACTTCATCAGAAAACCAAAGCACGCCAAGCTGAAATTCATTTATATGTATGCTTTAATTAGTTCATTGATTAATTAAGATTTAAAATGATCTAAACCTAAAAGCAACACCAAAAAAATACTGTGTGTGTGTCATTCTATATACTGATTAAAACTCAACATTGTTTAAAATTGTTTAAAGTATATACGCATAGTGAGTTTTATGAATTTATGAATTTATTTGACATATATCAAGGTATATTTTAAATGTGTATTGATAAGTTTCTGTCATATTTTTATTTTCTTAAATACAACCTATAACCCATTATTTCATTTTACTTTGTGTAGATGGTCTATTTTAAAAGAAACAATTCTGCCCTAGACTCTGTATTACTATGTTGTTGTTTTACTATACTATAATAATAATAATAATAATAATAATAATAATAATAATAATAATAATAATAATGATACACTTCATAAATGTTTAAACTTAAAATCTTAAAATCCTTATACCTGTATACATGATTCATGGGTACCCCACCCAGGTAATAATAAAATTTACATCTGATTCATTTCTTTACAAAAATTAAAATATTTTATTTTAATTTAATTATTAATAATGAATTTTTAATGTTAAAATAGATGTTAAATTTTAATATTTAAGTTTTAATTTTTAATGTATAATATTTAATGTTAATGCACACATACTCTCAATGTAATAAATAACGGCATATGTGCATAAATTTATAATATGTATGTAAATCATTATAAATATGTATCTTAATTAAATAAATAATAAATAAATAAATGATGACAGTAATAATTATATGTTATGTTTTTGTTAGTAATAAATATAATGAATGATAATAAATAATACATGATACTTGTGTGTGTATGTATATGCGTTTTTCTCTACAGGTACAAACACTTAAAACATTTTAATACATTTTAATATAAAAACTTTCGTCTATCCAGGTTTTATCTATCCAAATTTTTTAACCTTAAAATACATTTTAAAGAACACATCTCATTTATGCCTGGAGGCCTACAGGCATTAGTTCTTAATTGCCACAGAAGCTCTCTTTTTTCTAATAGTAGACTGTCATTCCCTCCCCTATTGTCTGAAGTTATTTGATCTATGACTCTAAAGTTGAATTTATGACCTGGGAAAGCATCCGTGTGTCTAGCTAAAGCATTTGAGTCAACTTTAGAGTCATAGATCAAATAACTTCAGACAATAGGGGAGGGAATGACAGTCTACTATTAGAAAAAAGAGAGCATCTGTGGCAATTAAGAACTAATGCCTGTAGGCCTCCAGGCATAAATGAGATGTGTTCTTTAAAATGTATTTTAAGGTTAAAAAATTTGGATAGATAAAACCTGGATAGACGAAAGTTTTTATATTAAAATGTATTAAAATGTTTTAAGTGTTTGTACCTGTAGAGAAAAACGCATATACATACACACACAAGTATCATGTATTATTTATTATCATTCATTATATTTATTACTAACAAAAACATAACATATAATTATTACTGTCATCATTTATTTATTTATTATTTATTTAATTAAGATACATATTTATAATGATTTACATACATATTATAAATTTATGCACATATGCCATTATTTATTACATTGAGAGTATGTGTGCATTAACATTAAATATTATACATTAAAAATTAAAACTTAAATATTAAAATTTAACATCTATTTTAACATTAAAAATTCATTATTAATAATTAAATTAAAATAAAATATTTTAATTTTTGTAAAGAAATGAATCAGATGTAAATTTTATTATTACCTGTGGTACCATGAATCATGTATACAGGTATAAGGATTTTAAGATTTTAAGTTTAAACATTTATGAAGTGTATCATTATTATTATTATTATTATTATTATTATTATTATAGTATAGTAAAACAACAACATAGTAATACAGAGTCTAGGGCAGAATTGTTTCTTTTAAAATAGACCATCTACACAAAGTAAAATGAAATAATGGGTTATAGGTTGTATTTAAGAAAATAAAAATATGACAGAAACTTATCAATACACATTTAAAATATACCTTGATATATGTCAAATAAATTCATAAATTCATAAAACTCACTATACGTATATACTTTAAACAATTTTAAACAATGTTGAGTTTTAATCAGTATATAGAATGACACACACACAGTATTTTTTTGGTGTCTCTTTTAGGTTTAGATCATTTTAAATCTTAATTAATCAATGAATTAATTAAAGCATACATATAAATGAATTTCAGCTTGGCGTTGGTTTTCTGATGAAGTTGGGGCAGGAGCCCTGACGAAAAATGTATGTAAAGTGATCGCATTTCAAATTTTAAAGTTTAAAGTAAAATAAACGAGTTTGCCGTGAAAGAAGGACATTTTCGTGATTATTGTAACTTGCTACTTGTGGCACTTGGTACCGGATTGTCAGCGGTGTTGAGTTTTGGTTGTCGGAAAAGTCTAAACATTTTCGTGAGTTTGTTTTGTCTGACATCACTAATGACAAAATAACATTTCTGACGTGAGGTCAAAGGTCACAGGATGTCTCCTGTGCTTCAACTTCCTGGAAAAACGGCTTTAGAATGTTAAAACGGAAAATAAGGCTTATGCAGGTAAGGGATCTACAGAAATTGCAAAATAATGTTTACAAATACCAGTGTTGCTTTTATTTTGTCGGAATTAAGGTTTTTTTATACCATAAATGCATTAGAAATGCTAACAAGCACAGAATAAAAGTACTTACATTTCCCTGGTTATTTTGGAGGGATTTCTTTAAATACTTTCAAGAAGATTGAGGTTGCTTCTTCTTTGTTTTTCATTTGGTATGCAGAACCCTTATATTGGAATTGCAGTGAAGCAGGATACTTCATTTGGAACTTTATTTTGTTCTTTATTAAATATGCACAAAATGGTGAAAGAATTTGTCTCTGTTGTTTGATAAGTAATGGTAAGTCCTGTGCAACTGTTATTCTATTACCTTTCCAGATGATTTGTTTTTTAGATTTACCAGCTTGTAGAAGCATGTTGGCGTGAGCTGAATTCAGTAATCTCAGATAAAATTGCCTTGGAGCATTAACTGTTTGAGATTTTCTTAGTGCTCTGTGGGACCTCTCTATTACAAAGTGTTGTATTGCCTTATTTTTATCCAAACATATTTTCACATATTTCTATTATAGCAGAAGGCAGAGAAGCTTGTTCGTATGTCTCAGGGATGCCCCTGATAAGCACGTTATTTCTTCTAGATCTTGTTTCCAAGTCTATTATTTTCTGTTGTAGTTCAGACATTTCTGTGGCATTGTTACTTCTTTTGATTTCTTCTATCTTGTATTCATTTTCAGAGCTTTCTTTTCATTTTTCTGTAGCCTAGATGATATTTGATCTAAAGTACTTCCAAAGGCATTTAGTTTGGTGGAAAATGATTTTATTTCTTCTTGCAGAGGTATTAAAGCTGATTTGAGGTCTTCCAGTAAGAGGGATTTTTCAGTCACCATTTTGGCAGCCTGCTTCTCTGCTTGCAGCTTTGCAGTTCTTTGTTTTTTTGTACTTACTTCTTTCTCAGGTGTAGTTATTTGTGAAAGTTTTGTTTTTGTTGTTTGTGCTTCCATTACTTCCATATTAGTGCAATTGAAATGTTTATTTTCTTTGCAGAATCCTGTAGATTATCAGTGAGGCCTGTACTCATTACAGATGTTCCCCTTTCAGCACATGTGGTTTCGCAGATAAGTATAAAATTCTGTTTTTTTTTCTTTTCTTTATACAAAATCTTTTGAAAATATGGTTTAGTATCGAATATATTGTAATATTTCTTGACTTCTGCTGAGTTAGGAGATGTGTTGAAGCCTTGATTGGGTTAGATTAGAACTTTCTCTCAGGAGCTGTCTGTGAACTGTGCTTCCTAGCTTGTGGCCATCTTGGAATCAATCTAAAATCTGTTCTTGATTTTTGGATTTTTTTTTTATTCTGTAGCTAAATTGTTGGAAGGACATCGAAGTTGTAGAGGGTTGTACTATATGTTTCTTATGTAATGAGCTGGAATACACTTCTTAATCATTATTTACGTATTGCTCATTAATCTGATCAAAAACATTGGAATGCACACAGCCATACAAGGGTGTGTGTGTGTGTGTGTGTGTGTGTGTGTGTGTGTGTGTGTGTGTGTGTGTGTGTGTGTGTATTTGTGCATGCGTGTGTGTGTGTGTGTGTGTGTGTGCGTGTGTGTATGTAATTGCGTGTGTGCGAGTGTGTGCATGTGTGTGTGCGTGCATGTGTGCGTGCATGTGTGTGTGTGCATGTAGGCATATGTGCTTGTGTATGCATGTGTGTGCGTGTGTGCATGTGTGTGTGTGCGTCTGTGTGTGTGCATGTGTGCGTGTCTGTGTGTGTTTATGTGTGTGTGTGCGTGTATGTGCGCGCGCGTGTGTGTGTGTGTGTGCGTGCGCGCGTGTGTGTGTGTGTGTGCACGTGTTTGTATGTGTGTGTAAATAATAAGTTCCTGCCCGTGAAAGAATTTATGGTGTAATGAAAATAATCCATTTTAGTAAACAGAAGCATAAAAACATGAACTATGTTCTTTGTGTATAATCCTTGCTTTCCATGTTTTGTTGACTGAGTATATGTATTATATGAGTGAAAAAAAATATGGGTAGCATAAAATTTTAAATGCCATGCTTTTTTAAGCTAACTTTTTTTGCAGGAACAGAGTTGTGTGTTCACTGGGCTAGTTTGCAACAGTTGGAGTGGTACTTAGTGCAGATGAGTATGCAATGAGCTGTTGCCTGTAGTGTGGTGTGGTACTTGTGTTATGAGCTGTTAATGAGTTGTTGCCTGAAGTGTGGTGTGGTACTTGTGTTATGAGCTGTTAATGAGCTGTTGCCTGTAGTGTGGTGTGGTACTTAGGTTATGAGCTGTTAATGAGTTGCTGCCTGTAGTGTGGGGTGGTACTTATGTTATGAGCTGTTAATGAGTTGCTGCCTTCAGAGTCGCGCGGTACTTATGTTATGAGCTGATAACGAGCTGCTGTCTGTAGCGTGGTGTGGTACTTATGTTATGACCTGTTAAGTAGCTGCCGCCTGTAGTGCGGTGTGGTACTTGTGTTATGATAATGAGCTGCTGCCTGTAGTGTGGTGTGGTACTTCTGTTATGAGATGTTAATGAGTTGCTGCCTGTAGTGTGGTGTGGTACTTATGTTATGAGTTGTTAATTACCTGCTGCCTGTAGTGTGGTGTGGTACTTGTGTTATGAGCTGTTAATGAGCTACTGCCTGTAGTCTTTTGTGGTACTTACGTTATGACCTGTTAATGAGCTGCTGCCTGTAGTCTGGTGTGGTGCTTATGTTATGAGTTGTTAATGAGCTGCTGCATGTAGGGAGGTGTGGTACATATATTATTAGATGTAATGAGCTGCTTCCTGTAGTGTGTTGTTGTTACTATGTTATGAGCTGTTAATTGGATGCTACCTGTAGTGTGCTGAGGTACTTGTGACAGGAGCTGTTAAGAACTGCTGCCTGAAATGTGGTGCGGGACTTATGTTATGAGATGTTAATGAGCTGCTGCCTGTAAAGTGGTGTGGTACTTGTGTAATGAGCTGTTAATGAGCTGCTGCTTGTGGTGTGTTGTTGGTAGTATGTTATGAGCAGATAGCTGCTGCCTGTAGTGTGGTGAGTACTTGTGTTATGAGCTGGTAATGAGCTTCTGCCTGTAGTTTGGTGTAGTACTTGTGTTCTTCTTCTTCTTCTTTTGGCTTTTTCCCAGTTAGGGGTCACCACAGCGGATCACCTTGTCCGCTCATGATTGGCAGTGGAGTTTTACGGTGTTGAGTTGCCAGCCCGGCGCCCAACCTTCCACAGAAGGCACACACATGCACGCACTCACACCTAGGGCCAATTTAGAGTCTCCAATCCACCTGCAGCATGTCTTTGGGATGTGGGAGGAGACCGGAGCATCCGGAGGAAACCCACGTGACCACAGGGAGGACATGCAGACTCTGCACAGAAGACACCCAAGCCAAGGATCGAACCGGATAATCTCTTGCTGTGAGGCGGCAATGCTAACCAATGCACCACCATGGCCGCCCAGTGTGGTACTTGTGTTATGAGCTCTTAATGAGCTGCTGCCTGCATTGTGTTGTCGTACTTGTATTATGAGCTGTTTAGGAGCTGCTTCCTGTAGTGTGGTGCGGTACTTATGTTATGAGTTGTTAATGAGCTGCTGCCTGTACTGTGATGTTGTTCTTATGAGCTGTTAATGATCTGCTGCCTGCAGTGTGGTGTGATACCTGTGTTATGAGCTGTTAATAAGCTGTTGCCTGTAGTGTGGTGTGGTACGTATGTTATGAGCTGTTAATCAACTGCTGCCTGTAGTGTGGGATGGTGCTTATGTTATGAGCTGTTAATGAGCTGCTGCCTGTAGTGTGGTGTGGTACTTATGTTATGAACTTTTAATGAGCTGCTGCCTGTAGTGTGGTGTGGTACTTATGTTATGAGTTGTTAATGAGCTGCTGCCTTTTGTGTGCCATGGTACTTATGTTTTGAGCTGCTGCCTGTAGTGTGGTGAGGTTCTTATGTTATGAATTGTTAATGAGCTGCTGCCTGTAGTGTGGTGTGGTACTTATGTTATGAGCTTTTAATGAGCTGCTGCCTGTAGTGTGTTGTGGTACTTGTGTTATGAGCTGTTAATAAGCTGCTGCCTGTAGTGTGGTGTGGTGCTTATGTTATGAGCTGTTAATGATCTGCTGCATGTAGGGTATTGTGGTACTTGTTTTATGAGCTGTTTATGAGCTGCTGCTTGAAGTGTGGTGTGGTACTTATGTTATGAGCTGGATATGAGCTGCTGCCTGTAGTGTGTTGTGGTACTTATGTTATGAGCTGTTAATAAGCTGCTGCCTGTACTGTGGTGTGGTACTTGTGTTATGAGCTGTTAATCAGCAGCTGCCTGTAGTGTGGTGTGGTACTTGTATTATGAGCTGTTAATGAGCTGCTGCCTGTAGTGTGGTGTGGTGCTTATGCTATGAGCTGTTAATGAGCTGCTGCCTGTAGTGTCTTGTGGTACTTATGTTATGACCTGTTAAAGAGCTGTTGCCTGTAGTGTGTTGTAGTACTTATGTTATGAGCTGTTAATGAGCTGCTGCCTGTTGTGTGTTATGTTACTTATGTCATGAGCTGTTAATGAGCTGCTGCCTGTAGTGTGTTGTGGTACTTATGTTATGAGCTGTTAATGAGCTGCTGCCTGTAGTGTGGCGTGGTACTTATGTCATGAGTTGTTAATGAGCTGCTGACTGTAGTGTGTTGTGGTACTTATGTTAAGTACTGTTAATGAGCTAATGCATGTAGTGTGGTCTGGTACTTACGGTATGAGTTGATAATGAGCTGCTGCCTGTAGTGTGGTGTGGTACTTATGTCATGAGCTGGTCATGAGCTGCTGCCTGTAGTGTGAGGTGGTACTTATGTTATGAGCTGTTAAAGAGCTGATGCCTGTAGTGTGGTGTGGTACTTATGTTATGAGCTGTTAATGAGCTGCTGCTTGTAGTGTGGTGTGGTACTTATGTTATGAGCTGTTAATGAGCTGCTGCCTGTAGTGTGCTGTGGTACATATGCTATAAGCTGTTAATGAGATGCTGCCTGTAATGTGGTGTGGTACTTATGAGCTGTTAATGAGCTGTTGCATGTAGTGTGGTTTGGTACTTAAGGTATGAGCTGTAAAGAGCTGCTGCCTGTAGTGTGGTGTGGTACATATGTTATGAGCTGTTAATGAGCTGCTGCCTGTAGTGTGGTGTGGTACTTATGGTATGAGTTGGTAATGAGCTGCTGCCTGTAGTGTGTTGTGGTAATTATGTTATGAGTTGTTAATGAGCTACAGCCTGTAGTGTGGTGTGGTACTTATGTTATGAGCTGCTGATGAGCTGCTGCCTGTAGTGTGGTGTGGTACTTGTGTTATTGGCTGTTGATGAACTGCTGCCTATAGTGTGTTGTGGTATTTATGTTATGAACTGTTAATGAGCTTTTGCCTCTAGTTTGGTGTGGTACTTATGCTATAAGCTGTTAATGAGCTGCTGCAGGTAGTGTGGTGTGGTACTTATGTCATGAGCTGTTAAAGAGGTGCTGTCGGTACTGTGGTGTGATACTTATGTTATGATCTGTTATTGAGCTGCTGCCTGTAGTGTGGTGTTGTACTTTTGTTATGAACTGTTAATGAGCTGCTGACTTTAATGTGATGTGGTACTTATGTTTTGAGATGTTAATGAGCTGCTGCCTGTATTGTGGCATGGTACTTATGTTATGAACTGTTACACAGCTGCTGCCTGTAGTCTGGTGTTGTGCTTATGTTTTGAGCTGTTAAAGAGCTGCTGCCTGTAGTGTGGTGTGGTCCTCGTGTTATGAGCTGTTAATGAGCTGCTGCCTGTAGTCTAATGTGCTACCTCTGTTATGAGATGTTAATGAGCTGCTCCCTGTAGTGTGTGCTGGTACTTATGTTATGAGCTGTTAATGAGCTGCTGCCTGTAGTGTGGTGTGGTCCTTATGTTATGAGCTGTTAATGAGCTGCTCTCTGCAGTGTGTGGTGGTACTTATGTTATTAGCTTTTAATGAGCTGCTGCCTGATGTGTGGTGTGGTTCTTATGTTATAAGCTGTTAAAGAGCTGCAGCCTGTAGTGAGGCATGGTACTTATATTCTGAGCTGTTAATGATCTGCTGCCTGTAGGGTATTGTGGTACTTGTGTTTTGAGCTGTTAATGAGCTGCTGCTTGTAGTGTGGTGTGGTACTTATGTTATGAGCTGTTAATGAGCTGCTGCCTGTAGTGTGTTGTGGTACTTGTGTTATGAGCTGTTAATGAGCTGCTGCCTGTACTGTGGTGTGGTACTTGTGTTATGAGCTGATCATGAGCTGCTCCATTTATTGCGGTGTGTTACTTATGTTATGAGCTGTTAATGTGGTGTGGTACTTATGTTATGAGCTGTTAATGAGCTGCTGCCTATAGTGTGGTGTGGTACTTATGTTATGAGTTGTTAATCAGCTCTTGCCTGTAGTGTTGTGTGGTACTTATGTTATGAGCTGTTATTGAGCTGTTGCCTGTAGTGTGCTGTGGTACTTGTGTTATGAGCTGTTAATGACCTGTTCCCTGTAGTGTGTTGTGGTACTTATGATATGAGTTGTTAATTTGCCGTTGCCTGTAGTGTCGTATGGTACTTATGTTATTAGCTGTTAATGAGCTGCTGCTTTTAGTGTGGTGTGTTACTTATGTTATGAGCTGATAATGAGTTGCTGCCTGTAGTGTGGTGTGGTACTTATGTTGTGAGTTCTATATTTAGCTGCTGCCTGTAGTGTTGTGTGGTACTTATGTTATCAGCTGTTAATGAGCTGCTGCCTGTAGTGTGGTGTGTTACTTATGTTATGAGCTGATAATGAGTTGCTGCCTGTAGTGTGGTGTGGTACTTATGTTATGAGTTGTTAATTAGCTGCCGCCTGTAGTGTGGTGTGGTACTTATGTTATCATCTGTTAATGAGCTGCTGCCTGTAGTTTGTTATACTGCTTATGTTATGAGCTGTTAATAAGCTGCTGCCTGTAGTGTGGGGTGGTACTTATGTTATGAGTTGTTAATAAGCTGCTGCCTGTAGTGTGGGGTGGTACTTATGTTATGAGCTGTTAATAAACTGCTGCCTGTAGTGTGGGGTTGTATTTATGTTATGAGCTGTTAATGAGCTGCTGCCTGTAGTGTAGGGTGGTACTTATGTTATGAGTTGTTAATTAGCTGCTGCCTGTATTGTGGTTTGGTACTTGTGTTATGAGCTGTTAATGAGCTGCTGCCTGTAGTTTGTTGTGGTACTTATGTTGTGAGCTATTAATGAGCTGCTGCCTGTAGTGTGGGGTGGTACTTATGATATGAGCTTTTAGTGAGCTGCTGCCTGTAGTGTGGTGTGGTACTTATGTTTTGAGCTGTTAATGAGTTGTTACCTGTAGTGTGGTGTCGTACTTATGTTATGAGCTGTTAATGAGCTGTTGCCTGTAGTGCTTTTTGGTACATAAGGTATGAGCTGTAACGAGCTGCTGCCTGTAGTGTGGTGTGGTACTTATGTTATCAGCTGTTAATGAGCTGCTGCCTGTAGTTTGTTATACTGCTTATGTTATGAGCTGTTAATAAGCTGCTTCCTGTAGTGTGGTGTGTTACTTATGTTATGAGCTGATAATGATTTGCTGCCTGTAGTGTGGTGTGGTACGTATGTTATGAGTTGTTAACTAGCTGCTGCCTGTAGTGCGGTGTGGTACTTATGTTATCAGCTGTTAATGTGCTGCTGCCTGTAGTTTGTTATACTGCTTATGTTATGAGCTGTTAATAAGGTGCTGCCTGTAGTGTGGGGTGGTACTTATGTTATGAGCTGTTAATAAGCTGCTGCCTGTAGTGTGGGGTGGTACTTATGTTATGAGCTGTTAATAAACTGCTGCCTGTAGTGCCAGTGTGGTGTTTT
>NC_056737.1:1216919817-1216965498 GCF_019279795.1 Protopterus annectens | reverse complement strand
TTGATATGAGTTGTTAATGAGCTGCTGCCTGTAGTGTAGTGCTTATGTTATGAGCTGTTAATGAGCTGCTACCTGTAGAGTGGTGTGGTAGTTATGTTATGAGCTGTTTAGGAGCTGCTGCCTTTAGTGTGGTGTGGTACTTGTGTAATGAGCGGTTCATAGGTTCATAGGTTCATAGGTTCATACTAGGCTATCTGCCCGAGGGCATTTACAAGCCTAGCCCATCGTTTTGTGGCTTACGCCACCCCTTTAGTATGGGGAACTATACCCATTATTTTGCTGTGCCTCTGTCAAGCAGTGACACTGAGGTAATCCCTGGGGTATATCTGCGATCTCCCATCCATTGGTCAAGATTCCTCTTGAACAAGGCCAGCGAGGTGCTCTGCCTCACATATACCGGGATTTTGTTCCACAGCATAGGGAGTCTTTATGTGATGAATCTATCCCTCCAGCACGCTATTAATAGCCGTGGTCGAGGTTTAAGTCTCCCGCCCTTGTGGCTCTGACGGATCTAGATTTTTTGAGGTGAAGCATATTCATCAAATCTGGGTTTGACATGGCCTTGTATGTTAGGCAAAGGTCACCTCTGAGCAAGCGGTAAGCGACTGAATAGAGCTGGAGTTCTTTCAGTCGGGCAGCATAGGACCGATTTTTGAGACCCTTTATCCTTTTGGTGAGGAACTTTTGTGGCCTCTCCAGCTGCTGCAAGTGTCGGGTCAGATACATTCCGAATGGGGCATTGTACTCAATCATTGGTCTGATGAGTGATGAGTAGAGGGAGACAATGACCTCCCTTGATCTAGATGGGAATCCCTTCATGATAAGGTGGGCAATGTAGAAGGTCTTCCTAACTACTTTAGCTACATGGGTGTCGAATGACAGACTACTATCAACCTGGGTCCCCAGGTCCCTGATAACTTCTTCTGTGCTCAGTAGATTGCCACCTATTTGGTAGCTAGGGGTAACCTTGTTTTTCCCGAAGGGTATGACTATGCATTTTTTGGCATTTAACTTTAGGCCATGGCTCTGGCACCAGTTATCCGTTTCTGTGAGACCCTTCTGAAGGATATCTGTGTCAGATGTGTTTTCTACTATAAGCCCAGTTTGCAGTCATCTGCAAACTTTGTCAGCCATAACCCTCCTGTGTTTGCTTGTACTGAGAAGTAGATGCCAAACAAGAGTGGGCCCAGGACTGATCCCTGTGGGACACCACTTGTGACAGGCTTTGAGTCTGACATGGCGCCAGCAACTCTGACCCTGTGGGTTCTGTCACTCAATTAGCTAAATTAGCCTGAGTCATGACTGAAAGGAGTCATCAGACCAGCTCACATACCCGGTCAGCAAATAATATAATATAATATAATATAATATAATATAATATAATATAATATAATATAATATAATATAATATAATATAATATTATAATATAATATAATCAATTCAACGGCAAATAAATGAACCAATTAAACACAAAAGAACCCAAAATATACACTACCAAACAACCAACATAACATCCCTCACCTCATTCAAATTCAAAATACATAGATTTCTCAATAAAAACTAAAACAATAAAGAGTAATGCTTAAAACAGGGAACGATAGCCAATCAGAAGACATGATAAACAAGTGTTAAATACATTTAGAATGCAGTAAAATATAGTAATAATTAAAAAATACAGATAAAAATATCAAAGTGCCTAAAATAACATCAAATATTCAATAAACAAACCTCAAAAAAAAAAAAAAAAACAGTACCAAATGTCCTTAGGTCAAGATTCAGTAAGGTTAGATTACACCTCACCCCTCCCACTCAGAAAACCAAAAGAACACTATATATTTAGGACTTATGGTATGATCTGTTAAAGATCTGCTGCCTGTAAGGTGCTGTGGTACTTGTGTTGTGAGCTGTTAATAAGCTGCTGCTTGTAATGTGCTGCGGTACTTATGTTATGAGCTTTTAATGAGCTGCTGCGTGTATTGTGGTGTTGTAGTTTTGATATGAGTTGTTAATGAGCTGCTGCCTGTAGTGTAGTGCTTATGTTATGAGCTGTTAATGAGCTGCTACCTGTAGAGTGGTGTGGTAGTTATGTTATGAGCTTTTAATGACCTGCTGCCTTTACTGTGGTTTGGTACTTGTGTAATGAGTGGTTAATGATCTGCTGCCTGTAGTGTGGTGTGGACCTATGTTATGAGCTGTTAATAAGCTGCTGCCTGTAGTGTGGTGTGATACTTATGTTATGAGCTGTTAATGAGCTGCTGCCTGTAGTGTGGTGTGGTACTTATGTTATGAGCTGTTAATGAGCTGCTGCCTGTAGTGTGTGGTGGAACTTGGGTTATGAGCTGTTAAAGAGCTGCTGCCTGTAGTGTGGTGTGGTACTTATGTTATGAGCTGTTAATGAGCTGCTGCCTGTAGTGTGGTGTGGTAGTTTTGTTATGAGCTGTTAATGAGCTGCTGCCTGTAGTGTGGTGTGGTACTTGAGTTATGAGCTGTTATTGAGTTGCTGCCTGTAGTGTGGTATGGTACTTGTGTTATAAGCTGTTAATGAGCTGCTGCCTGTAGTGTGTGGTGTTGATATGTTATAAGCTGTTAATGAGCAGCTGCCTGTAGTGTGATGTGGTACTTACGTTATGAGTTGTTAATGAGCTGTTGCCTGTTGTGTGGTGTGGTACTTATGGTATGAGCTGTTAAAGATCTGCTGCCTGTAGGGTGTTGTAGTACTTGTGTTATGAGCTGTTAATGAGCTGCTGCCTGTAGTGTGGTGTGGTACTTATGTTACAAGCTGTTAATGAGCTGCTGCCTGTAGTGTGGTGTGGTACTTATGGTATGAGCTGTTAAAGATCTGCTGCCTGTAGGGTGTTGTGGTACTTGTGTTATGAGCTGTTAATGAGCTGCTGCCTTTAGTGTAGTGTGGTACTTTTGTTATGAGCTGTAAATGAGCTGCTGCCTGTATTGTGGTGTCGTACTTGTGATATGAGTTGTTAATAAGCTGCTGCCTGTAGTGTGGTGCTTATGTTATGAGATGTTAATGAGCTGCTGCCTGTAGTGTGGTGTGGTACTTGTGTTATGAGCTGTTATTGAGTTCCTGCCTGTAGTGGGGTATGGTACTTGTTTTATAAGCTGTTAATGAGCTGTTGCTTGTAGTGTGGTGTGGTACTTATGTTATGAGCTTTTAATGAGCTGCTACCTGTAGCGTGGTGTGGTAGTAATGTTATGAGCTGTTTAGGAGCTGCTGCCTATAGTGTCGTGTGGTACGTATGAGCTGTTAATAACTGCAGCCTGTAGTGTTATGTGGTACATACATTATGAGCTGTTAATCAGCTGCTGATAAAACAAACTAAGGCAGTCCGTAAATCGTAGGCTAGTTTAATGAAATCACTTGTTCAGTATAAAACTGCAGCAAAGTAAAATAAAATATATAAACTGTAACAATACAACGATACTAAGCGCTTTCACCCCTGCATATGGGGTTTCATCAGAGTATCCATTGTAACGTTCCCAATCCATTTAAATATGAAAACACCCATGCCAATTAACCAATCACTTTAGACAAACAATTCCTTTTAACAACATTTTGTCATTTAAAAACTTCCATTGTGTACTAAATGTGTTACCATAACACAGGAAACATAAATTAAATACATAATTTATATCATAAAAACATATGATGTATAAAATACATTGATTGTTAAATGTTATTTTCTTTTATTTAGTTTATATTTGTACCAAAACATCTCACTCATAAATAACCTTCTTCCCTAACTAAATGCTTATGTTTTAATGTATGAAAAATACTAAAATATGTATTGAAAATTATTATAATTATTAGTTTTGTACAAGTTATATACTATAAATATAATCTTAAGAAATATATAACATATTATGTTAAAATTTTGTTTGTATTGATAATATGTGTTTAAAAATATTTATGTCAATATATATAATATTGTTTCGATATAAATAAATAAATAAGTACATATATAAAAATAAATGTTGTAAAATATATGTACATATGTTTACTTGCTGATTACTATTTGTTTAAAAATACTTAGGTCTAAAAATCATAAAAATATTACTTAATCAATTGTGCCTTGTGCTTTAGAATGCTAGTAATGGAGATCTGTTCATTAATACCTGGAGGTCTATTGGCATTCAGCCTTAACTGCCATAAACACTCTTTGACCTCCAAAATGGTATTATCATCACCTCCTTTACTCAGGTTATACGGGACCTTGTCAATGATAAAAAATATAAATCTCTTAAAATCTTTGCACCTAGTACTGTGATTGTATAATGAATTAGTACATTTTTTGTTCTTGATGTCCCTATTGTGTTCCATAATACGATCTCTTAACCTCCTGATGGTTTTGCCTATATAATATGCCTGACAAGATAAACAAGAGGCCAGGTATACAACCATCTTCGTGTTACAGTTACATGACCCAGGGCATCTAATTGATCTACTATAGTTTTGTATTGCCACATATGGACCATCATTAATAAACTTGCATGTTTTACAAAATCCACATTTACTCATTCTGGAATTTTGATAAATAGTATTGTAACTGGTAGTTTCGAAGTATTCTTTTAAATTCCTTCCTCTACTATATGTCACATTTGGATGTTCTCCAATAATATTCAATATATCCGATGCATTCATAAATGCTGTTAACCATGTCTCGTGTAATATATTTAAAATGGATTGCACTTCATGATTGTATGGTAGAATATATGCATCCATTTTGTTGTTCTCTACTCTATCTTTCCTATTTGTTGTACTATCTCGTCCTGATGTTAAAATAGGTTGGTAATGAGTCTGTCGCTTCTGTAAAATCTCTTTCTTGACAGTGTTTAGTAATATAAATGGATAGTTTCTGTCCTGAAACATCCCTACTAATTTGTCAATCTCAATAGAGAATTTATTGTCTTCCGAAATGATACGTGATAACCGTACCATTTGTCCTTTTACTAAATTCTTTTTTTGGAAATGTGGATGGCTACTGTTAAAATGCAACAAAGAATTGGAGTAAGTTTTCTTTCTGTAAATATTGGTTTGTAAACCCACGTCATTCCTATAAAACAAAATATCCAAATATTCACACTCATCATAACAAATTTTGTGTGTGAATCTTAAAAAAGTAGATGTGGTGTATGGGGACTCCCATCCATCTTTACTTAAACAGTGGCAAGATTTGAACATCAATTTGGGCTTTGATTATGTGAAATTATTGCTCAAATATTTTTTGCCACTGGAGACTGACCTTCGAAGTAAAGCAGACATGTTATACCAGAGGTTAACAGAACGCTTTACCTCTGATTATTGTAAAGAGAAGCTTTGCTTGGTCTTTACACAAGTGAAATCTTTCAGTGATAGACTAGGTAAGACGAAACAACGCAAGCTAAGGAGGGACTTTCTAGATTTCCAAAATGGTCACGTATTTGTTTGGCCAAGGAGTCAAGATGGTCGCTCTAACTCCTCACAAAATGTAACAACTCCAAATGACATGAGAGACTGTGTGGAAGCTTCGAACAATCTGACATTTGTGGCAACCAATGCTAACCCCACCCCACAGACTGAAATATCTTCCATAAGGGTTAGCAGTCTGGACCCCATTGATATATCGAATGTGGGTACACCTCCTCCTAATCAAGAGGCGCTACAAGGGCATCGTAACTTAGGAGCTGTACCCAAGAGCAATAGTGTCCTAGGAGCTACTACTCCCCCTTTTTTACCGTATCAAAGGAAATATATTCAAAAACAAAGGGGACGTTCCAACAGCAGGGGGCCGAGAAAACACAAGTATTCAGAAGAAAAGAATGTGCCAAACAGGAAGACCAGGTATTGACTTCTTTGGTCTTCAATTTTTCTAGTACTTGCCTTGATAAAGATATGCTTAGCCTTCTTAATAGAGGGCTTACTTTCATTCCAGCAGCTAGATCATCCCTAGAGGAATCTCTTATAGACTTGAGACTGTTTTGTAGGCAAGTATGCCTGAAGTTGTTCTTTCCTAATGACAAAAAGAGTGACAATATGACTGAACTTTTGACACCATTCAAGAATAGGAGCACTTTTATGCCACCGATGCATCCGATGGTGGAATGCTTTTTGGACTTATGTGAGAAGGACTTCTATATACTGTTTTCTGAAACACAGAGTAAGAAAGGGAGGTTTTACAATCTTAATAGTAATGAAAGCTATGCCTTGGCTAGGTTGAAGAAAGATAAAAGGATGATAGTGAAACCTGCTGATAAAGGAGGTGGTGTTGTGGTAATGGACACAGATGAATATGTGAAGTGTATGAAGGAGTTGCTATCAGATATAAGGACTTATAAGAGCATATCCATGCAGCAAGTGACAGCCATTATACAAACAGTGAATGATACCATCTATGACCTGTTGCTATGTAGACAGATTAGTATAGAATTGTATGAATATTTTTTGAAATCCTGTCCGGTTATTCCTATTTTGAAGGGACTTCCTAAGATTCATAAGGAGGTTTGGCCCTTACCAATGAGACCGATTGTAGCAGGTGAAGGTTGGATAACTTCTCACATTTCCACCTTCCTGGAAAACATTTTACGACCTGTTGTTAACAATTGCTATACTATTCTAAATGATACATATCAATTGCTAGAGAGTCTCAATGATTTACGTTTAGAAATGAAGAACACACAATACCTCCTGATTACTATGGATGTAGAAAAGTTGTTTACCTCTATCCCGAATGATATCGGGATACAGTATATCAGGGAATTACTACACAAGGAAACCAGTTTTTCTAATGACAGGATTATACTAGTCTGTCAGTTATTAGACATAGTTCTTAATAACAACATTTTCATGTTTGGTGATAGGTGTTTTCTACAGGCATGGGGAGTGGCCATGGGCACCCCCTGTGCCAACACCTATGCCAACTTGGTAGTCTACTGGTGGGAGAAGTTGTTTTTGTTTCCCCATGAGTCCTCAAAATACATAAAATATTATAAACGGTTTGTAGATGACATACTTATAGTATGGGAAGGTACGAAAGAAAGTTTTGACAATTTTCAGAGATACCTACAGACCACTACGGACTTTTTAAAATTCACGGTAGAGAGTTCACATCAACAGGTCAACTTTTTAGATGTTACGCTGAGGCTGACTGATGGAGGAAAAATTATGCCCACACTATACAGGAAAACTGTATGGAAAAATGCGTTATTAGCGTCTGATAGTATGCATCTGACTTACACCTTTCAGGGCATAGTGAAAAGTCAATTCACTAGAGTGTCCAGACTTTGTCAAGACAAATATGACTTGTTAAAAGAAGCAAATATTATGGAGCTTCTGTTTAAGGATAGATGTTATGATATGGCTATGGTTAAGAAAATAAGGCAGGAGGTCATTGGTGACACTGAACCTACAAGTAATGATGACTCAATATTATGGAGCCGACGTATAAGCAAAGCAACCTCTGGTTCCATTACTTATGGTCATAGGATGAGTTATGTCATTAAGTATACCAGTGAGATAGAAAGGATCAGGCAAGTGATAAGAAAGAATTGGAATGTTCTCACTGTGAATAAACAAGTTAGAGACGTTGTAGGGATCATGCCTAAGTTTTGTTACAAGAATAGTGATAACCTTAAGATGTTACTGTGTAATGACCAACATGTCACTAATGTGAGGAAACCCAATAATTTATTACTGGGAGACATAGTGAAAAAAGGTACATATCCCTGTCTTCATTGCCCTAGGTGTAATAACCTCAGTAAGGTACAGTTTTATCAACACCCTAGTTTGAATTATGTTTTTAAACCTAACCACTATGCTGACTGTAACACAAAGAATGTGATATACCTAGCCACATGTTCCCTCTGCACAGCATTTTATGTAGGATTGACCAAGAGGAGATTGAGGGACCGTATTTATGATCACTTATATGATATTCGCAAGCAGGAAGAAACCAATGCGCTAGCCAGGCATGCAAAGGCATGTCATATGCACTTCTTTACTTTTAGAGTGTTACAAATAGTCACAGTTACTATGAGAGGGGGTGATATTGAGAATATTTTAGCTAAAGCTGAGCTTTACTGGATCTTGAAGTTAGCGGCACATCTACCACCGGGATTGAACAACTGCGTTTCTTTAAAACCTGTGTTGATTGAAAGAAAATAGTTTTTTATATAGGCACTCGTCCATGTGATTTTTAATGACTATTGTTGCTTTGATGTAGATGAATGTATAGTTTATGATTCCCTATTGTCACATGACTTCATTCATCCCAGGGTTTGAATACCAATTCTCACTATACTCATGTTTACATCAGTTAATATGAAATGATTTTTTAGTAGACTTTTGTTGCCTTGAATTTACATTATAAGGGAATGAATTGCAAGTTAGTTTTAGGCTAGGGGTTATATAGAGAGTTCCCTATGTCTAACAGATGGAATTTATGACCCCTGAATTTTATAGATACACCTCTACATATATTATGTATTATACGGCGACATACATATACACGACTGTAGATTTAGTTGTCTATATACGTAACAATTGTCAATCTTGATGTTCACATTCTAAACTGTAATTTTAATTGTGTTTTTCCACATGTAGATAGCTGCTACCATCAGGGCTTTAGAAAGCTTCTGTTCGGTCATTTGTATTAAGGAAGCACATTTTGAGGTTGGTCTAATGACTAACCCCTTAACTATATTTCAACATAGAGGCGTTAGGGCCGTGAAGTGCACTTCCTACTTGATGGCCATAGCCGATTTACACCATTATTAGAAGCAACACGTGACTGGGTACGTAAACAGAAGACGGATGTTAGGTTTTAAACTAATGGCACCTAATATTGACGTTTTGTTATGGTATACATTCTAGCAGGGAATCAATTGAATTAAGAGCTCGATTGCAATGAAGGTATGGAAAATATGCTATACATATACGCTAGATTGGATATACCTTGAGTTCTGACTATTTGATACCAGCGATAGAATTGGGATTTGCTGAAGTAAATAATACGCATGGGAATATCTATATGTGAACAGTAAGTGATGTTATATTTTGAGCGATTCAGTTTATTTAGTTTTTAAAGATGATGCTATGGAGTTTTTAAAGATGATGCTATGGAGGTTACTATACTGTATTTATGTTTTGTGTAGGGTTGCACATTTGCTTTTAACACAAGGAAAGGTAGTACTTGTTTTTTATGCTGTATTAAAGGGAAGCGCATCGAGGATAATGCACTGTGGATTAAATTTCATTATTAATTAAAGTGCCAATAAGCAATTGGACTAATGAGCCCGCCAAAATGACAAATATATATATGGGAAGTGTTTTTTGTGTAATTGTATCTGATGAAGCATAGCTTGCACTACGTGAAAGCGCTTATTCCTTGTTCTAAAATAAAAAGTTTTTATTTTACATGGTGATTGCCTATTGGACTTTACTAGTGTTGAAGAAGACTTATCGTGGTGACTGTTCTCACTTTTTCATCTACTTTATTTCTTGGTTTTGGTGAGAACGTCTTTGGCAGTGAGCTGTGTTCCTTGTTTATTATTTACTATTGTGTTCCATAATACGATCTCTTAACTTCCTGATGGTTTTGCCTATATAATATGCCTGACAAGATAAACAAGAGGCCAGGTATACAACCATCTTCGTGTTACAGTTACATGACCCAGGGCATCTAATTGATCTACTGTAGTTTTGTATTGCCACATATGGACCATCATTAATAAACTTGCATGTTTTACAAAATCCACATTTACTCATTCTGGAATTTTGATAAATAGTATTGTAACTGGTAGTTTCGAAGTATTCTTTTAAATTCCTTCCTCTACTATATGTCACATTTGGATGTTCTCCAATAATATTCAATATATCCGATGCATTCATAAATGCTGTTAACCATGTCTCGTGTAATATATTTAAAATGGATTGCACTTCATGATTGTATGGTAGAATATATGCATCCATTTTGTTGTTCTCTACTCTATCTTTCCTATTTGTTGTACTATCTCGTCCTGATGTTAAAATAGGTTGGTAATGAGTCTGTCTCTTCTGTAAAATCTCTTTCTTGACAGTGTTTAGTAATATAAATGGATAGTTTCTGTCCTGAAACATCCCTACTAATTTGTCAATCTCAATAGAGAATTTATTGTCTTCGAAATGATACGTGATAACCGTACCATTTGTCCTTTTACTAAATTCTTTTTTTGGAAATGTGGATGGCTACTGTTAAAATGCAACAAAGAATTGGAGTAAGTTTTCTTTCTGTAAATATTGGTTTGTAAACCCACGTCATTCCTATAAAACAAAATATCCAAATATTCACACTCATCATAACAAATTTTGTGTGTGAATCTTAAAAAAGTAGATGTGGTGTTTAAAAACAGTATAAATTCCATTAACTCATCCTTAGTTCCTTTCCAGAAAATCAGTATATCATCAAGAAATCTACAATAAAGTAGAATTTTTGAAAAGTAACTTGAAGTAAAAATATTTTCTCTCTCCCAGTTGGCCAGTACAAGGTTGGCATATATGGGTGCACATCTTGCACCCATAGCCACTCCAGCCTTTTGTCTGTAATATCTGTTATCCATAAACATGAAATTGTTGTTTAAAACTAATTCCATCATATCCACAAGCAGTTTACATTTTACGGTATGTAAATCACTGTATTTGAATAGACTCATCTCAAACATACTGAGGCCTTGTATATGTGGTATGACTGAAAATAAATTTACTATATCTATAGTGACCATTATGGTTTCTTTCTTTATAAGAGTTGTATGTTCCTTCACTACCTCCAAATAATGCCATGAATCTCTGAGAATGTGAGGTAATTTGTTTAGAGTATCTCTACAGTTGAAGTCTATGTAGCGGGCCATAGCCTCTAACTTAGACCTTTTGGCAGAGACGATTGGTCTAAAAGGTGGATTGTTGACATTCTTGTGAATCTTTGGTATACCAAAAATTGATGGTGTGACTGGAAAATCAACCAAAAGATATTCATATTCACTCCTATTAATCAACCCCTCAACCATGTATTCATATAGTAACCAATCCACCTTAGTGTAGGCTTTACACATCTCATACCTAGATACTTCCTCGTAGGTACTGTCATCACTTAACATATGAGTCATTTTGTTAAAATAATCTTTTTTGGTCATAACTACAACTCCCCCACCTTTGTCTGGTTTCATAACTCTATATCTGTCCTCTTTGTCAATTCCTTTAAACAAAATCTCTCAGCTGAAGTTAGATTGTCATTCACTTTTGTGGGTTAACTATAATCCTGCGTAACTGCACCTCACATAACGTCTCAAATATGTGTACAGCTGGATTTTGTGGGGGTATAAATGTACTACTTCTCTTCAGTCCTGTTTGAAAAATCTTGTGATAGGACACAATATTATGACTCGTTGCAAAAAATATTTTCAAATTTAGTAATCTCGTATACATTTTTAGATTGATCAATATTTTACCTATGTCCATACTAAAGGTAGGCACATATGAAAACCCTTTACTAAAAAGGGAAATGTAGTCATCCCCAAATTTTGTACTAGTAAAGTTATATAAAGCAAAACCACCATCAGTAATCATGAAACACCTTTCATTGGGTTCATTACTGTCAGTGTTCTCTCCATGACTCATATTTATTGAGTTCTCAGAACTCAGAAACCGTTCTCTACTCAGAAACGGTCCTCCTTCCACAGAGCCCCTTGAACCATTACTAGTCGATGGATTGTTGATCAATGTAATATTGTTCCCAGCACCGGGGGTGGAGTGCAACGTGAATAGCTGCTCTTCCGTATCAGTTAAAGAGATATTCACCCCATTCTCTAAAGCATTCGCTCCGTTCTCTACTAAATTAATGTTTTTAGATCCCTGTTCATTGAGTGCGGCAATGAGACGTTTGGTAACTTCTACAGATTTGTGAACAAAGGCTTGGAAATAAAAAATAATAAATTACACAGGGATAGTAATGATTACAAGTATAATAGGGTGTACACCCATTTTAGAGAGTTCAAAAATCATATTAGGAATAAACAACAGGAGCAAAGGGTAAATTTTGAACAAAACAGATGTAATGAAATTAATACAGATGAACAAAAAGAATATTCTCCTAACAGGATAGTTAATTCAAATAATAGAGACCATGACCAAGTTTTTTTAGAGGAACCAACATTAAGGAGGTCAGAACGGTTACGGACAAGGCATCAAGGGCAACACCAGTAACAAAATCGGTACAGGGATGTCCCAAGGTACAGGACGAACTCACAATATTAGAATTTAATTCTGGTCAAACAAGAGGTGAATGTAACAAAGCTGACAGTACACATCAAGACAATACAATACTGTTAAACTATGGTGATAAATTTAGTAACAGCCTTAACAAGAACACCAACAGAGAATATGTTCTCACTGAGAACTCAACAAATATGAGTCATGGAGAGAACACTGACAGTAATGAACCCAATGAAAGGTGTTTCATGATTACTGATGGTGTTTTTGCTTTATATAACTTTACTAGTACAAAATTTGGGGATGACTACATTTCCCTTTTTAGTAAAGGGTTTTCATATGTGCCTACCTTTAGTATGGACATAGGTAAAATATTGATCAATCTAAAAATGTATACGAGATTACTAAATTTGAAAATATTTTTTGCAACGAGTCATAATATTGTGTCCTATCACAAGATTTTTCAAACAGGACTGAAGAGAAGTAGTACATTTATACCCCCACAAAATCCAGCTGTACACATATTTGAGACGTTATGTGAGGTGCAGTTACGCAGGATTATAGTTAACCCACAAAAAGTGAATGACAATCTAACTTCAGCTGAGAGATTTTGTTTAAAGGAATTGACAAAAGACGACAGATATAGAGTTATGAAACCAGACAAAGGTGGGGGAGTTGTAGTTATGACCAAAAAAGATTATTTTAACAAAATGACTCATATGTTAAGTGATGACAGTACCTACGAGGAAGTATCTAGGTATGAGATGTGTAAAGCCTACACTAAGGTGGATTGGTTACTATATGAATACATGGTTGAGGGGTTGATTAATAGGAGTGAATATGAATATCTTTTGGTTGATTTTCCAGTCACACCATCAATTTTTGGTATACCAAAGATTCACAAGAATGTCAACAATCCACCTTTTAGACCAATCGTCTCTGCCAAAAGGTCTAAGTTAGAGGCTATGGCCCGCTACATAGACTTCAACTGTAGAGATACTCTAAACAAATTACCTCACATTCTCAGAGATTCGTGGCATTGTTTGGAGGTAGTGAAGGAACATACAACTCTTATAAAGAAATAAACCATAATGGTCACTATAGATATAGTAAATTTATTTTCAGTCATACCACATATACAAGGCCTCAGTATGTTTGAGATGAGTCTATTCAAATACAGTGATTTACATACCGTAAAATGTAAACTGCTTGTGGATATGATGGAATTAGTTTTAAACAACAATTTCATGTTTATGGATAACAGATATTACAGACAAAAGGCTGGAGTGGCTATGGGTGCAAGATGTGCACCCATATATGCCAACCTTGTACTGGCCAACTGGGAGAGAGAAAATATTTTTACTTCAAGTTACTTTTCAAAAATTCTACTTTATTGTAGATTTCTTGATGATATACTGATTTTCTGGAAAGGAACTAAGGATGAGTTAATGGAATTTATACTGTTTTTAAACACCACATCTACTTTTTTAAGATTCACACACAAAATTTGTTATGATGAGTGTGAATATTTGGATATTTTGTTTTATAGGAATGACGTGGGTTTACAAACCAATATTTACAGAAAGAAAACTTACTCCAATTCTTTGTTGCATTTTAACAGTAGCCATCCACATTTCCAAAAAAAGAATTTAGTAAAAGGACAAATGGTACGGTTATCACGTATCATTTCGGAAGACAATAAATTCTCTATTGAGATTGACAAATTAGTAGGGATGTTTCAGGACAGAAACTATCCATTTATATTACTAAACACTGTCAAGAAAGAGATTTTACAGAAGAGACAGACTCATTACCAACCTATTTTAACATCAGGACGAGATAGTACAACAAATAGGAAAGATAGAGTAGAGAACAACAAAATGGATGCATATATTCTACCATACAATCATGAAGTGCAATCCATTTTAAATATATTACACGAGACATGGTTAACAGCATTTATGAATGCATCGGATATATTGAATATTATTGGAGAACATCCAAATGTGACATATAGTAGAGGAAGGAATTTAAAAGAATACTTCGAAACTACCAGTTACAATACTATTTATCAAAATTCCAGAATGAGTAAATGTGGATTTTGTAAAACATGCAAGTTTATTAATGATGGTCCATATGTGGCAATACAAAACTACAGTAGATCAATTAGATGCCCTGGGTCATGTAACTGTAACATGAAGATGGTTGTATACCTGGCCTCTTGTTTATCTTGTCAGGCATATTATATAGGCAAAACCATCAGGAGGTTATGAGATCGTATTATGGAACACAATAGGGACATCAAGAACAAAAAATGTACTAATTCATTATACAATCACAGTACTAGGTGCAAAGATTTTAAGAGATTTATATTCTTTATCATCGACAAGGTCCCGTATAACCTGAGTAAAGGAGGTGATGATAATACCTTTTTGGAGGTCAAAGAGTGTTTATGGCAGTTAAGGCTGAATGCCAATAGACCTCCAGGTATTAATGAACAGATCTCCATTACTAGCATTCTAAAGCACAAGGCACAATTGATTAAGTAATATTTTTATGATTTTAGACTAAGTATTTTTAAATAAATAGTAATCAGCAAGTAAACATATGTACATATATTTTACAACATTTATTTTTATATATGTACTTATTTATTTATTTATATCGAAACAATATTATATATATTGACATAAATATTTTTAAACACATATTATCAATACAAACAAAATTTTAACATAATATGTTATATATTTCTTAAGATTATATTTATAGTATATAACTTGTACAAAACTAATAATTAAAATAATTTTCAATACATATTTTAGTATTTTTTCATACATTAAAAACATAAGCATTTAGTTAGGGAAGAAGGTTATTTATGAGTGAGATGTTTTGGTACAAATATAAACTAAATAAAAGAAAATAACATTTAACAATCAATGTATTTTATACATCATATGTTTTTATGATATAAATTATGTATTTAATTTATGTTTCCTGTGTTATGGTAACACATTTAGTACACAATGGAAGTTTTTAAATGACAAAATGTTGTTAAAAGGAATTGTTTGTCTAAAGTGATTGGTTAATTGGCATGGGTGTTTTCATATTTAAATGGATTGGGAACGTTACAATGGATACTCTGATGAAACCCCATATGCAGGGGTGAAAGCGCTTAGTATCGTTGTATTGTTACAGTTTATATATTTTATCTTACTTTGCTGCAGTTTTATACTGAACAAGTGATTTCATTAAACTAGCCTACGATTTACGGACTGCCTTAGTTTGTTTTATCAGTTTTACGTGTCTTCGTTTTGTTAATCAGCTGCTGCCTGTAGTCTGTTGAGGTACTTACGTTATGAGTTCTTAATGAGCTGCTGCCTGTAGTGTGCTGTGGTACTTATGATATGAGCTGATAAAGATCTGCTGCCTGTAGTGTGATGTGGTATATACATTATGAGCTGTTAATCAGCTGCTGCCTGTAGTCTGTTGAGGTACTTATGTTATGATTTCTTAATGAGCTGCTGCCTGTAGTGTCATGTGGTACTTACGGTATGAGCTGTTAAACATCTGATGCCTGTAAGGTGCTGTGGTACTTGTGTTGTGAGCTGTTAATGACCTGTTGCTTGTAGGGTGGTGTGGTACTTATGTTATGAGCTTTTAATGAGCTGCTGCGTGTATTGTTGTGTTGTAGTTTTGATATGAGTTGTTAATGAGCTGCTGCCTGTAGTGTAGTGCTTATGTTATGAGCTGTTAATGATCTGCTACCTGTAGAGTGGTGTGGTAGTTATATTATGAGCTGTTTAGGAGCTGCTGCCTTTAGTGTGGTGTGGTACTTATGAGCTGTTAATGAACTTCAGCCTGTAGTGTGGTATGGTACTTATGTTATGAGCTGTTAATGAGCTGCTGCCTGTAGAGTGGTGTGGTACTTTGTTATGAGCTTTTATTGAGTTGCTGCCTGTAGTGTGTGGTGCTGATATGTTATGAGCTGTTAATGAGCTGCTGCCTGCAGTGTGGTGTGTTACATTTGTTATGAGATGTTAATCAGTGGCTGCCTGTAGTCTGGTGAGGTACTCACTTTATGAGTTGTTAATAACTTGCTGCCTGTAGTGTAGTGTGGTACTTATGGCATGAGCTGTTAAAGATCTGCTGCCTGTAGGATATTGTGATACTTGTGTTGTGAGCTGTTAATGAGCTGCTGCCTGTAGTGTGGTGTGGTTCTTTTGTTATTAGATATTAAAGAGCTGCTGCCTGTAGTGTGGGCTAGTACTTAAGGAATGAGCTGTTAATGATCTGCTGCCTGTAGGGTGGTGTGGTATTTATGTTATGAGCTGTTAATGAGTTGCTGCCTGTAAGGTGGTTTGGTACTTGTGTAATTTGCTGTTAATGAGCTGCTGCCTGTAGTGTGTTGTTGTTATTATGTTATGAGTTCTTAATTAGCTTCCACCTGTAGTGTGGTGTGGTACTTGTGTAATGAGGTGTTAATGACCTGCTGCCTGTTGTGTGGGGTGGGACATTTGTTATGAACTGTTAATGAGCTTCTGCCTGTAAGGTGATGTGATATTTATGTTATGAGTTCTTTTTTAGCTGCTGCCTGTAGGGTGGTATGGTACTTATGTAATGATCTGTTAATGAGCTGCTGCCTGTGGTGTATTGTTATTATTATGTTATGAGCTGTTAGTTAGCAGCTGCCTGTAGTGTGGTGTCGTACTTGTGTTATGAGCTGTTAATGAGCTGCTGCTTGTAGTGTGGTGTGGTACTTATGTTATGAGCTGCTACCTGTAGTGTGGTATGATACTTGTGTTATAAGCTAGTAATGAGCTTCTGCCTGTAGTGAGGTGAGATGCTTATATAATGAGCTGTTAATAAGCTGCTGCCCGTAGTGTGGTGTGGTATTTGTGTAATGAACTGTTAATGAGCTGCTGCCTGTAGCATGGTGTGGTACTTATGTTATGAGCTGTTAATGAGCTGCTGCCTGTAGTGTGGTGTGACACTTATGTTATGAGCTGTTAAAGAGCTGCTGCCTTTGGTGTGGTGTGACACTTATGTTATGAGCTGTTAAAGAGCGTCTGCCTGTATCGTGGTGTTGTGCTTATGTTCTGAGTTGTTAATGAGCTGCTGCCTGTAGTTTGGTGTGGTACTTATCTTATGAGCTGTTAATGAGCTGCTGCCTATAGGGTGGTGAGGTACTTATATTATGAGCTGTTAATGAGCTGCTGACTGTAGGGAGGTGTGGTACTCGTGTTATGAGCAGCTATTCAGCTGCTGTATGTAGTGTGATGTGGTACTTATGTTATGAGCTGTTAATGAGCTTTTGCCTGTAATGTGGTGTGGTACTTTTGTTTTTAGCTGCTAATGAGTAGCTGGTTGTAGTGTGGGGTGGTACTTAGGTTATGAACTGTTAATGAGCTGCTCCCTGTAGTGTGTGGTGGTACTTATTTTATGAGCTGTTAATGAGCTGCTGCCTGTAGTGTGGTGTGTTACTTATGTGATGAGCTTTTAAAGAGCTGCTTCCTGTAGTGTGGTGTTGTACATTTGTTATGAGCTATTAAAGAGCTGCTTCCTGTAGTGTGGTGTTGTACATTTGTTATGAGCTATTAAAGAGCTGCTTCCTGTAGTGTGGTGTTGTACATTTGTTATGAGCTATTAAAGAGCTGCTTCCTGTAGTGTGGTGTTGTACATTTGTTATGAGCTATTAATGAGCTGCTGCCTGTAGTGTGGTGTGATTCTTATGAGTTGCTAATGAGCTGCTGCCTGTAGCATAGTGAGGTACTTGTGTTGTGAGCTGCTAAAAAGCTGCTGCCTATAGTGTGGTTATGTACTTATGCAATGAGCTGTTAATATGCTGCCGCCTGTAGTGTGGTGTGGTACTTATGTTATGAGCTGTTAACGAGCTGCTGCCTGTAATGTGATGTGTTATGAACTGTTAATGAGCTGCTGCCTGTAGTGTGGTGTGGTATTTATTTTATGAGCTGTTAATGACCTGCTGCCTGTATTGCGGTTAATGAGCTGCTTCCTGAAGGGCTAGTGTGGTGCTTATACTATGAGCTGTTAATGAGCTGCTGCATGTAGTTTGTTTTTGTTATTATGGTATGAGCTGTTAATTAGCTGCTGCCTGTAGTGTGGTGTGGTACTTGTGTCAGGAGCTGTTAAAGAACTGCTGCCTGGTGTGTGGTGTGGTACTTATGTTATGAACTGTTAATGACCTGCTGCCTTTATTGTGGTGCAGTTCTTATGTAATGAGCTTTTAAAGAGCTGCTTCCTGAAGGGCTAGTGTGGTGCTTTTGTTATGAGCTGTTAATGAGCTGCTGCCTGTAGGGTTGTGTGGTATTTATGTTGGGAGCTGTTAATGAGTTGCTGCCTGTAGGGTTGTGTGGTATTTATGTTGGAAGCTGTTAATGAGTTGCTGCCTGTAGGGTGGTGTGGTACTTGTGTAATGTGCTGTTAATGAGCTGCTGCCTGTAGTGTGTTGTTGTTATTATGTTATGAGCTGTTAATTAGCTGCTGCCTATAGTTTGGTGTCCTACTTGTGTTATGAGCTGTTAATGAGCTGCTGCCTGTAGTGTGGTGTGGTACTTATGTTATTAGCTGTTAATGAACCGCTGCCTGCAGTTTGGTATGGTACTTATGTTATGAGTTGTTAATGAGCTGCTGCCTGTAGTGTGGCATGGTACTTATGTCATTAGCTGTTAATGAGCTGCTGCCTGTAGTGTGGTGTAGTACTTATGATCTGTTATTGAGCTGCTGCATGTAGTGTGGTGTGGTCCTCATGTTATGAGCTGTTAATGAGCTGCTGCCTGTAGTCTGTTGTGGTACCTGTACTATGAGCAGTTAAAGAGCTGCTCCCTGTAGTGTGTGGTAGTACTTTTGTTATGAGCTGTTAATGAGCTGCTGCCTGTAGTGTGGTGTGGTGCTTATGTTATGAGCTGTTAAAGAGCTGCTGCCTGTAGTTTTGTGGTGCTTATGTTATGAGCTGTTAATGAGCTGCTGCCTTTAGTCTGTTGTGGTACTTGTGTTATGAGCTGTTAATGAGCTGCTGCCTGTAGTGTGGTGTGGTACTTATGTTATGAGCTGTTAAAGAGCTGCTACTCATAGTGTAGCATGGTACTTATGTTATGAGCTGTTAAAGAGCTGCTGCCTGTAGTGTACCGTGGTACTTATGTCATGAGCTTTTAATGAGCTGCTGCCTGTAGTGTGGTGTTGTAAATGTGTTATGAGCTGTTAATGAGCTGCTGCCTGTAGTTTGTTGTGGTACTTGTGGAGGGTGGCCTAATTGTTAAGGTATTTGCCTTACAGACACAAGGTGCAGGGTTTGAGTCTCACAAGGGATAATTGGCTAGGCTTAAAATGGCTCTCAAGGGCAGTTAGCTTAGTATGAATCTATGAACCTATGAGCTGCGGCCTGTAGTGTGGTGGGTTACTTATGTTATGAGCTTTTAATGAACTACTGCCTGTAGTGTTGTGTGGTACTTATGTAATGAGCTGTTAATGAGCTGCTGCTTGTAGCGTGGTGTGGTATTTATGTTATGAGCTGTTAATGAGCTGCTGCCTGTAGTGTGGTGTGGTACTTATGTTATGAGCTGTTAATGAGCTGCTGCCTGTAAGGTGGTGTGGTACTTATGTAATGAGATGCTGCCTGTAGTGTGTTGTTGTTATTATGTAATGAGCTGTTAATTAGCTGCTGCCTGTAGTGTGGTGTGGTACTTGTGTTATGAGCTGTTAATGAGCTGCTGCCTGTAGTGTGGTGAGTTACTTATGTTATTAGCTGTTAATGAGCTGCTGCCTGTAGTGTGGTGTTGTACTTATGTTATGAGCTGTTAATGAGCTGCTGCCTGTAGTGTGTTGTGATACTTCTGTTATGAGATGTCAGTAAGCTGCTGTCTGTAGTGTTGTGTTTTACTTGTTAATGAGCTCTTATTGACCTGCTGCCTGTAGTGTGGCAGTACACTTGTTATGAGCTGTTAATGAGTTGCTGCCTGTAGGGTTGAGTGCTACTTATGTTATGAGCTATTGATGAGCTGCTGCCAGTAGTCTGGTGAGGTGCTTATGTTATGAGTTGTGAATGAGCTGCTGACTGTTGTGTAGTGGGGTACTTCTGTTATAAGCAGTTAATGAACTGCTGCCTGTAGGATGGTGTGGTACTTATGTTATGAGCAATTAATGAACTGCTGCCTGTAGTGCGGTGTGGTACATATGTTATGATCTGTAAATGAGCTGCTGACTGTTGTGTGGCGGGGTACTTCTGTTATAAGCAGTTAATGAGCTGCTGCCTGTAGGGTGGTGTGGTACTTATGTTATGAACAATTAATGAAATGCTGCCTGTAGTGTGGTGTGGTACATATGTTATGATCTGTAAATGAGCCACTGACTGTAGTGTGTTGTGGTACTTATGTTAGGAGCTGTTATTGAGCTGCTGCCTGTAGTGTGGTGTTGTACTTATGTTATGAGCTGTTAATGAGCTGCTGCCTGTAGTGTATTGAGGTACTTATGTTATGAACTTTTAATGAGCTGCTGCCTGTAGTGTGGGTGGTACTTATGTTATGAGCTGTTCATTAGCTGCTGTCTGTATTGTGTTGTGGTACATGTGTTATGAGCTGTTAATGAGCTGCTGCCTGTAGTGTGTTGTGGTACTTGTGTTATGAACTTTTAATGAGCTGCTGCCTGTTGTGTGGGTGGTACTTATGTTATGAGCTGTTCATTAGCTGCTGCCTGTAGTGTGTTGTGGTACTTGTGTTATGAGCTGTTAATGAGCTGCTGCATGTAGAGTTGCATGGTACTTATGTTATGTGCTATTAATGAGGTGCTTCCTGTAGTGTGGTGTGTTACTTATGTTATGAGCTCTTAATGAGCTGCTGCCTGTAGTGTGGTGTAGTACTTATGTTATGAGTTGTTAAAGAGCTGTATCCTGCAGCATGGTGTGGTACTTAAGTAATTAGCTGTTAATGAGCTACTCTCTGTAGTGTGCTGTGCTACTTATGTTATGAGCTGTTAATGAGCTGGTGCTTATAGTCTGGTGTGGTACTTATCTTATGAGCTTTTAGTCAGCCACTGCTTGTAGTGTGGTACTTGTGTAATGAGCTGTTAATGAGCTGCTGCTAGTAGTGTGGTGTGGAACTTGTGTAATGAGCTGTTAATGACCTGCTGCCTGTAGTGCAGTGTGGTGCTTATGTTATGTGCTGTTAAAGAACTGCTGCTTCTAGTCTGGTGCGGGACTTATGTTATGAGCTGTTAATTAGCTGCTGACTGTAGGGTGGTGCGGTATTTATGTTATGAGCTGTTAATGAGTTGCTGCCTGTAGGGTGGTGTGGTACTTGTGTAATGAGCTGCTGCCTGTAGTGTGTTGTTGTTATTATGTTATGAGCTGTAAATTAGCTGCTGCCTGTAGTGTGGGGTGGGACTTATGTTATGAGGTGTTAATGAGCTGCTGCCTGTAGTGTGTGGTGGTACTTTTTTATGAGCTGTTAATGTGCTGCTGCCTGTATTGTGGTGTGGTACTTATGAGCTGTTAATGAGCTGCTGTCTGTTGTGTGGGGTGTTGATATAGTATGAGCTGTTATTGAGCTGCTGCCTGTAGTGTGGTGTGGTACTTACATTATGAGCTGTTAATAAGCTGCTGCCTGTAGTCTGGTGAGGTACTTACATTATGAGTTGTTAATGAGTTGCTGACTGTAATGTGGTGTGGGTCTTATGTTATGAGCTGTTATTGAGCTGCTGCCTCTAAGGTGGTGTGGTACTTGTGTTATGAGCTGTTAATGAGCTGCTGCCTGTAGTGTGGCATAGTACTTATGTTATTAGCTGCTAATGAAAAGCTGCCTGTAGTGTGGGGTGGTACTTAAGTAATGAGCTGTTAATGAGCTGCTGCCTGTAGGGTGGTGCAGCATTTATTTTATGAGCTGTTAATAAGTTGCTGCCTGTAGGGTGGTGTGGTACTTGTGTAATGTGCTGTTAATGAGCTGCCGCCTGTAGTCTGTTATTGTTATTATCTTATGAGCTGTTAATTAGCTGCCACATGTAGTGTGGTGTGGTACTTGTTTAATGGGCTGTTAATGACCTGCTGCCTGTAGTGTGGGGGGGGCATTTGTTATGAACTGTTAATGAGCTGCTGCCTGTACAATGGCATGGTATTTATGTTATGAGCTTTTAATGAGTTGATGCCTGTAGGGTGATGTGGTACTTATGTAATGAGCTGTTAATGAGCTGCTGCCTGTCGTATGTTGTTGTTATTATGTTATGAGCTGTTAATTAGCTGCTGCCTGTAGTGTGGTGTGGTACTAATGTTATGAGCTGTTAATAAGCTGCTGCCTTTACTGTGGTGTGGTACTTATTTTATGAGCTGTTAATGACCTGCTGCCTGTAGTGTGTTGTGGTACCTATGTTTTGAGCTGTTAATGAGCTGCTGCCTGTAGTGTGTTGCGGTACTTATGTAAAGATCTGTTAATGAGCTGCTGCCTGTAGTGTGGTGTGGTACTTGTGTTATGAGCTGTTAATGAGCTGCTGCCTGTAGTGTGGTGTGGTACTTATGTAATGAGCTGTTAATGAGCTGCTGCCCATAGTGTGGTGTGGTACCTATGAGCTTTTCATGAGCTGCTGCCTGTAGTGTGGTGTGGTACTTATGGTATGAGATGTTAATGAGCTGCTGCCTGTAGTGTGGTGAGGAATTTATGTTATGAGCAGTTAATGAGCTGCTGTCTGTAGTGTGGTGTGGTACTTATGTTATCAGCTGTTTAGGAGCTGCTGCCTGTAATGTGGTGTGGTACTTATGTTATGAGCTTTTAAGGAGCTGCTGCCTTTACTGTGGTGTGGTACTTGTGTAACGAGCTGTTAATGAGATGCTGCCTGTAATGTGGTGTGGTACTTATGTTATGAGCTTTTAAAGAGCTGCTGCCTTTAGTGTTTGGTGGTGCTTATGATATGAGCTGTTAATGAGCTGCTGCCTGTAGTGTGTTGTGGTACTTAAGTTATGAGCTTTTAATGAGACGCTGCCTGTAGACTGGTGTCGTACTTACATTATGAGCTGTTAATGAGCTGCTGCTTGTAGTCTGGTGTGGTACTTATGTTATGAGTTGTTAATGAGCTGCTGCCTGTAGTGTGGTGTGGTACTTATGTTATGACCTTTGAATGTGCTGCTGACGGTGGTGTGGTACTTATATTATGAGCTGTTAATGAGCTGCTGCCTGTAGGGTGGTGTGGTACTTGTGTTATGAGCTATTAATGAGCTGCTGCCTGTAGTGTGGTGTGATACTTATGAGCTGTTAATGAGCTGCTGCCTGTAGCATGGTGTGGTTCTTGTGTTATGAGCTGCTAAAGAGCTGCTGCCTGTAATGTTGTGATATACTTATGTAATGAGCTATTAATATGCTGCCTCCTGTAGTGTTTAGTGGTACTTATGTTATGAGCTGTTAATGAGCTGCTGCCTGTGGTGTGGTGTGTTACTTATGTTATGAGCTGTTAATGAGCTGCTGCCTGTAGTGTGTTGTTGTTATTATGTTATGAGCTGTTAATTAGCTGCTGCCTGTAGTGTGGTGTGGTACTTGTGTTATGAGCTGTTAATGAGCTGCTGCCTGTAGTGTGGTGTGGTACTTATGCTATCTGTTGTTAATGAGCTGTTGCCTGTAGTGTGGTGTGGTACTTATGTTATGAGCTGTTAATGAGCTGCTTCCTGAAGTATAGTGTGGTGCTTATGTTATGAGCTGGTAATGAGCTGCTGCCTGTAGTGTGTTGTTGTTATTATGTTATGAGCTGTTAATGAGCTGCTTCCTGCAGGGTAGTGAGGTATTTATGTTTTGAGCTGTTAATGAGTAGCTGCCTGTAAAGTGTGTGGTTCTTGTGTAATGAGCTGTTAATGAACTGCTGCCTGTAGTGTGTTGTTGTTATTATGTTATGAGCTGTTAATTAGCTGCTGCCTGTAGTGTGGTGTGCTAGTTATGTTATGAGCTGTTTATGAGCTTCTGCCTGTATTGTGGTGTCGTACTTGTGTTATGAGCAGTTTAGGAGCTGTTTCCTGTAGTCTGGTGTGGTACTTATGTTATGAGCTGTTAATGAGCTGCTGCCTGTAGTGTGGTGTGGTACCTATGAGCTGTTAATGATCTGCTGCCTGTAGTGTGGTGTGGTACTTATGTTATGAGCTGTTAATGAGCTGCTGCCTGTAGTGTGGGATGGTGCTTATGTTATGAGCTGTTAATGAGCTGCTGCCTGTAGTGTGGTGTGGTACTTATGTTTTGAGATTTTAATGAGCTGCTGCCTGTAGTATGGTGTGGTTCTTATGTTATGAGCTGTTAATGAGGTGCTGCCTGTAGTGCGGTGTGATGCATATGTTATGAGCTGTTAATGATCTGCTGCCTGTAGGGTATTGTGGTACTTGTGTTATGAGCTGTTAATGAGCTGCTGCTTGTAGTGTGTTGTGGTACTTATGTTATGAGCTGCTAATGAGCTGTTGCCTGTAGTGTGACAAGGTACTTATGTTATGAGGTGTTAATGAGCTTCTGCCTGTAGTGTGGTGTGATACTTATGAGCTGTTAATTAGCTCCTCTCTGTAACATTATGAGCTGTTAATGAGCTGTCACCTGTAGTGTGGTGAGGTACTTATGTAATGAGCTATTAATGAGCTGCTGCCTGTAGTGTTGTGTGGCACTTATTTTATGAGCTGTTAATGAGCTGCTGCCTGTAGTGTGGTGTGGTACTTATGTTATGAGCTGTTAATGAGCTGCTGCCTGTAGTGTGTTCTTGTACTTGTGTTATGAGCTGTTAATGAGCTGCTGCCTGTAGTGTGTTGTGATACTTGTGTTATGAGCTGTTAATGAGCTGCTTTCTGTAGTGTGGTGTTTTACTTGTTAATGAGCTCTTAATGACCTGCTGCCTGTAGTGTGTGGCCATACATTTGTTATGAGCTGTTAATGAGCTGCTGCCTGTAGGGTGGAGTGCTACTTATGTTATGAGCTGTTGATGAGCTGCTGCCAGTAGTCTGGTGAGGTGCTTATGTTATGAGTTGTGAATGAGCTGCTGACTGTTGTGTGGTGGGGTACTTCTGTTATAAGCAGTTAATGAGCTGCTGCCTGTAGGGTGGTGTGGTACTTATGTTATGAGCAATTAATGAACTGCTGCCTGTAGTGTGGTGTGGTACATATGTTATGATCTGTAAATGAGCTACTGACTGTAGTGTGTTGTGGTACTTATGTTATGAGCTGTTATTGAGCTGCTGCCTGTAGTGTGGTGTGGTACTTATGTTATGAGCTGTTAATGAGCTGCTGCCTGTAGTGTGTTGTGGTACTTATGTTATGAGTTGTTAATGAGCTGTGTCCTGTAGTGTGGTGTGGTACTTAAGTAATTAGCTGTTAATGAGCTGCTGTCTGTAGTGTGCTGTGCTACTTATGTTATGAGCTGTTAATGAGCTGCTGCCTGTTCATAGGTTCATAGGTTCATACTAGGCTATCTGCCCTAGGGCATTTATAAGCATAGCCAGAGTGTGTTTGGCTTTCGCCACCCTTTGGAATGAGGATAGTGTGCCCATTTAGGGTTTAGTTTACTGCGCCTCTGTCTTGCAATGACACAGAGATGACCCCCGTGTAAACCTATGATCTCCCATCCACTCATCAAGATTTCTCTTGAAGAGAGTTAGTGAGGGGCTCTGCCTAACATGGACTGGGATTCTGTTCCAGAGTGAGGGGAGCCTCTGGGTTATGAATCTGTCCCTCCAGCACATCCTATTTATTTCTGTGTTGAGGTTCAAATCACTCACTCTCCTGGCTCTGGTGGATTTGGATTTTCTGAGGTGGAGCATGTCCATTAATTCCGGATTGGACATGGCCTTGTACGTCAGGCATAGATCGCCTCTGAGTAGGCGCTATGCGACTGAATAGAGCTGGAGTTTCTTTAGCCGGGCAGCATATGGCATATGTTTGAGACCCTTAATCCTCTTGGTGAGGTACTTTTGGGGTCTTTCTAACTTCTGCAGGTGTCAGGTAAGGTACATCCCAAATGAGGCATTGTACTCAATTATGGGCCTGATAAGGGAGGAGTAAAGGAGCACAATGACCTCTCCTGATCTAGATGTGAATCCTTTCATGATAAGGTGGGCAATATAGAAGGTCTTTCTAACCACTTTGGCAATGTGAGTGTCAAATGAGAGGTTACTGTCAACTTGGGTCCCTAGGTCCCTGATTACTTCTTCCGTACTTAATGGGTTACCACCTATGTGGTAATTTGTGGTTACTTTGTTCTTCCCAAAGGGTATGACTATACATTTTGTGGCGTTTAGTTTAAGGCCATGGCTCTGGCACCAGTTATCCATTTCTATGAGACCTTTTTGAAGGATGCTTGTGTCCGCTGGAGAATCAATTATGGTGCCCAGTTTGCAGCCATCTGCGAACTTGGTCAGCCACAATCCTCCTATGTTAGCTTGCACCTCAGAAAAATAAATGCTGAACAAGAGAGGTCCCAGGACCGAGCCCTGTGGGATGCCACTTGTAACTGGTTTAGAGTCTGACATGGCTCCAGCAATTCTGACCTTGTGGGTTCTGTCCTTGAGCCAGTTTGTAACCCATCTTATGACATAGGGGTTTACATTTAAGCTGGTGAGCTTGTCTATGATGCCCGAGTGGGGTATTGTGTCGAAGGCTTTTGCAAGGTCAAGGTAGGCTGTGTGAACTGCCTTACCCTCATCAATGGCCTTAGTGACTGTTTCAAAGAAGTCGACCAGGTTCAAGAGGCAGGATCTGCCCTGACAAAGCCGAATTGGGTAAGATCCAATGTCTGTAGGTCCCCAATGTCTTTGTTTATGAGTTCCATAATGATCCTCTCCATAGCTTTGCAGACCAGGCTCGTCAGGCTTATGGGGTGGTAATTTCCAGGGTCCGTAGAGGCACCTCCTTTGTGGAGTGGGACCACTGTTGCTGTACACCATTCTTTGGGTACATATCCTGTAGTAAGGCTAAGATTAAACAGCAGCCTTATGTGTGGGTTTAGTTCTTCTTGGAGTTCATGTATCACGCAACCCGGGACACCGTCTGGTCCCATTGATGCTGTGTTTTTAGCTTTGGAGAGGCCGGCTCTCACCTGGGCATCTGAGATGTCAGGGAGGCAACACTCTGCTGGGATAGATATTAGTCCTTTTGGGGGGGGGGGGATTTGCACTGAACCTGTCTGCCAGTATGTTGGCAATGTCTGCGGGTTCAGTGTATTTTTTGTCATATTGGAGTAATTCTGAGCATATCTGGGAGTGTCCACCCAGGTTTCTAACATAACTAAAGAAGGCCTTGTGATTGTCTTTAGTGTCTTGTGCAATTCTTCTCTCAAAGTTGGCCTTGGATGATTTTATGAGTGATGGTAGTTTTTTGCTAGTACTGATCAGAGATGCCTTCCCTTTTAGGGATTTTGCTCTATCATGTAGTAGCTTCCTCCTTCTGTTGTATATCTTATTAATGGCTGGGGTCCACCAGTCTGGACGCCTGCCTTTGGGGGAATGGGTCTTGGTTTTATTTGGGATTGCATGATCCATGCATTCTTGAAGGTGTCCATAGAATGCATTTATATAGGATTCCACAGAGTAGGCTGTGGTTTCCACTGGCCCTGGAGCCTTGAAGGATACCACTTCAGTCTTAAGAAGTTTGAAGTCAGCTTTTGAGAAATTCTTCACTGTGGTCTTCTGTGCTGGGGGTGGGGGCGGGATGTGGATTTCCATTGAGATTAATTTATGGTCTGATCTCACCAATGAGGGGTATACTTCCGGTGTGGAGCATTGTGTCCCCATGTTTGTGATGATCAGGTCTAATATGTTATCCCCTCTTGCGGGAGTGGTGACTAGTTGTTCCATAGCATATGAGTTTATGAATTCTAGGAACCTTTGGGCTAGGATGTTGGGGCTTGAGTAATGCTCCCAGTCTATGTTTGGGTAGTTGAAGTCTCCCAATATGATGGTGTTTGGAGAGACATTCATATTCTCCAGTGTCTTTAGAAAGGCTGGGTGGGGTTCCTGAGTTTGAGAGGGTGGTCTGTAGCATGCTACAAACTGTAGAGCAGTTTTGCCTATGGTTAGTTGCACATGGATGGTCTCCGATGCTTCGTGCATTGCCACTAATCTGTAGGTGTGGGTATCTTTGATGAATATGGATACTCCCCCTCCTTTTGTGGTTTGGTCCAAGTTTTGGGGCTGAAAAGCATGATATGATGTATAACCTGGTAGTGCTGGGGTGCTCTCGGGAGCTTTGAACCAGGTTTCTGTCACTGCACAGACATCGATGTTCTCCATACTGAGGAGGGCTTCGAGAGCGTGCATCTTGATGTTTAGACTTCTGGCGTTGAGCAGCATTACCCTTAGTTTTTTTCCACTTGTGTTATCTAGGGAAGGTGGATTTGCCTTTTGAACCTTTCCTAAAAAAGGCACTATGAGGGTGGCAAAAGCCTTAGCCAATATCCGGAAGCCCAGGGGTGACAGATGCAAGCCGTCCCTTGCGAAGCAGCGTGGCTTGTTGAGCATGTCATCCCAAGCAGACAGACATTGGATCCCCCTAGAATGACACCAGTAATTAAGCCAATTGTTAAAACTGATCATTTTGTCTTTGTACTGTGGCATCATTCTTGGTGAGGGTAAGATGCTGCTCAAGGTCAGGGTCATACCGGCCTGGGCTATATAATCAGAGAGCTCCTCTATGTCTCTTTTCATGTAGTCCAGGGAGGTACATCTCAGGTCGTTCACACCAGTGTGGACAATGACTGAGTCATATTTGTACTTGCTTTGGAGTGACCTGAGTGCTTGTGTTATGTGGCGGATTCTAGCGCCTGACAGGCAGCTTACTGTAACCCTCTCCTTGTTCAGCCTGGTGAGCGGGACGTCAATGTGTCTGACTATAGAGTCACCTATTACAAGTGTATCAGGCATGTTGTTTGGCCTTAAGGGCTGTGACTGTTTGGCACTCTGACTCTGTGAATTATGTGTTGCATGTTTTATGTTTTGAGGTAGTGGTTGCTTGGATGTCTGCTTTGGAGGCCTCTGCTGTTTTGGCAGATTTTTATTTAGAGCCTCTGAGTATGTTTTTGTGTGTTTATGTGTTTGGTTTGCAGTTGTGGTAGGTCTATGTGAGACTGGGTTTGTGATGTGTGTGGTTACTTTCACCTCCTGACTGGCTTTGCCAGCACTGAGTCAAGAGAGCTCAGCCTCCAGTTTGGTTATATAGTTGCATCTCTCACATATATTTGTATTTGTTGGGAGGAGGAGATGGTTGTCTGTGTACATGAGGCAGTTGTAACATTGCCTCAAGATTCCCAGATTCACCAGCTGAACTGGAGAGAACACCAGCAACTGACCCTTCGATATGCTAGAATAGTGTAAAGGATTGCTGTGTAACTGAGTCATAAAGGACCTATAGGGGAATGGGTACTCAAGGGGATTTTAGGTGGATGTAGTGCTTTCCTTTTTGTTAAAAAGTGCTTTACTTATATAAAATGCTTTTAGGAGCAAGTGCTGGACTTTTTAGATAGAGAAAAGAATGTTTAGATTGAGAGTTAGAGCAGTTCTAAGGGAAAAACTGAAGAGCAACGAATCCAGCAGATATCCAACACTATAAAGTCCAAAGAATGCCGCCGCACACCAGCAATGATACGACCTGTATTTAATTCCAATACAACGAACAAACGTGCAGAAAAGACACAGCTAATAAACAAACAATTAAAATAAAACGGATTTAGCGCTTTCTTCCACCTACAACGTGGACTTCTTCAGAATCAACAAACAATTCAGCAAGGACCAATTTATCAACTTCTTGGCGCCAAAATTTAAAAATTCCTTTAAAATTTAAAGGTGTAGTACCTATGCCTATTCCTAATGATTGTGTATATATACAGGAATGTTTGCATATATAAGTCTCATACGACAGTAGAAACTAAAATAAATACTATCTAGTGATAAGAAATAATAATAATAAATACAGATGTTGAATATGTATAAAGTATGAACTGCAAAAATATATATAATATGACTCATATAGAATAATAAATTACAATATATACAGGCTTACGGTCTCAATTAAATGAACTCCTATCGCTAAACTTATATATTGAATGGGGAATATATAATAAAATCTCAAAAGGAAAGAGGGACTTATTTTTATTACAGTTGATGTAATAGATTTATTTTCGAGTATTCCAAAAGATGGGGGCTTAGAAAGTTTCCTAAATAGTATTAGATACTACTCAGCTCTTGATTGGGAACATGCTAGATTAATTATTGAACTCATGTCAATGAGACTTGAACATAATTACATTTATTTTGAGGGGGAATTTTATTTAACTGTGTCTTTTTTCTGCACATTTGTTCGTTGTATTGGAATTAAATACAGGTCGTATCATTGCTGGTGTGCGGAGGCATTCTTTGGACTTTATAGTGTTGGATATCTTTGCTGGATTCGTTGTTGTTTGTTCCTACACTATCTTTGTTGTTTATTACGTATGGTGGGTATGGAGGATGCTACCGCCAACAAGCGTATGCCTGGAGAACTTGATGAACTTACGAAACTTCGGTCGGAAGTTTCGACCCTTAGAGGAGAGATTACTAGACTATTGGATCTGATGTCACAACCGGAGATGAGGAGAGAAGCAAGTAACCTAACCAAGGGGACTTATATACACACTAGTGATAGTGACATCGAGATAGAGATACCTAACGGACAACGTTCAAGAACATTAGCTTCTACGCAATGACATTGTCTGGATATTGGCAGTAAAGGTGCGGACAACAGTAGACTAACAGATAAAGAATTTATTTTTGACTTTTCTCTTTATAACATTGAAGAAGAAGCTAAGCGCTTTGGGACTAAACCAAAGTGATTCATGGCTGGGAAAACTTATTCTTCTGCAGTGCATCATGGAAGCAGTACACACAATACTGCTCAGCACAGCTCTAGTCCTAGAGCAGGTGCAATTTTGAATTTGGACAATAACAAAAGGCAACAGGGTAAATTAAATAATTTGGACAATTTTTTTATCTGTTGATATTTGTTTTGAAAAAGAACGTAGTTCAGCCAGTACTAATGTGAAACATGACGATATATATACAGGCACTTTACGAGATTTGATATATTCTTTAGGTAAGCAGTTAAATATTATTAGGGGAATAAAAATCGATAATGCGTATTTAAATAAATGTTTAACATTAAAGATAGTACCCAACGGGCTAAGATTCTTTAAAGAACCTATGGGGATTATCTTTACTGATGATACACGCAAAGAATTCAAAGCCTTATTTGATCAGTTTGGTTTCTAATTCATTAAGCTTATTAAGAAAAATGATGAGAAATTGTGCATAGCAATTGAAAAAGTTTAAAAACTTAATAAGTTAATAGTGGATGATTTATTGTTTGACCAATGGGAGAGGTTATATTTTAAACAGTTTACACAGGTTGACCGTAAAACGAACAGTATATTACTTAAAAAGCATATGAAGATAGAGAGAGATATAGCTGAATATGGTCATAATTCAGCATACCCATGGAAAAAAGCATATTGGAAACATACAGATAAGAATGACAGAACTAGTCTGGGGAATAATTATGACAACCATTGCACCCCCGGGGAATATTCAAATTTTTACGAGGAGGGAAATCGAGGTGTATGAACGAATTGGCAAAGAAACTGGAAATGGAGAGATCAGAGACAAGGAAGGAGACAGATGCATACGTACAATTAGAAATGGGGGAAATAACGTTTGGAGCTTATAGCAAAGTACAGATTGCATCCAGTTCTACATTAGAAACTGGATTTAACTTTTTAGAGAGTGAGAAGTTAACAACTATTGAGGTATATAACGATCAACCCTTATTGGGAGCACCATTAGAAGGCATTAATACACATATGGAGCTAATTCAACCCTCTAGTGATATTATTTTAAGTAAGAATGAGTTTAATATTTTTAATTACACTGGAATAGAGGTTAGTGATGACTTTTTTACCCTCTTTTCGAAAGAGATGAAATTTGTCCCTATGAAAAACTTTCAGATAGTTGATAGTATTATAGAAATTAAGAAATATTTGAGAAAGCTTAACCTAGCTATATTTTTTAAGAATAAAAATACTTTGGAAGAAAGAAACAGATTAAAGAAACCCAGTACATTTATACCCCCCACCCATCCCAATATAGCCCTGTATGAAAAAATAGTAACTAAGGAATTATATCATTTGAAGAATCATATGAATATAGGCAAGATGCGGAATAATATGAATAAGGGAGAATTAGATTTAATTAATAGGCTTATGAATGATAAATCTATTAGAATTATGAAGCCTGACAAAGGGGGTGGGGTTGTCATATATGACCAAAATATGTACAGGAATAAGATATTTGAAATATTAGTTGATTCTGGTAAATATACATCAGTTTCTATGAATGAAATTAATATTGGATATCAAAATATAGATTTATTCATAGAAGAGTTATTACTGGATGGAAGGATCAACTTAGAATTGTACAATTTTTTATCAGTGGAACACCCCAAACTAGCTACAATAGTAGGAGTACCTAAGGTACACAAGAATATACAGGATCCTCCTTTTCACTCTATTATATCTGGTAGTTATTCTAAGACCTTTCTCTTTGGGGTTGCAAATGATATGTGGTTAAAACACATTTATGACAAGATTCCACACTTAATTAAGGATTCCTGGAAATTTCTAAGTAACTTGACCTCACAAATTTCGAAAGAGGGACTTATTTTTATTACAGTTGATGTAATAGATTTATTTTTGAGTATTCCAAAAGATGAGGGCTTAGAAAGTTTCCTAAATAGTATTAGATACTACTCAGCTCTTGATTGGGAACATGCTAGATTAATTATTGAACTCATGTCTATGATACTTGAACATAATTACATTTATTTTGAGGGGGAATTTTACAGACAAACCCAGGGAGTGGCTATGGGTGCCGCATGCACACCCATTTATGCCAATATGGTGATGCTTGACTGGGAAAATGAAACTCTTTTTAGGAGTCAGTACTATCGATACATTAGATACTATTCAAGATATTTGGATGATTTGTTTATCCTATGGGATGGACCTGAAGAAAATATCGAGGAGTTTATTACATTTTTGAACACCTCTAGTACATTTTTGAAGTTTACACATAATACCAGTCGAGAAGGCATAGCATATTTGGATACGTTTGTCACCATTCACAACGATGGTTTCAAGTCACGTATATATCGGAAAAACACGTTTTCAAATAATTATTTGGACTTTAGTAGTAATCATCCCTATTCTACTAAAAAAAGCATTTTTAAGGGACAGTGTATTCGAGCTGCACAAATGACATCCACATATGAGGAAATGATAGATGAATTGGATTTTATAGGTAGAATGTTTACTACAAAAGGATATCCAATACAATTATTGGATGAAGTAAAAAAATATGTTATAGGAGAATGGGGTAAAAAATATTTTCCAGTATTGGGTAGACCCCTCCAAAATTCTAACAAAAGGTCAGGTGACATAGAGTATAGAAGAGCATGTATTATAGAATACACACCTCAAGCTAAGTATATTAAACACATTTTAAATAGATATTGGAATATACTGACTGTGGACAATACATTGAAAGACATAGTAGGTAAAGCACCCATATTTGTTTATAAAATGGGAATAAATATGAAGTTATTACTAGAGAGAAATAATGGGGTAGATAGATACAATACCAAATACAAAGGAACTCACAAATGTGGAAGTTGTAATTATTGTCATGTGATTTTAGAAGCTGAAACCATAAAGTTCGATAATGTCAATGGGACTAATATTTATTTATGTCAAGGGAATTGCAATACACATCATGTTATAAATAAAAAAATGCCAAGAAAACGACGTGAAACAGAGGTGAAGCCAGAAACCACACAACTTTTACGCGTTTCGTTCACATTTAATAATGCATGAACTTCTTCAGAAAAGTTGTTTCCATTGTGACTATCAGTTATATACTAATTAAATTAAATCACATGACCATAATTAACCAATGTTTTTAAAAACTCAATTAATATCATACACTGCAAATGTATAAAATTTATACACTATCCTTAAGTGTGTTAAAATACAATTATATTACATATAATAGTAAAATGTTTGAATGTTATATTCTATTTATTTGTAAAAAACATTTGATGTTGATAACATCATTTAACCCAGGTGGCTGATCTGCATTCAGCAAGATCTGCCATAAAGCTTCCCTACATTCTAGATAAACTTTATAGTTTCCAGAAAATAAGTCATCTTTTACTCTTTCCAAAACTGAAAATCTAAACTTTTTGAATTCTGTACAAACCAAAGCATGCCTTGCAAGAGCATTAGACATGTCTTTTTTCTTTATAGCTAAATTGTGTTCGTAAATACGCCTATATAAAGCCCTAATTGTTTTACCTATATAGAAATGTTCACATGAATCACATACAGCTAAGTACACCACATTGTGTGTCTTACAAGTGTAGTACCCCTTAGTGTATATAGTCTTTCTTAAATGTTTAAAGAAAATGAAACTATTCCCTGATATGTACCTGCACTGTTTACAATTATTACAGGGAAAAGTACCTTGACGACATACTTCCTTATTAGTGTACTTAGTAGATTCAACAATAGTTTTTATACTAATAGTTTTTTTGTATGTAAATAAGGCCATAACTATATTGGCAAAACTTGGAGCAACTCTGGAACCCATTGCGACACCCGAAATTTGTTGGAAATATGTGTCCTCAAATTGAAAAAATTATTTTCTAGAATGACATCCATCAAAGCACATAAAGTGCTGACTAAATTGTTTTCCATGTTTGTGTGACTAGTTAAATATTCCCTCATGAATTCCACTCCAATGGTTTGGTTGATGCTTGTATATAATGAAACCACATCCAACGATGCGAAATGGAAAGACCTTTCTTTTAGGGTGAAATGACGCAACTGTTCTAACAGATGCCATGAGTCCCTCAAATATGACCTAGTGTTTTGTACTATTGGATTGAGCCACTTGTCCAACCATATTGAGATGAATTCAGTTTTTGAACAACTGGCTGAAACAATTGGTCTAAATGGTATATTTTCACTAGATTTGTGAAGTTTTGGAATGCCAAATATCGTAGCTATTCTTGGAAATTCATTGATCAAAAAATCATACACTGAATTATCAATGTTGCCTTGAGTAAATAAGTCGAATAGAATGTAATCAACTTTTTTAAAACATTCCAAAATATAATCTTTAGTAACTGTCTTATAACAGCTCTGATCATTGAGCAAAAGCTTCATTGCTGTGCTGTAATCTACAGTATTCATTATAACAATAGTACCCCCCTTATCAGCCTTCATTATGCGCCATTCGCTCTTATTGGCAACATAATCCAAAGCTTTACGCTCTTCAAGAGATAAATTTTGCACAGTGTTGTGACTACAATCTCTCATATGTCTAAAACCTTGTTCACATAATCTACCAAATACTGACAAAGTAGAATTCAAAAGGGGGTTAAATGTACTTTTTTTCTTTAAGGCATTTTCCCCAACATCAGACTTGACCACACCATCATAAATATATTTCAAATTTAGTTTTCTAAGATACAACTTGAAATCTACTATAAGTCTAGGAATGTTCACATTGTTGGAAGGAATAAAAGAGAAACCTTTCTGAAGTACAGTAATAATATTAGTAGGCACACAATCATGAGTTAAATTCAAAATACTAATATTGTAATTCAGTTCTTTTTGCGGTTTTTCCCCCTTCCTTTGTTCCTCGTTTGCACTTTCCCTGACCATCTTGGAACTTTGGTGTTCCCTGCTTTGTCTGTTAAAAAAGGACCACTTTTGTTTCCATTGGAAACCACATTTGCAAAGGATGTGTTAACTGTCATGTTATTACCCGTCACAGAATCACTTTGGTGACTATTGTCAGACAGAACACACTGTTGCACAGGTGACGTGTTATTGTTAACATAATTGTCATGATGGTCATTGTCATTTGTGGCATTCTTATCCAATCCATTTAACATACCCCCGTTGTTCGTTTTCTTTTTCACAGGGTATGCAGTCTTGTTATTGTAAGCCACCAAATCCCTTTTTAACTTTTTTTGCTTCCTTTCCACAATGGAAGCCCGAACCCTGTCCAATTTGGCATTTATACTGAAATACAAAGTCGCAACCTGATTGAACACATTGGAAGCCCGTATCTTGGCATCCAATGATTCTGTTTGTTCCTTAAGTATAACCAATTCAGCTTTGTAATGTTCGACTAAAAAGTTCATAAAAGCCAGACCTGTGTTGTTAAATAAATCAACCAACTGGTTATAAAGCGAATCACCCTGTGTTACACAATTCGGAAATTTGTAGCTTCTTAAACCAAAAGGAACACATTTTAAGCGCACATTTTCCTCAAGGTAGAAAATTTCCAGTTGTAAAGAAACACATTTGCTACATAGCTTTTCCAAATTGAAAATGTCTTTTTTACATACTAACACAGTGTCCATAATAAGTGGACTGTTATTTGGACTTACTTGTCTGTTGTTATCAGCAACTGATGAAAAAAACGGATTGTCCATAATCCTAAAAGTTTGTTCCGACACCTTGTCTTTGCACAAAAATAAATCCCGTTTCGTTTCGTTTGAAACGCCAACTTGAGGTGAAACCAAACTTGCTGTACCATTAGTGACATCACTGAGACCATCACTACGATTATTGGAAAGATTACTGAAGTTTACTCCCTTGCTTCCTGGGCAAACCAAAGGAGTGTTCGCTTTAGTAGTAATACTACCAGTTCCCATCTGCCGGGCCATAGCATCTCGAACAGCTTCAGCAACTGTAACGCTGATAAAATCCTGTAAGGTTCTCCCCGACTCGGGAACCGAATGAATACTTAAATTCAATAAGGCATCCTGGCTAGATTCTTCTCCCGCCATACTTGGCTAAAAGTATACAACTTGAAACACCAAAACACGCACAACTGAACTAAATAAAAAAATGCCAAGAAAACGACGTGAAACAGAGATGAAGCCAGAAACCACACAACTTTTACGCGTTTCGTTCACATTTAATAATGCATGAACTTCTTCAGAAAAGTTATTTCCATTGTGACTATCAGTTATATACTAATTAAATTAAATCACATGACCATAATTAACCAATGTTAACTTCAGAAAGGTTTCTCTTTCATTCCTTCCAACAATGTGAACATTCCTAGACTCATAGTAGACTTTAAGTTGTACCTTAGGAAACTAAATTTGAAGTATATTTATGATGGTGTAGTTAAGTCTGATCTTGGGGAAAATGTTTTAAAGAAAAAAAGTACATTTAACCCCCTTTTGAATTCCACTTTGTCGGTGTTTGGTAGATTATGTGAACAAGGTTTTAGACATATGAGAGATTGTAGTCACAACATGGTGCAAAATTTGTCTCTTGAAGAGCGTAAAGCTTTGGATTATGTTGCCAACAAGAGTGAATGGCGCATAATGAAAGCTGACAAGGGAGGTACTATTGTTATAATGAACACTACAGATTATAGTACAGCAATGAAGCTTTTGCTCCATGATCAGAGCTGTTATAAGACAGTCACTAAAGATTATATTTTGGAATGTTTTAAAAAAGTTGACTACATTTTATTTGACTTATTTACTCAAGGTAATATTGATAATTTAGTGTATGACTTTTTGATTAATGAATTTCCAAGAATAGCTACGATATTTGGCATTCCAAAACTTCATAAATCTAGTGAGAATATACCATTTAGACCAATTGTTTCAGCCAGTTGTTCAAAAACTGAATTCATTTCAATATGGTTGGACAAGTGGCTTAATCCAATAGTACAGAATACTAGGTCATATCTGAGGGACTCATGGCATCTGTTAGAACAGTTGCGTCATTTCACCCTAAAAGAAAGGTCCTTCCATTTCGCATCGTTGGATGTGGTTTCATTATATACAAGCATCAACCAAACCATTGGAGTGGAATTCATGAGGGAATATTTAATTAGTCATACAAATATGGAAAATAATTTAGTTAGCACTTTATGTGCTTTGATGGATGTCATTTTAGAAAATTTTTTTCAGTTTGAGGACACATATTTCCAACAAATTTCGGGTGTCGCAATGGGTTCCAGAGTTGCTCCAAGTTTTGCCAATATAGTTATGGCCATGTGGGAAACTAAGTTTCTGTATTCACATCCTTTAGCCTGTAACATCTTGTTTTATAAGAGATATATAGATGATTTGTTTCTTTTATGGAGTGGAGACAAGGTATCCTTCCATGAGTTTGTAGATCATCTAAACAACTCGACACATTTTCTGAAGTTCACAATTGGTCACTTTGGTGAAAGTATAGATTTTTTAGATTTACACCTTAGTGTAAACCAAGAGTAACATAAATTTGAAAGTGATATCTTCAGAAAGTCTAGTTTTGTTAACCAGTATCTACACCACGATAGTTTACATCCTAAATTTATGAAACGTGGTGTAGTGAAAGGACAGTTCATTCGTCTAAGTAGACTGACAAGTAGAGATGAGATGTTTTTGGAAGAAGCTGACAAATTGTTAGCTTTCTTTGTACATAGAGGTTATGACAACACATGGCTTAGAAATATATTAAAGGAAGTGTTTTTGCTAAGGTCAGATGTTGCACGTCCCATTTTGCTTTTGCCGGTTCCAATTTCTAGGGTCACAACGAATACAAAAGTTGGAATTTGTGGTGAATACACATTAGCTTTTCCTATTCCAATTTCAAATGAGATGACTTGGATTAGGAATATAATTTTTGACAACTGGAAGGTACTATTGGGTAACAATGATCTGTGTTCTGTGATTGGTAAAGTTCCGTTATTTACATACAAAAAAACTATCAGTATAAAAACCATTGTTGAATCTACTAAGTACATTAACAAGGAAGTATGTCGTCAAGGTACTTTTCCCTGCAATAATTGTAAACAGTGCAGGTATATATCAGGGAATAGTTTTATTTTCTTTAAACATTTAAGAAAGACTATATACACTAAGGGGTACCATACTTGTAAGACACATAATGTGGTGTACTTAGCTGTATGTGATTCATGCGAACATTTCTATATAGGTAAAACAATTAGGGCTTTATACAGGCGTATTTACGAACATAATTTAGCTATTAAGAAAAAAGACATGTCTAATGCTCTTGCAAGGCATGCTTTGGTTTGTACAGACTTCAAAAAGTTTAGATTTTTAGTTTTGGAAAGAGTAAAAGATGACTTATTTTCTGGAAACTATAAAGTTTATTTAGAATGTAGAGAAGCTTTATGGCAGATCTTGCTGAACGCAGATCAGCCACCTGGGTTAAATGATGTTATTAACATCAAATGTTTTTTACAAATAAATAGAATATAACATTTCATTATTATATATAATTGTATTTTAATACACTTAAGGATAGTGTATAAATTTTATATATTTGCAGTGAACAATTTTATGATATCAATTGAGTTTTTAAAAACATTGGTTAATTATGGTCATGTGATTTAATTTAATTAGTATATAACTGATAGTCACAATGGAAACAACTTTTCTGAAGAAGTTCATGCATTATTAAATGTGAACGAAACGCGTAAAAGTTGTGTGGTTTCTGGCTTCAATTCTGTTTCACGTCGTTCTCTTGGCATTTTTTTATTTAGTTCAGTTGTACACATCATGTTATATACATGGCTGTATGTATAGGCTGCACTGGTTTTTATATTGGCAAAACAGAACGGAAATTCAAAAAACGCATATATGACCACCTCTATGCCATTAAGAAAAAAGATGACACCAATGCCTTATATAGACATGTGGCAGATACTGATGACAGTGATAGGTTTAAATTCGCCATTTTAGAACAAGTTAAGATGAGCAATAGAGGGGGAAATATTAAGGCCATATTAGTGGAAAAGGAAGTTAGATGGCAAATACTTACGGATGCAGCCACATCACCGGGTCTAAACGAACACATCAATATAAAACCACTTTTAACTATTAAAATATAGGTATAGATTGTAAGGAATATTTAGTATAGATGATTTTTTAGCTTTATGTAGTCTATTTAATATTATATACACATTTATTATTATTTTTTATTTATCAATTTATTTGTAAGTGTTATTAATATTTATACCAAAGATATTTTTATAAATGACTAGTTTTTAGTATCATATTTATTGCAATTTAATATAGAAAGTAGTTTGAGATTTATATTATGGTTCTATACATCTTAATTCTATATTTTTTACATGCATATGATTTTTTTATATGCATATGAATTTTTATATGTACATGAATTTTTATATGTATATGAGTTTTTATTATATATTCCCCATTCAATATATAAGTTTAGCGATAGGAGTTCATTTAATTGAGAACGTAAGCCTGTATATATTGTAATTTATTATTCTATATGAGTCATATTATATATATTTTTGCAGTTCATACTTTATACATATTCAACATCTGTATTTATTATTATTATTTCTTATCACTAGATAGTATTTATTTTAGTTTCTACTGTCGTATGAGACTTATATATGCAAACATTCCTGTATATATACACAATCATTAGGAATAGGCATAGGTACTACACCTTTAAATTTTAAAGGAATTTTTAAATTTTGGCACCAAGAAGTTGATAAATTGGTCCTTGCTGAATTGTTTGTTGATTCTGAAGAAGTCCACATTGTAGGTGGAAGAAAGTGCTAAATCCATTTTATTTTAATTGTTTGTTTATTAGCTGTGTCTTTTTTCTGCACGTTTGTTCGTTGTATTGGAATTAAATACAGGTCGTATCATTGCTGGTGTGCGGAGGCATTTTTTGGACTTTATAGTGCTGGATATCTTTGCTGGATTTGTTGTTGTCTGTTCCTACACTATCTTTGTTGTTTAAAAACTGAAGAGCAGACTTTGCGGATCAGGAATAGTTTACACTTGATTAACCGGCGCTGCTCAATGCTGCACTATGCGCTACTTCGTGCAAATTCACGCAAAGGCGTGCAAAAGCGCGCTAAAGTGGGCTTTATAGCAGGGGGTTAGAAAGAGCTAGGAAATGGCCCAAAATGGCCAATAAGCTACAAGTTACTGGGCTGGAACCACTCTTTAAGGGACAGATAGGCTGCTCAGAGGTCCCCACTCCACTGGTGAACAAAGAAGCTTCCTCCTATCCAAACAAGGATATGGACAACACAGGATCTATGACACAGCCCAAAGATCAGCAAAATCTGAAGACTGGACTATTCTAGTTCAGTAAAGGCGGGAAACAAGGATAGTAGTGTGGTGTGATACTTTTGTAAGGAGCTGCTAATGAGTTGTGGCCAGTAGTGTGGTTTGGTACTTATGTTATGAGCTATTAATGAGCTGGTGCTTATATTCTGGTGTGGTACTTATGTTATGAGCTTTTAATCAGCCGCTGCTTGTAGTGTGGTGTGGTACTTGTGTAATGAGCTGTTAATGAGCTGCTGCCTGTAGTGTGGTTTGGTACTTGTGTAATGAGCTGTTAATGAGCTGCTACCTGTAGTGTAGTGTGGTGCTTATGTTATGTGCTGTTAAAGAACTGCTGCTTGTAGTGTGGTGCAGGACTTATGTTATGAGCTGTTAATTAGCTGCTGACTGTAGGGTGGTGCGGTATTTATGTTATGAGCTGTTAATGAGCTGCTGCCTGTAGTGTGCTGTTGTTATTATGTTATGAGCTGTAAATTAGCTGCTGCCTGTAGTGTGGTGTGGTACTTGTGTTATGAGCTGTTAATGAGCTGCTGCCTGTAGTGTGGTGTGAAACTTATGATATGAGCTGTTATTGAGCTGCTGCCTGTAGTGTGGAGTGGGACTTATGTTATGAGCTGTTAATGAGCTGCTGCCTGTAGTGTGGGGTGGGACTTATGTTATGAGGTGTTAATGAGCTGCTGCCTGTAGTGTGTGGTGGTACTTCTGTTATGAGCTGTTAAAGAGCTGCTGCCTGTAGTGTGGTGTGGTACTTTTTTATGAGCTGTTAATGAGCTGCTGCCTGTATTGTGATGTGGTACTTATGAGCTGTTAATGAGCTGCTCTCTGTTGTGTGGTATGGTACTTACATTATGAGCTGGTAATCAGCTGCTGCCTGTAGTATGGTGAGGTACTTATGTTATGAGTTGTTAATGTGTTGCTTCCTGTAATGTGGTGTTGGACTTATGTTATGAGCTGTTATTGAGCTGCTGCCTGTAGTCTGGTGAGGTACTTACATTATGAGTTGTTAATGAGCTGCTGCCTGTTGTATGGTGTTGTACTTATGGTATGAGCTGTTAAAGATCTGCTGCCTGTAGGGTGTTGTGGTACTTGTGAGCTGCTAATGAGCTGCTCCTTGTAGTGTGGTGTGGTTCTTTTGTTATGAGATATTAATGAGCTGCTGCCTGTAGTGTGGTGTGATACTTATGATATGAGCTGTTAATGAGCTTCTGCCTTTAGTGTGGTGTGGTACTTTTGTTATGAGCTGTAAATGAGTTGCTGTCTGTATTGTGGTGTCATACATGTGATATGAGTTGTTAATAAGCTGCTGCCTGTAGTGTGGTGCTTATGTTATGAGCTGTTAATGAGCTGCTGCCTGTAGCATGATGTGGTGCATACATTATGAGCTGTTAATCAGCTGCTGCCTGTAGTCTGTTGAGGTACTTACGTTATGAGGTCTTAATGAGCTGCTGCCTGTAGTGTGGTGTGGTACTTATGGTATGATCTGTTAAACATCTGATGCCTGTAATGTGCTGCGGTACTTATGTTATGAGCTTTTAATGAGCTGCTGTGTGTATTGTGGTGTTGTAGTTTTGATATGAGTTGTTAATGAGCTGCTGCCTGTAGTGTGGTGCTTATGTTATGAGCTGTTAATGAGCTGCTACCTGTAGAGTGGTTTGGTAGTTATGTTATGAGCTTTTTAGGAGCTGCTGCCTATAGTGTGGAGTGGTACTTATGAGTTGTTAATGAACTGCAGGCTGTAGTGTGGTGTGGTACTTATGTTATGAGCTGTTAATGAGCTGCTGCCTGTACAGTGGTATGGTACTGTTTCATGAGCTGTTATTGAGTTGCTGCCTGTAGTGTGGTGTGGTACTTTTGTTATAAGCTGTTAATGAGCTGCTGCCTATAGTGTGTGGTGCTGATATGTTATGAGCTGTTAATGAGCTGCTGCCTGCAGTGTGGTGTGGTACATTTGTTATAAGATGTTAATCAGCGGCTGCCTGTAGTCTGGTGAGGTACTTACTTTATGAGTTGTTAATGACCTGCTGCCTGTAGTGTGGTGTGGTACTTATGGTATGAGCTGTTAAAGATCTGCTGCCTGTAGGGTATTGAGATACTTGTGTTGTGAGCTGTTAATGAGCTGCTGCTTGTAGTGTGGTGTAGTTCTTTTGTTATTAGATATTAATGAGCTGCTGCCTGTAGTGTGGGCTAGTGCTTAAGGAATGAGCTATTAATGATCTGCTGCCTGTAGGGTGGTGTGGTATTTATGTTATGAGCTGTTAATGAGTTGCTGCCTGTAAGGTGGTATGGTACTTATGTAATGTGCTATTAATGAGCTGCTGCCTGTGGTGTATTGTTATTATTATGTTACGAGCTGTTAGTTAGCAGCTGCCTGTAGTGTGGTGTTGTAGTTGTGTTATGAGCTGTTAATGAGCTGCTGCTTGCAGTGTGGTGTGGTACATTTGTTATAAGATGTTAATCAGCGGCTGCCTGTAGTCTGGTGAGGTACTTACTTTATGAGTTGTTAATGACCTGCTGCCTGTAGTGTGGTGTGGTACTTATGGTATGAGCTGTTAAAGATCTGCTGCCTGTAGGGTATTGAGATACTTGTGTTGTGAGCTGTTAATGAGCTGCTGCTTGTAGTGTGGTGTAGTTCTTTTGTTATTAGATATTAATGAGCTGCTGCCTGTAGTGTGGGCTAGTACTTAAGGAATGAGCTATTAATGATCTGCTGCCTGTAGGGTGGTGTGGTATTTATGTTATGAGCTGTTAATGAGTTGCTGCCTGTAAGGTGGTATGGTACTTATGTAATGTGCTATTAATGAGCTGCTGCCTGTGGTGTATTGTTATTATTATGTTATGAGCTGTTAGTTAGCAGCTGCCTGTAGTGTGGTGTTGTAGTTGTGTTATTAGCTGTTAATGAGCTGCTGCTTGCAGTGTGGTGTGGTACTTATGTTATGAGCTGTTAATCAGCTGCTGCCTGTACTGTGGTGCTGTACTTATGTTATAAACTGTTAATGAGCTGCTACCTGTAGTGTGGTATGCTACTTGTGTTATAAGCTAGTAATGAGCTTATGCGTGTAGTGTGGTGAGATACTTATGTAATGAGCTGTTAATAAGCTGTTGCCCGTAGTATGGTGTGGTATTTGTGTAATGAACTGTTAATGAGCTGCTGCCTGTAGCATGGTGTGGTACTTATGTTATGAGCTGTTAATGAGCTGCTGCCTGTAGTGTGGTGTGGCACTTATGTTATGAGCTGTTAAAGAGCTGCTGCCTGCAGTGTTTTGAGGTACTTATGTTATTACCTGTTAATGAGCTGCTGCCTGTAGCATGGTGTGGTACTTATGTTCTGATTTGTTAATGAGCTGCTGCCTCTAGTTTGGTGTGGTACTTATCTTATGAGCTGTTAATGGGCTGCTGCCTGTAGGGTGGTGAGGTACTTATATTATGAGCTGTTAATGAGCTGCTGCCTGTAGGGAGGTGTGGTACTTGTGTTATGTGCAGCTATTCAGCTGCTGTATGTAGTGTGATGTGGTACTTATGTTATGAGCTGTTAATGAGCTTTTGCCTGTAATGTGGTGTGGTATTTATGTTATTAGCTGCTAATGAGTAGCTGGTTGTAGTGTGGGGTGGTACTTAGGTTATGAGCTGTTAATGAGCTGCTGCCTGTAGTGTGGTGTGTTACTTAAGTTATGAGCTGTTAAAGAGCTGCTACTCATAGTGTAGCACGGTACTTTTGTTTTGAGCTGTTAAAGAGCTGCTACCTGTAGTGTGGTGTTGTACATTTGTTATGAGCTGTTAATGAGCTGCCACCTGTAGTGCGGTGTGGAACTTATATTATGAGCTATTAATGAGCTGCTGCCTTTAGTGTGGTGTGATTCTTATGAGATGCTAATAAGCTGCTGCCTGTAGCATGGTGAGGTACTTGTGTTATGAGCTGCTAAAAAGCTGCTGCCTGTAGTGTGGTGATGTACTTATTTAATGAGCTGTTAATATGCTGCTGCCTGTAGTGTTGTGTGTTACTTATGTTATGAGCTGTTAATGAGCTGCTGCCTGTAGTGTGGTGTGATTCTTATGAGCTGTTAATGAGTTGCTGCATGTAGCATGGTGTGGTACTTGTGTTATGAGCTGCTGAAAAGCTGCTGCCTGTAGCCTGGTGATGTACTTATGTAATGAGCTGTTAATATGCTGCTGCCTGTAGTGTGGTGTGGTACTTATGTTATGAGCTGTTAATGACCTGCTGTCTGTAGTGTGATGTGTTATGAACTGTTAATGAG
>NC_056737.1:1216885442-1216919317 GCF_019279795.1 Protopterus annectens | reverse complement strand
TAGAGATGATCTCTGCTTAACATACAAGGCCATGTCAAACCCTAAGCTGTTGGACATGCTCCACTTAAAGAAATACCAATCCCTCAAAGCCACATGCTCCAGGGATCTAAATCTTGTCATCACAATGAACAAAACATACTGGAGGGATAGGTTATTGACCCAGAGACTCCCCATACTCTGGAATAGACTGCCCATAAATGTCAAGCAGAGTGCCTCCTTGGCCCTCTTCAAAAGGAACCTTGATGAATGGATGGGAGATAGGAAATTCACCCCGGGGATCATGTCAGTCACCCTGCTGGACAGGGGTATAGAGAAGTAAATATTGTGGTAAAAATATCCAGGGAATTGTTATGGCTAGGCTTGTTTAGGCCCTAGGCTGATAGCCTAGTACCAACCTATGAACCTATGTTAATGAGCTGCTGCCTGTAGTGTGGTGTGGTACTTATGCTATGAGCTTTTAATGAGCTGCTGTCTGTAGTCTGGTGTGGTATTGATGTTATGAGCTGTTAATGAGCTGATGCCTGTAGAGTGGTGTAGTAATTATGTTATGCGCTGTTAATGAGCTGCTGCCTGTAGTGTGGGGTTGTACTTATGTTATGAGCTGTTAATGAGCTGCTGCCTGTAGAGTGGTGTAGTAATTATGTTATGCACTGTTAATGAGCTGCTGCCTGTACCGTGTGGTGGAACTTAAGTTATGAGCTGTTAATGAGCTGATGCCTATTGAGTGGTGTGGTACTTGTTGTATGAGCTGTTAATGAGCTGCTGCCTGTAGTGTAGGGTTTTACTTATGTTATGAGCTGTTAATGAGCTGCTGTCTGTACTGTGTGGTGGAACTTAAGTTATGAGCTGTTATTGAGCTGCTGCCTATTGAGTGGTGTGGTACTTGTGTAATGAGCTGTTAATCAGCTGCAGCCTGTAGTGTGGTGTGGTACTTATGTTATGAGCTGCTACCTGTAGTGTGGTGTGGTACTTATGTTATGAGCTTTTAATGATCTGCTGTCTGTAGTCAGGTGTGGTATTGATGTTATGAGCTGTTAATGAGCTGCTGCCTGTAGTGTGGTGTAGTAATTATATTATGCGCTGTTAATGAGCTGCTTCCTGTACTGTGGGGTTGTACTTATGTTATGAGCTGTTAATGAGCTGCTGCCTGTAGTGTGGTGTGGTACTTGTGTTATGAGCTGTTAATGAGCTGCTGCCTGTAGTGTGGTGTGGTACTTATGTTATGAGCTGTTAATGAGCTGCTGCCTGTAGTGTGGTGTGGTACTTATGTTATGAGCTGTTAATGAGCTGCTGCCTGTACTGTGTGGTGGAACTTAAGTTATGAGCTGTTAATGAGCTGCTGCCTATTGAGTGGTATGGCACTTGTTGTATTAGCTGTTAATGAGCTGCTGCCTGTAGTGTGGTGTGGTACTTATGTTATGAGCTGTTAATGAGCTGCTGCCTGTAGTGTGGTGTGGTACTTGTGTAATGAGCTGTTAATGAGCTGCAGCCTGTAGTGTGGTGAGGTACTTATCTCATGAGCTGTTAATGAGCTGCTGCCTGTAGTGTGGTGTGGTACTTATGTTATGAGCTGTTAATGAGCTGCTGCCTGTAGTGTGGTGTTACTTATGTTATGAGCTGTTAATGGGCTGCAGCCTGTAGTGTTTTGTGCTGCTTGTGTTATTAGCTGTTAATTAGCTGCTGCCTGTAGTGTTTTGTGCTGCTTGTGTTATTAGCTGTTAATTAGCTTCTGCCTGTAGTGTGGTGTGCTACATATGTTATGAGCTGTTAATGAGCTGCTGCCTGTAGTGTGGTGTAGTACTTATGTTATAAGCTGTTATTGATCTCCTGCTTGTAGTGTGGTGTGGTACTTATGTTATTAGCTGTTAATGAGCTTCTGCCTGTAGAGTGGTCTGGTACTTGTGTTATGAGCTGTTAATGAGCTGCTGCCTCTAGGGTGTTGCGGGATTTATGTTATGAGCTGTTAACGAGCTGCTGCCCGTAGTGTGGTGTGGTACTTGGGTAATGAGCTGTTAATGAGCTGCTGCCTGTATGGTGTTGTGGTACTTATTTTATGAGCTGTTATTGAGCTTCAGATTGTAGTGTGATGTGGTAATTATGTTATGAGCTGTTAATGAGCTGCTGCCTGTAGTGTGGTGTGGTACTTATGTTATGAGATTTTAATGAGCTGCTGCCTGTAGGGTATTGTGGTACTTGTGTTATGAGTTGTTAATGAGCTGCTGCTTGTAGTGTGGTAGGGTACTTATGTTATGAGGTGTTAATGAGCTGCTGCCTTTAGTGTGACATGGTACCTTTAGTGTGTTGTGGTAGTTTTGTTACAAGATGTTAATGAGCTTCTGCCTGTAGTGTGGTGTGATACTTATGAGATGTTAATGAGCTACTGCATGTAGTGTATTGTTTTGCTTTTTTATGAGCTGTTAATGAGTTGCTGCCTCTAGTGTGGTGGAGTACTTATGTTATGAGATGTTAATGAGCTGCTGCCTGTAGTGTGGTGTGGAACTTAAGTTATGAGCTGTTAATTAGCTGCTTCCTGTTGAGTGGTGTGGTACTTGTTGTATGAGCTGTTAATGAGCTGCTGCCTGTAGTGTGATTTGATGCTTGTGTTATGAGCTGCTAATGAGCTGCAGCCGGTAGTATGGTGTGGCACTTATGTTATGAGCTGCTGCCTGTAGTGTGGTGTGGTACTTATGTTATGAGCTGTTAAAGAGCTGCTGCCTGTAGTGTGTTGTGGTACTTATGTTATGAGCTGTTAATGAGCTGCTGCCTGTAGTGTGGTGTGGTAATTATGTTATGAGCTTTTAATGAGCTGCTGCTTGCAGTGCGGTGTGGTACTTAAGTTATGAGCTGTTAATGGGCTGCAGCCTGTAGTGTGTTTTGGTACTTTTGTTAAGAGATGTTAATGAGCTTTTCCCTTTAGTGTGGTGTGGTACTTATGTCATAAGCAGTTAATGAGCTGCTGCCTGCAGTGTGTGGTGGTACTTATGTTATGAGCTGCTAATGAGCTGCTGCCTGTAGTGTGGTGTGGTACTTATGTTATGAGCTGTTATTGAGCTGCTGCCTGTAGTGTGGTGTGGTACTTGTGTTATTAGCTGTTATTGAGCTGCTGCCTGTAGAGTGGTGATGTACTTATTTAATGATCTTTTAGTTAGTTGCGGCCTGTAGTGAGGTGATGTACATATGTAATGAGTTTTTAATGAGCTGCTGCCTGTACTGTGGTTTGGTTGTTGTGTTATGAGCTGTTAATGAGCTTCTTTCTGTAGTGCGGTGTGGTACTTATGAGCTGTTGAGATTCTCACTGCACCTTTCTAAACATACTGGAAAATATTAAGATACAACCAAACACCCTAATACTGGGTGATTTCAACTACCCTGTCATTAACTTGGAAAACTACTCGGGTACCAACTCCTTTTCCCAACGGTTCTTGGAATTCATAAATTCCAACGCCCTGGATCAACTAATCCATTGTCCCACCAGGGGCTCCAATATCCTAGACCTGGTCATTACCAACATGAGAGATAGATGCTCCACACCGGTGGTCACCCCCTCATTGGTCAGGTCTGACCATAAGCAAATCACCCTTGACATCCACATCCCACCCTCACCGCCCAGTAAGGAAACCTCCTTAAAAAATTCTCCAAAGCCAACTTCTTGCTACTGAAGTCAAAAGTGACAAACTTCATGACACACATGCAAACGGGATCTGAAAATTCGACTGCAGAATCCTACACTAAGGCACTGTACGAGCACATCCTCTCATGCATGAACCTTGCCATCCATAATAGAACCAAGATGCTCTTCTCTAAAAAAAGGAAGCTAATCTGGTCGTTCCCTGCTATAAACAAACTATACAACAGAAGGAAGAAACTGTTGCAGAAAAGAGGAAAATCCCAGGATGCAAAAAATTCCCTCACCAGCCTCAGTAAGAAGTTGTGATCCCTCATAAAATCATCAAAAGCTAGTTACAAAAATAAAATTTCCAAAGATTCCAAAGACAACCACAAGGCATTCTATAGTTATGTCAAGAATCTAAATCGCAATGCTCAGATGTGCTCTGAGCTACAACAGAATGGCATTAATTATACTGATCCCAAGGACATTGCCAATATCCTGGAAGATCGATTTAGTGCCAACTTCAACCCCTCTCACCCGCTAAAGGGCCAATCTCAATACCAAAAGATCGCCAAATTCCGGTAATCACGGCCACACAGGTAGAAACCACATTCTCCAAAGCTAAGAATACAGCATCCATGGGACCAGATGACATCCCAGGCTGTGTACAACATGAACTACAAAATTAACTGGCACCTCACCTAAGTGTCATGTTTAATCATAGCCTCACCTCAGGCTTCGTGCTCACTGAGTGACACACAGCTACAGTTATCCCACTCCACAAGGGGGGATCCACCTTGGATCCCAGGAACTACCGTCCCATCAGTCTGACAAGCCTGATCTGCAAAGGCATGGAAGGAATTATCATGGAACTTATAAACAAAGACATTGGCAACCTTCAAACAGTGTGTGTCCACACAGTTTGGGTTTGTGAAGGGCCGATCTTGTCTCCTGAATCTGATTGACATCTTCGAATCAGTCTCCAGAGCTGTGGACAAGGGTAAGGCGGTCCACACAGCCTATCTGGACCTTGCCAAGGCCTTCAACACCATCCCCCACTCTGGAATCATAGATAAACTTACTAAGCTGGGCATAAATCCCTACGACAATCGATGGTTTGCCAACTGGATTACTGACAGAACCCAGACTGTAAAAGTAGCCCACTCCAAATCCAGCTCCAGACAAGTGACAGGTGGAGTACCTCAGGGTTCAGTTCTGGGACCACTCTTGTTTGGCATCTACATCTCTGTAGTACAGGCCTACACTAAGGGACTGTGGCTAAAAAAGTTCGCAAATGACTGCAAACTGGGAGCCATTACTGAATCCCCAAATGATGTGGATATTCTACGAAAGGGCCTTACAGAAACAGATGCCTGGTGTCAGAGCCATGGGCTCAAGCTTAATGCCAAGAAATGTATAGTTATCCCCTTTGGAAAAAACATGTACCCATGAATTACCACATAGGTGTCAGTACACTAAACATCAAAAGTGTGATGACAGACTTAGGGACACAGGTGGACAGTGGTCTCACTTTCGATAACCACATCACCACAACAGTCAGGAATTCCTTCTATGTGGCACACCTCAGCACTAAGGGCTTTTCATCCAGAAAAAAGGAGGTCATTGTCCCACTGTACTCATCCCTCATTAGACCCATTATAGAGTATAATGCCTCGTTTGGTATGTACTCCACAAGACATCTGCAACAGCTGGAAAGGCCACAGAAATACCTCACTAAAAGAATCACAGGCCTAAAGCAGATGCCATATGCTGACCATCTAAAAAAACTCCAGCTATACTCTGTGGCATATCGTCTACTCAGAGATGATCTCTGCTTAACATACAAGGCCATGTCAAACCCTAAGCTGTTGGACATGCTCCACTTAAAGAAATACCAATCCCTCAAAGCCACATGCTCCAGGGATCTAAATCTTGTCATCACAATGAACAAAACATACTGGAGGGATAGGTTATTGACCCAGAGACTCCCCATACTCTGGAATAGACTGCCCATACATGTCAAGCAGAGTGCCTCCTTGGCCCTCTTCAAAAGGAACCTTGATGAATGGATGGGAGATAGGAAATTCACCCCGGGGATCATGTCAGTCACCCTGCTGGACAGGGGTATAGAGAAGTAAATATTGTGGTAAAAATATCCAGTGAATTGTTATGGCTAGGCTTGTTTAGGCCCTAGGCCGATAGCCTAGTACCAACCTATGAACCTATGTTAATGAGCTGCTGCCTGTAGTGTGGTGTGGTACTTATGCTATGAGCTTTTAATGAGCTGCTGTCTGTAGTCTGGTATGATATTGATGTTATGAGCTGTTAATGAGCTGCTGCCTGTAGAGTGGTGTAGTAATTATGTTATGAACTGTTAATGAGCTGCTGCCTGTACCGTGTGGTGGAACTTATGTTATGAGCTGTTAATGAGCTGCTGCCTGTTGTGTGGTGTGGTACTTGTTTTATGAGCTGTTAATGAGCTGCTGCCTGTAGTGTGGTGTGGTACTTATGTTATGAGCTGTTAATGAGCTGCTGCCTGTAGTGTGGTGTGGTACTTATGTTATGAGCTGTTAATGAGCTGCTGCCTGTAGTGTGGTGTGGTACTTATGTTATGAGCTGTTAATGAGCTGCTGTCTGTACTGTGTGGTACTTAAGTTATGAGCTGTTAATGAGCTGCTGCCTGTAGTGTGGTGTGGTACTTATGTTATGAGCTGTTAATGAGCTGCTGCCTGTAGTGTTGTGTGGTACTTATGTTATGAGCTGTTAATGAGCTGCTGCCTGTAGTGTGGTGTGGTACTTATGTTATGAGCTGTTAATGAGCTGCTGCCTGTAGTGTGGTGTGGTACTTATGTTATGAGCTGTTAATGAGCTGCTGCCTGTAGTGTGGGGTTGTACTTATGTTATGAGCTGTTAATGAGCTGCTGCCTGTAGTGTGGTGTGGTACTTATGTTATGAGCTGTTAATGAGCTGCTGCCTGTAGTGTGTGGTGGAACTTAAGTTATGAGCTGTTAATGAGCTGCTGCCTATTGAGTGGTGTGGTACTTGTATGAGCTGTTAATGAGCTGCTGCCTGTAGTGTGGTGTGGTACTTATGTTATGAGCTGTTAATGAGCTGCTGCCTGTAGTGTGGTGTGGTACTTGTGTAATGAGCTGTTAATGAGCTGCAGCCTGTAGTGTGGTGTGGTACTTATGTTATGAGCTGCAGCCTGTAGTGTGGTGAGGTACTTATCTGATGAGCTGTTAATGAGCTGCTGCCTGTAGTGTGGTGTGGTACTTATGTTATGAGCTGTTAATGAGTTGCTGCCTGTAGTGTGGTGTGGTACTTATGTTATGAGCTGTTAATGAGCTGCTGCCTGTAGTGTGGTGTGGTACTTATGTTATGAGCTGTTAATGAGCTGCTGCCTGTAGTGTGGTGTGGTACTTATGTTATGAGCTGTTAATGAGCTGCTGCCTGTAGTGTGGTGTGGTACTTATGTTATGAGCTGTTAATGAGCTGCTGCCTGTAGTGTGGTGTGGTACTTGTGTTATGAGCTGTTAATGAGCTGCTGCCTGTAGTGTGTTGTGGTACTTGTGTTATGAGCTGTTAATGAGCTGCTGCCTGTAGTGTGGTGTGGTACTTATGTTATGAGCTGTTAATGAGCTGCTGCCTGTAGTGTGGTGTGGTACTTATGAGCTGTTAATGAGCTGCTGCCTGTAGTGTGGTGTGGTACTTATGTTATGAGCTGTTAATGAGCTGCTGCCTGTAGTGTGGTGTGGTAATTATGTTATGAGCTGTTAATGAGCTGCTGCCTGTAGTGTGGTGTGGTACTTATGTTATGAGCTGTTATTGAGCTGCTGCCTGTAGTGTGGTGTGGTACTTATGTTATGAGCTGTTAATGAGCTGCTGCCTGTAGTGTGGTGTGGTACTTGTGTTATGAGCTGTTAATGAGCTGCTGCCTGTAGTGTGGTGTGGTACTTATGTTATGAGCTGTTAATGAGCTGCTGCCTGTAGTGTGGTGTGGTACTTATGTTATGAGCTGTTAATGAGCTGCTGCCTGTAGTGTGGTGTGGTACTTATGTTATGAGCTGTTAATGAGCTGCTGCCTGTAGTGTGGTGTGGTACTTGTGTAATGAGCTGTTAATGAGCTGCTGCCTGTAGTGTTGTGTGGTAGTTATGTTATGAGCTGCAGCTTGTAGCGTGGTGAGGTACTTATCTCATGAGGTTTTAATGAGCTGCTGCCTGTAGTGTGGTGTGATACTTATGATATGAGCTGTTCATGAGCTGCTGCCTGTAGTGTGGTGTGGTACTTGTGTTATGAGCTGTTAATGAGCTGCTGCCTATAGTGTGTGGTGTTGATATGTTATGAGCTGTTAATGAGCTGCTGCCTGTAGTGTGGTGTGGTACTTATGTTATGAGCTGTTAATGAGCTGCTGCCTGTAGTGTGGTGTGGTACTTATGTTATGAGCTGTTAATGAGCTGCTGCCTCTAGGGTGGTGTGGTACTTGGGTAATGAGCTGTTATTGAGCTACTGCCTGCATGGTGGTGTGGTACTTATGTTATGAGCTGTTAATTAGCTGCTGCCTGTAGTGTGTTGTGGTACTTGTGTTATGAGCTGTTAATGAGCTGCTGCCTGTAGTGTGGTGTGGTACTTATGTTATGAGCTGTTAATGAGCTGTTGCCTGTTGAGTGGTGTGGTACTTGTATGAGCTGTTAATGAGCTGCTGCTTGTAGTGTGGTGTGGTACTTATGTTATGAGCTGTTAATGAGCTGCTGCCTGTAGTGTGGTGTGGTACTTGTGTAATGAGCTGTTAATGAGCTGCAGCCTGTAGTGTTGTGTGGTAGTTATGTTATGAGCTGCAGCCTGTAGCGTGGTGAGGTACTTATCTCATGAGGTTTTAATGAGCTGCTGCTTGTAGTGTGGTGTGGTACTTGTGTTATGAGATGTTAATGAGCTGCTGCCTGTAGTGTGGTGTGATACTTATGATATGAGCTGTTCATGAGCTGCTGCCTTTAGTGTGGGGTGGGACTTATGTTATGAGCTGTTAATAAGCTGCTGCCTGTTGTGTGTGGTGGTACTTGTGTTATGAGTTTTTATAGAGCTGCTGCCTGTAGTGTGGTGTGGTATTTTTGTTATGAGCTGTTAATGAGCTGCTTCCTGTATTGTGGTTTCGTACATGTGATATAAGTTGTCAATGAGCTGCTGCCCATAGTGTGGTGCTTATGTTATGAGCTGTTCATGAGCTGCTGCCTGTAGAGTGGTGTTGTACTTATGTTATGAGGTATTTAGGAGCTACTGCCTGTAGTGGGGTGTGGTACTTACCAGCTATTAATGAACTGCTTCCTGTAGTGTGGTGTGGTACTTATGTAATTTGCTGTTAAAGAGCTGCTGCCTGTAGTGTGGTGCGGTACTTGTTTTATGAGCTGTCATTGAGTAGTTGCCTGTAGTGTGGTGTGGTACTTGTGTTATAAGCTGTTAATGAGCTTCTGCTTATAGTGTGTGGTGTTGATATGTTATGAGCTGTTAATGAGCTGCTGGCTGTAGTGTGGTGTGGTACATACCTTATGAGCTGTTAATGAGCTGCTGCCTGTAGTGTGTTGTGGTAGTTATGTTATGAGCTGTTAATGAGCTGCTGCCTGTAGTGTGGGTGGTACTTATGTTATGAGCTGTTAATGAGCTGCTTCCTGTAATGTTTTCTGGTACATGTGTTATGAGCTGTTAATGGGCTGCTGCCTGTAGTGTGCTGAGGTACTTATGTTAAACTGTTGAAAAGCTGCTGGCTGTAATGTGGTGTGGTACTTGTTAATGAGCTCCTAATGACTTGCTGCCTGTAGTGTGGGTAGGTACATTTGTAATGAGCTGGTAATGAGCTGCTGCCTGTAGTCTGGTGAAGAACTTGCATTATAAGTTGTGAATGATCTGCTGCTTGTAGTGTGGTGTGGTACTTCTATTATAAGCAGTTAATGAACTGCTGCCTGAAGGTGGTCTGGTGCTTATGTTATGAGCAGTTAATGAGCTGCTGCCTGTAGTGTGTTGTGGTACTTATGTTATGAGCTGTTAATGAGCTGCTGCCTGTAGTGTGGTGTGGTACTTATGTTATGAGCTGTTAATGAGCTGCTGCCTGTAGTGTGGTGTGGTACTTATGTTATGAGCTGTTAATGAGCTGCTGCCTGTAGTGTGGTGTGGTACTTGTGTTATGAGCTGTTAATGAGCTGCTGCCTGTAGTGTGGTGTGGTACTTATGTTATGAGCTGTTAATGAGCTGCTGCCTGTAGTGTGGTGTGGTACTTGTGCAGTGAGTTTTTAATGAGCTGCTACCTGTAATGTGTGGTTGTTATTATGTTACGAGCTGTTAATTAGCTGCTGCCTGTATTGTGGTATGGTACTTATATTATGAGCTGTTAATGTGCTGCTGCATGTAGTGTGGTGTGATACTTATGATATGAGCTGTTAATGAGCTGCTGCCTGTAGTGTGGGGTGGTACTTGTGTTATGAGCTGTTAATGAGCTGCTGCCTGTAGTGTGGTGTGGTACTTATGTTATGAGCTGTTAATGAGCTGCTGCCTGTAGTGTGGTGTGGTACTTGTGTTATGAGCTGTTAATGAGCTGCTGCCTGTAGTGTGGTGTGGTACTTATGTTATGAGCTGTTAATGAGGTGCTGCCTGTAGTGTGGCATGGTACTTATGTTATGAGCTGTTAATGAGCTGCTGCCTGTAGTGTGTTGTGGTACTTGTGTTATGAGCTGTTAATGAGCTGCTGCCTGTAGGGTGGTGTGGTACTTATGTTATGAGCTGTTAATGAGCTGCTGCTTGTAGTGTGGTGTGGTACTTATGTTATGAGCTGTTAATTAGCTGCTGCCTGTAGTGTGGTTTGGTACTTATGTTATGAGCTGTCAATGAGCTGGTGCTTAAAGTCTGGTGTGGTACTTATGTTATGAGCTTTTATTCAGCCACTGCTTGTAGTGTGGTGTGGTACTTGTGTAATGAGCTGTTAATGAGCTGCTGCCTGTAGTGTGGTGTGGTACTTATGTTATGAGCTGTTAATGAGCTGCTGCCTGTAGTGTGGTGTGGTACTTGTGTTATGAGCTGTTAATGAGCTGCCTGTAGTGTGGTGTGGTACTTATGTTACAAGCTGTTAATGAGCTGCTGCCTGTAGTGTGGTGTGGTACTTATGTTATGAGCTGTTAATGAGCTGCTGCCTGTAGTGTGGTGTGATACTTATGTTATGAGCTGTTAATGAGCTGCTGCCTGTAGTGTGGTGTGGTACTTGTGTTATGAGCTGTTAATGAGCTGCTGCCTGTAATGTGGTGTGGTACTTATGTTATGAGCTGTTAAAGAGCTGCTGCCTGTAGAGTGGTGTGGTGCTTATGTTATGAGCTGTTAAAGAGCTGCTGCCTTTAATGTGTTGTGGTGATTATGTTATGAGCAGTTAATGAGCTGCTGCCTGTAGTGTGGTGTGGTACTTTGGTTATGAGCTGTTAATTAGCTGCTTCCTGTAGTATGTTGTGGTACTTGTGTTATGAGCTGTTAATGAGCTGCTGCCTGTAGTGTGGTGTGGTACTTATGTTATGAGCTGTTAATGAGCTGGTGCTTGTAGTGTGGTGTGGTACTTATGTTATGAGCTGTTAATGAGCTGCTGCCTGTAGTGTGGTGTGGTACTTATGTTATAAGCTATTAATGAGCTGGTGCTTGTAGTGTGGTGTGGTACTTATGTTATGAGCTTTTAATCATCTGCTGCCTGTAGTGTGGAGTGGTACTTGTGTAATTATCTGTTAATGAGCTGCTGCCTGTAGTGTGGTGTGGTACTTTTGTTATGAGCTGTTAATGAGCTGCTGCCTGTAGTGTGGTGTGGTACTTCTGTTATGAGCTGTTAATGAGCGCTGCCTGTAGTGTGGTGTGGTACTTATGTTATAAGCTATTAATGAGCTGGTGCTTGTAGTGTGGTGTGGTACTTATGTTATGAGCTTTTAATCATCTGCTGCCTGTAGTGTGGAGTGGTACTTGTGTAATTATCTGTTAATGAGCTGCTGCCTGTAGTGTGGTGTGGTACTTTTGTTAGGAGCTGTTAATGAGCTGCTGCCTGTAGTGTGGTGTGGTACTTTTGTTAGGAGCTGTTAATGAGCTGCTGCCTGTAGTGTGGTGTGGTACTTTTGTTAGGAGCTGTTAATGAGCTGTTTCCTGTAGTGTGGTGTGGTACTTATGTTACAAGCTGTTAATGCCCTGCTGCATGTAGTGTGGTGTGGTACTTATATTATGAGATGTTAATGTGCTGCTGCATGTAGTGTGGTGTGATACTTATGATATGAGCTGTTAATGAGCTGCTGCCTTTAGTGTGGGGTGGTACTTGTGTTATGAGCTGTTAATGAGCTGCTGCCTTTAGTGTGGGGTGGTACTTGTGTTATGAGCTGTTAATGAGCTGCTGCCTGTAATGTGGTGCGGTACTTTTGTTATGAGCTGTTAAAGAGCTGCTGCCTGTAGAGTGGTGTGGCACTTGTGTTATGAGCTGTTAAGGAGCTGCGGTTTGTAGTGTGGTGTGGTAATTGTGTTATGAGCTGATAAATAGGTGCTGCCTGTAGTGTGGTGTGGTACTTTGGTTATGAGCTGTTAATTAGCTGCTTCCTGTAGTATGTTGTGGTACTTGTTTTATGAGCTGTTAATGAGCTGCTGCCTGTAGGGTGGTGTGGTACTTATGTTATAAGCTATTAATGAGCTGGTGCTTGTAGTGTGGTGTGGTACTTATGTTATGAGCTTTTAATCATCTGCTGCCTGTAGTGTGTTGTGGTACTTATGTAATTACCTGTTAATGAGCTGCTGCCTGCAGTGTGGTGTGGTACTTTTGTTAGGAGCTGTTAATGAGCTGCTGCCTGTAGTGTGGTGTGGTACTTATGTTACAAGCTGTTAATGCCCTGCTGCATGTAGTGTGGTGTGGTACTTATATTATAAGCTGTTAATGAGCTGCTGCCTGTAGTGTGGTGTGGTACTTATGTTACAAGCTGTTAATGAGCTGCTGCCTGTACTGAGGTGTGGTACTTATATGATGAGCTCTTAATGAGCTGCTGCCTGTAGTGTGGTGTGGTACTTATGTTACAAGCTGTTAATGAGCTGCTGCCTGTAGTGTGGTGTGGTACTTATGTTATAAGCTGTTAATGAGCTGCTGCCTGTAGTGTGGTGTGGTACTTATGTTACAAGCTGTTAATGCCCTGCTGCATGTAGTGTGGTGTGGTACTTATATTATGAGATGTTAATGAGCTGCTGCCTGTAGTCTGGTGTGGTACTTATGTTATGAGCTGCTAATGAGCTGCTGTCTGAAGTGAGTGTGCTACTTATGCTATGAGCTGTTAATGAGCTGTTGCCTGTAGTGTGGTGTGGTACTTATTTAATTAGCTGTTAATGAGCTACTGCATGTAGTGTGGTGTGTTACTTATGTTATGAGCTATTAATGAGCTGGTGCTTGTAGTGTGGTGTGGTACTTATGTTTTGAGCTTTTAAATAGCTGTTGCCTGTAGTTTGCTCTGGGACTTATATTATGAGCTGTTAATAAGCTGTTGCCTGTAGGGTGGTGCGGTATTTATGCTATGAGCTGTTAATGAGTTGCTGCCTGTAGGGTGGTGTGATACTTGTGTAATGAGCTTTTAATGAGCTGCTTCCTGTAATGTGTGGTTGTTAGTATGTTTGTTATGAGCTCTTAATGTGCTGCTGCCTGTATTGTGTTGTCGTACTTGTGATAGGAGTTCTTAATGAGCTCCTGCCCGTAGAGTGGTGTGGTTCTTATGTTATGAGCTGTTTAGGAGCTGCGGCCTGTAGTGTGGTGTGGTACTTGTGTTATGAGCTGTTATTGAGTTGCTGCCTGTAGTCTGGTGTGGTACTTGTGTTATAAGCTGTTAATTAGCTGCTGCCTGTAGTGTGGTGTGTTACTTGTGTTATGAGCTGTTAATGAGCTGCTGCCTGTAGTGTGGTGTGGTACATACATTATGAGCTATTTATCAGCTGCTGCCTGTAGTCTGGTGAGGTACTTACGTTATTAGTTGTTAATGAGCTGCTGCCTGTAGTGTGGTGTGTTACTTATGGTATGACCTGTTAAAGAGCTGCTGACTGTAGGGTGGTGTGGTACTTGTGTTATGAGCTGTTAAAGAGCTGCCTCTTGTAGTGTGGTGTGTTACTTATGTTATGAGTTGTTAATGAGCTGCTGCCTGTAGTGTGGTGTGGTACTTAAGTAATTAGCTGTTAATGAGCTGCTGCCTGTAGTGTGGTGTGCTACTTATGTTATGAGCTGTTAATGAGCTGCTGTTTGTAAGGTGGTGCGGTATTTATGTTAGGAGCTGTTAATGAATTGCTGCCTGTAGGGAACTGTGGTACTTGTGTAATGTGCTGTTAATGAGTTGCTGCCTGTAGTGTGGTGTGGTACTTATGTTATGAGCTGTTAATGAGCTGTTGCCTGTATTGTGTTTTGATACTTGTGTTATGAGCTGTTAATGAGCTGCTGCCTGTAGTGTGGTCTATTGTTTGATATTTTCAGCTTTCATTTCTCTAGTATTTGAATCTTACCAAGTCATTTCACTAGACTGTGATCCTGGTATACCCCTGAAAATATACACTTGTGTCCATCGAACTGTCCCAAACTGACAGCAAATGCATTTGTCTTTTGAATTCCTGCTAATTAGTACTTCACTATAAGCCTTTTGACTATGAATCCCAGCAAATCTCTAGTATTTTAATGGGTTGTTAGAGTTTCAAAGGAAGAGAACTTTTATGTTGCTCATGTTAAGTCTGTTTTCAGTATGAGTGGTTTGTTTTCTTCATCAAATGGCTTTCAGTGTTTGTGCTGCAAAAAGTTTTAAATTAAATCCAAATCTCTGTCATCATCTTCTTTCAGCTGTTCCCATTAGGGGTCATCACATTGGATCATCTGTTTCCATTTCTTCCTGTCCTCTGCATCTTGCTCTCTCACACCAACCACCTGCATGTCCTCTCTCACCACATCCATAAACCTTATCTTAGGCCTTCCTCTTTTCCTGTTACCTGGTAGCTTCATCCTTAGCATCTTTTTCCCAATATACTCAGCATCCCTCCTCAGCACATGTCCAAACCAACGTAATCTTGCCTTAATGGCTTTGTCACCAAACCTTCCAACCTGAGCTGACCCTCTAATATACTTATTCCTAATCCTGTCCACCCTCGTCACACCCACTGCAAATCTTAACATCTTTAACTCTGCCATATCCAGCTCTAACTCCTGCCTTTTTGTCAAAGTCACTGTCTCCAACCCACTCTGTGATTGTTGTAAAAGTAAAAAATATGTTTTTAATGTGCATACCAACACAGTGTTTTATTGTAATTGGAAAAAGACAACCAGGTAATGGGATATTGATATGGCTGGAGGGGGGCCCCAGTACATTGCCCAATTTCGAGCCCCACTTGACTCTAATCTGGCTCTAATTTTGATACAGCCTAAAGAGAGGCCTCTGTCCTGGATCTGACATAGTCTTAAGCTGGTCCTACTCAGCAGTGTACACAAAAGGGCAGCATATAATTTTGGGGAGGGCTGGTGCGGACAGTGTGTCCACTTGTTTAGGGTCAACATACTGCCTAGAACCAAAAACATCAATTGCATTACTGTACTCATTTTTATCATTTTTTGTCACATGTATACAACTATCTTTAAGGGTAGGACTAAGGAGGTATGCAATGTATGTATATATATATATATATATATATATATATATATATATATATATATATATATATATATATATATCCAACAGCAGCAGTTTGAAATATGTTACTGTGCTGTTGGTGGTTGTTTTAATTTGTCTCAGTCTTATATCAGACAGGAAGGTGGCTGTCTTTTGGGGGTAGGTTGATGTGGTATGCTGTGTGACAGCAACTTGAAATATATGACTTTGACCATTTGTTGCTTCACTTTCAACTCAGTTTAACAGCAGAAGGACACACAAAATATTACTTTTTTTGGGGGGAAGGGGTAGAGGCAGGCACTATTGCTAGATGTGATTTATGTGTTTCTGAAAACATTTGTTTTTGCAATTTTATTGGGAACCAACCTATTTTTCAGCATTGTCCATTAAGCCATGAATACAGATCCCAGTTTACTTAGATTTCATATTCTATAGTTATTTCTGTGCAGTCTTGGCCAATTAGTGTGTGTTGAAGGGATGCAGTGAAAACCTGAATAATAACAGAAAGTATGAGAAAAGAATAAAAAGTAATCTGGGTGGTTTAAGAGGGTCTAACTAATGGACCTCTGTTGTGCTGGCTGCCATATTGTAAATACTGATGTTTGTTAGTACTACATATTGGCATTTATGTGAGTGCAGAGGAGGTGCTGATACATGGTCTAGGTATGAATGGACCTGTGTGGGACTGGCTAGTCTCATGTGGTACAGAAGGAAGACTATCAAAGTACTTGGCTGCAATCCAAGTTTAAAAATCCACGAAAACAGGTAGAGGGAAGCAAAGCAGCAAACACCAACAGATGAAAGTTACTGCAATCCAAGTTTGACAAATGTCAGGCATATTTTCTGCAAAGCAGCAGTGTAAACAAAGGCCAGTCTCAGGCATGTGCAAAGAAAGAGCTAAACTTCAAAGACATCGTGTGCATAGGTAGTGCAGTGGTAGCATTATCACCTCACAGCAAGAGCTTCTTTGGTTCAATTTTCGGCTGGGGTGCCTTCTGTGTGGAGTCTGCATGTCATCCCTGCATTTGTGTGGGTTTCCTCTGGGTGCTCCAGTTTCCTCCCACATCACAAAAACATGCATCTGGAGAATTTCTCCCCAGGCCTCTGCTGAAAATTCACTTTGTTCCAAGTCGGACTTTCCCGGTAAACAACTGTTAAATAAAAAAAAGTAAAATAAATTATGTTCTGGAATGCTGTCACATGACCTAAATCTTTTATGGAGTGGATGGTCAAATACATTTCTGTACACTTGAGTGCCATGGCATGGCGTATGCATTTTACTGGCGGGGGGGGGGGGGGTAACATGGTAACTATGTGTACAGTTTGTAAATTCCTGCTATACACTGAATGGCTTAGCATGCTAATCATGTATGTTATGTGTAATACCACAAGCAATGCAGGGTTTGTAAATGTTTCACTGCAATTGTGCATTATGGCTGTTAAACAGGAAAAATGATTATTCTAAAAACACACTTCTATGTGCACACTCTAAACAACAGTGCATGAAGTAGTAAAATTAGCCATATAATGAATTATGGAAATATGAAGGGCACAAAAACACAGCTGTGGAGAGCATCACCTCCTGTAAACTCTGTGTTGCTCTTTCTTCAGTAAGTCTTATGACATAAATGTATCATATTTTCATTGAAATAAGTAATCACTGTGGTGCCCGCTAGGTCTCAACCAACTCACTATACTATAAGTAGAGTGAGTCCAAAACAAAAGTGTAAGAAACTTCCCTGTTTGGAAGTTTTTCAATTCCTGTATGTCTAGTTAATCACTATATATTAAAAAGCAGAAAAAAATCAGATAATGGTAGTAGAAGTAGCAAACTTAAAATTGTCCTAAATCAAAAAATAAAAATATTTCGAAATAGTATTATTATACAAAATTATTAACTCTATTAGTTCTTCAGAAGTAATCCAGGCAGGGTAGACAGTCTGTTTCCAGTTGAAAATCCTAAAAGGAGTCTGTGTGCTTAATAAAGGATTTTCATTTTTTTTTGTATGAGCAATACATTACCTTCAGCTGCGAATGCAAACAGGTGTTCGATATCTTTTTTTAATTTTTTTCTGTTATGTGTAGCTTCTGCAGAGATTGAAGGAAAGAAGGAAGGACATCAGGAAATACGGACATCAGGAAATACTCCAACAGCTTAGCGAGGCATAGAGTAAGTACGGGTCACCTATGACTGATTGCCTTTTCATAACACCAGTGATTGTAAAAATAGGTTTAACAGTTATCTGGACATCAGTTCATAATCGTTTGACACAGTAATACATGAGTAGGAATATTCTGCCTATGCAAATTGTACATACCTGGCTGAATAGCTCCTGCAAAGTTACATTAGTCAATGTTTCAGATAATGTAGATGTCAGTGGTTTCAAATTCAAGCAGTGGTAATGAGTCTGTATTACTGAATTATATTTCTACAGTCAACTCAGGATGAAAATTGACTCAGTTTTCATAGACATTTCATGACTTGTAATGCATAAACCAGCCTTACTGTAGTCACACTACATACATAATATGTAAAATACTGAGGAGGTTAATCATTACTGCAACAGTAGATTTGGGGTCTACTTTATAACAGCGAACGATCAAAAGATTGAAGGCTGTTATATCGACCCCTTAAAGTCGAAAACTAAAAAGAGCGAACAACTAGAACAGCGATTTCTTTCCCAGGGAAAGAAATCACTGCGCCGGCTGTCCGGGTTGTGCCGTTTCCTCCACTGTAGTGTGATCTCGGAGTTGGAATATTTAAGTAGGGGGGTTGAGGGGGGCAAAGCCCCCCACTTAAAATAGTGTTTAGTATGTTTTATTATTATTTTTTTTTTGGGGGGGGCAGCGATTTCTTTCCCTGAGAAAGAAATAGGTGTTTTGGTTGTTCGCTCATTTTAGCTTTCAACTTTAAGGGGTCGATATAACAGCGTTCGATCTTTTGATTGTTTGCTGTTATAATATCGACCCTAGATTTGGCAAATCTAAGTCATTATGTGGGAATGTTCATTGACTGAGATATATGACAATTTGATGAAGTTTATGATATTTGTCTGCTGTCTCTCTCCGCACTCTATATCTTTTCTTAGGTGTTGTTAATATTTGGACTATCACTCCTGCTGCAACATGACCTCCAGCATGGGGAGCTAAACTGGCCACACTGCACAGGTTATTGTGTTTGCACCACTACAGGCAGCACAAGCACCCAGGACATCTGTGTTGCAAGCTGCACTACCTGAAACAACTGTATCAAATAGTTCTGCCCCGGGGGCTGGTGCACTCTTACAACCAGGAGTAGTGCCACCAAAAAGACCATAGCTGTCTGACGTTTTCATGTCTCTCCCAGCATCCTTGGATTATAAGGGGAGGGGGTGAAATGAATAGGTCAATAAATTATGGAGCTGAAAGGTTGGAAAACAGTGACCAGAAAATTGATTCAAAGAATCTGAGAATAGATCTGATTTCATTTTGTGGTTTAGCAACAAAGTAAACAAAAGGATGCACATGTCACATTTTTCTACACTAAGGTGAAACTGGATATTGTTTTTATCTTAGACTCAGTGTGTTTGAATCATATATTTTCCTCTACTTCCTGTATACTAATTGACTTCTGCTGAAATAATCATTTTCAACTACAATACTGAAATGCCCATTTCTGTCTTGTCATGGTTTCCTACACAGATTAACATCTATATCTGTCCAAACTCCTGCATGACTTTTCCTCTTTTGCTTCAGAATATTATAATGTATTTTCTTACTAATATTGTCTTTATTTTATTATGTTTTCGAATGCAGTATCAATTAGTTAATGCTTTAATGGGATGGCACGGCTGCCTCTGTAGTACAAATGGATAAAGACTTAATTGAGATCCAGGTGAACTGGGACTGGGCAGTAATCCAGGTATTGAAGGAGATGGTGAGAGAAGATGACAGTGAGAAGCTGATATCCTCCACTTCTGGTAGGAGGGCAGTGATCTAACCCGCTGCATTGCTGGTACCTTCCAAAGAGAGAGGGAGAGGGAGAGGGAGAGGGGTGAATGATATGTGTTGCTTGTGCCAGGTGAGTGCAGTTAGTTCTTCCAAGCCTTGTTTGCTTGGGGACTTGGTCTTGTAGTTGCTAGAGTGCAAATGTGTGAAGAGGAAGACATAACAGGAGCAAACATCTGCATATAGTGGCACGGATAGAAGAGGTTAGGCCTTAAAAGGAAAATTCTCTGATAGCTGCCTTAAAGGTGGCCTGTGCCACAGCCAGAACTTACTCTATTAACCTGGAATGTATTTCTTACTGCAAAGGGAAGGGCTCCTAGTCCAGTCAGCAAGTGTATGTGGATAAAAAAGGCCTAAAAGTTGGCAAAGTCATCCAAAGTAGCTATTTTTAATTTTATATATATTGTTTACAAATTCCCCCACAATATATTCAACCTTGTTTGATAGGTGTATTTTAAGTAACACATGCATTCAGCCAGTAGCTCAGTTTTAATTTCAAACAGAAAGTTGATGTAACCAGTCTAATGACGGAATATTCTAGTTGGAAACTAGTCTTGACATTTCATGTGTCTTTTATATTGAAAAAAAAACACCAAAAAATGGCAGTATAATATAAATTCACTGTTTCAATATATGTTTATAAAAATAAATTTCTACTGAAGCAAGCTGAAATGCATTAATTGAAGTTTCTTTTAATGAAATGTTTAGATGTATAGTAACACGACTCCATGAATAATTAGCTCTGTTTCTTTTTTATACATGCACTCTTAATTTTATATTTGAATGACAAAAGAAAGCTTCCTGCGAGGAGAGTTATTGACAGTTATTGACAGAAATGAATAGGACACCCATTGTTTTTACAAAAGGTCAAATTACAAAGTAAAAACTCCAGCAGTGCTTGATTAGGGTATCACGATCCATGGGTATAACTCAAGGATTGTGAATTATAATAAAATATGCGACTTGCTGAGGCAGGCATGCAGTTACTACTTTGATGGCACTAAACAAATCTTGGATTCTTGTCCCAATCTAACTATTTGTGCTGGTTACTGGAAGGCAGATTGAAGAGGCGCCTTGAGAAAAAAATGAGCATAGTTCAAAAGTAAGAGTTTTAAAACCTCACATTTTTGTGGTAGCTCACAACATCAATTCAAATAGGCTGAAGGATGGGATAGAGGCTTACAAGACTTGGCTTCCTGTGCTGTGTGTGTGTGTGTGTGTGTGTGTGTGTGTGTGTGTGTGTGTGTGTGTGTGTGTGTGTGTGTGTGTGTGTGTGTGTATGTCAGCATGCATAAGAGTGCTTTTAGCTGGAAGGTTGTACATACAAGTCCAAACAAAATTAAAGTGAATAGTGTTTTGATAAAGAAATGTTCCATATAGGTATTCTCTCTAATGTTTTAAGCTGGAATTTTTTCTATAGGGGTAGATCTAACACAGCCCATAATGGAGTCTTCATCTTCTGCACACCCAACTTCTAGACAATACTTACTGGGGAAAAAGATGATTCTCCATGTTATGGTGACCATTTCTGAATATATTTTTCACATGTAGTACTTTTTCAAATCTCTGCTGAAGGTGTTTTTCCCCACCTCCCCATATTTCTCTGTGTCTTAAGTTGGTATAACTGGTTTTACATCATGTGTGTTATCTGACTATCTCAAGGATTACTTGCATAAAATTAGACCTGCTTAGTAACAGCCTGCATATCATTGCTGGAGCCTTCCTGTGTCCTGAAAGAGTGCTCTTCAAACTATCTGGAGATATGCAGAGCTGAGTAAATTTTTCTGGCACTTCAGAGTTGTGTACTTTTAATTGTTGCTTGACTAATCTTATATCATTGCTGGCTGACTTCAGAGTTGTGCACTGTTATTTTTGCTTCACTGTATAGTTTTTCAGATCTCTGCTGAAGGTGTTGGTTTTCCCCTACCCATCCTCCCTATTCCTGTTTTGTTGTTTAAATTTGGAGGCTTTTGCAGAAATTGCAGTTGCCCGCCCCCACTGTAGATTTGATCTGGGACACTCCCCCCAGTCCCATCTCTTTACCTCATTCTACCTAATAGACTCTTTCTGCACTTGTTTTTAGTAATTTTTAATTTAATTGCATTTTTTAAACTGTTTGGTCTAACATTGCTACATTCTCAAGTGTGCTAGCTTGCACTGCATTTGAATTGTTACTTTTCTGTATAAAAAAAAAAATTTAAGCCTGATTCCTACCTTTCCTGTAACTAGTCCAGATTCAGATTTGATGTATCCAGGACTGTATGTAAGCTTCTGAGCCCCCCCCCCCAAGCTTTCTATGTTGGAGGGAAGCCTTCTAGCTTATCAATGGGAGTGGTAAGCACTAGGTAACCTATCTACCACATAAGGAGTGGTTCTGGCCCAGAAATTGTAGTTATTGGCTGTTTGGGCAGTTTTTCCATCTCTCTCAACTTTCTGATTTAAAAGCCCACATTTGCACTTGTTTTCCCCCTTTCCTGTAACTAGTTTAGTTCAGATACAAATTCTTAGTTTTAGCACTTGAATTTGCTTATTCGTGATCAGCACTTGTTCAGAACTTGTAAGCACTAAATAAGCTACTAATTACTACAGCACTCAACCTTCCTCATTACCTAGAGGAAAACAGTTTTGGTACTTACTTTCCTCACTTGCTTAGAGAAAAGCAGCTCTTGTACTCACTTTCCTCACTTATCTAGAGGAAAATAGTTTTTTATTCAGGCATGTCCAAGGGTCAGCTCCCAGTGTTCTCTCCTGTCTATCTGATGAATCTGGACATCTTGGGGCAAAGCAGAAATTGCCTCATGTACACAGACAACCCTCTCCTCCTACCACCCAACACTACAACCTGTGAGAGATGCACTTATCTAGCCAAACTGGAGGTAAAGCTCTCTCTAACCAAGACTGAACTTGACAGTCAAGAGTAGAAGGTAAACACTTGCACGACACCACACTCATCACATAGTCTCACTAAATCTACACCACCAAAATCCACACATAGAAACACAAAAACATTCACGGAGGCTCTCAATAATAATCTGCTCAAACAACAGAGACCTCCAAAGCAGAAATGCAAGCAACCTCCACCCCCCAACACATCCCAAATGACACATAGCATGCAGACTCAGTGTGTCACTCAACCACAGCCAGTAAGGCAAAACAACGTACCTAACACACTAGACATAGGTGACTCTATAGTCAGGCACACCGATGTCCCACTCACCAGGCTAAACAAGGAGAAGGTTACTGTCAGCTGCCTGTCGGGTGCCAGGATCCGCCACATAACCCACGCACTCAGGTCACTCCACAACAAGTACAAATATGACTCTGTTATTGTCCATGTTCGTGTGAACGACCTCAGATGTACCTCCCTGGGCTACATGGTAAGAGACATGGAAGAGATCTCCAATCTTGTAGCCCAGGCAGGTATGATCCTAGCCCTGAGTAGCATTCTGCCATCACCCAGAATGATACTGCAGTACAAAGACAAAATGATTGACTTCAACAATTGGCTAAGCTTCTGGTGTCATTCTAAAGGGATCCAATATCTGTCTACCTGGGATGGCATGGTCGACAGACCATGATGCTTTGCCAGAGATGGCCTGCACCTCTCACCCCTGGGATTCCGGATACTGACTAAAGTTCTTGCCGCCCCTGTGGTGCCTTTTTTAGGCAAGGTTCAAATGACAAATTCACCACCATAACAGGAACAGGCAAAAAAAAACTGAGGGTGATGCTACTCAATGCTAGAAGTCTAAATCTCAAAATGCAGGCACTCGAGGCACTTCTTAAAATGGAGAACATCGATATCTGTGCAGTGACTAAGACCTGGTTCAAGGCTCCAGAGGGCACCCCTCCACTACCAGGCTATAACTCATACCACACTTTTTGGCCATGTAACCTGGACCGGAACACTAAAGGCGGAGGTGTGTCGATATTCATTAAGGATATCCACACCTCCAGGCTAGTTGCTCAGCATAATGCATCCAAGGTTATCCAAGTGCAACTAACTCTGGGCAAAACTGCAATCCATATTGTAGCTTGCTACAGATCCCCCACCATGCCCCAGGATTTCCACTCCTCTTTTCTTGATGTACTGAAAAATATTAGGGTTCAAGCAAACACCTTAATAATGGGTGATTTCAACTACCCCACCATTAACTGGAAAAACTATTCATGTATCAACTCCTTCACTCAATGCTTTCTGGAATTCATAAACTCCAATGCCCTGGATCAACTAATCCACACCCCCACCAGGGGCAAAAATATCCTAGATCTAGTCATTACCAACATGAGTGACAGGTGTTCCATACCTGAAGTCAACGCCTCCTTGTCCGATCCGACCGAAAACTAATCACCCTAGATATCCACATCCTGCCCCCACTCCCCATTAAGGAAACCATGGTAAAAATGTTCTCCAAAGCCAACGTCATACTTCTTAAGACAGAAGTGTTAAACTTCATGACACCCATGCAGATGGACAATACAGTTCCAACTACTGAATCCTACACAGTTGCACCTTATAAGCATTTACATGAGTGCATGGATCATGCTATCCCATACAGAACCAAGACGCTATCCTTCAAAAAAGGAAGCCAATCTGGTGGTCCCCTGCCATGAATAAACTGTACAACAGAAAAAAGAAACTGTTGCAAAAGAGAGTAAAATCCCATGAGTAGAGGAGCTCCCTGGTCAGCCTCAGTAAGAAGCTGCGATCCCTGATAAAATCCTCCAAAGCTAGTTATGAAAACAAAATCCCCACTGATTCTAAAGACAACCACAAATCATTCTATAGCTATGTCAAGAATCTCAATGGAAACACTGATATCTGCTCTGAGTTACAGCAATGGCACTAAATATACAGACCCAACTGATATTGCCAAGATCCTGGCAGATAGGTTAAGTGCTAACTTTACCACCCTTTCACCCACTAAAGGGCCCATCTCTATACTGGAAGAATGCAAAATTCCTGTAATCACGGCAGCACAGGTAAAAACCACACTCTCCAAAGCCAAGAACACAGCATCCATGGGACCAGACAACATCCCAGGCTGCGTTCTACACAAACTACAGAACAAACTGGCACCCCACCTAAGTACCATGTTCAATCATAGCCTCACCTCAGGCTTTGTGCCGCTGAATGGTGCACAACGATAATTATCCCACTCCATAAGGGGGGAGCCACCACGGACCCCAGGAACTACCGCCCCATTAGCCTGGCAAGCCTGGTCTGCAAAGCCATGGAATGTATCATCATGGAACTTATAAACAATGACATTGGTAATCTCCAAACTCTGGACCCCACCCAGTTCAGGTTTGTAAAAGCAGATCATGTCTCCTAAACCTGATAGACTTCTTTGAAGCAGTCACCAAAGCCATAGATGAGGGTAAGGTGGTTCACACAGCCTATCTAGATCTAGCTGTTGACACCATCCCCCACTCTGGAATTACAGATAAACTCAGTAAACTAGGTATAAATCCCTATATCACAAGATGGGTTGCCAACTGGCTCAGACAGAACCCACACTGAAAGTAGCAGACTACTAATCCAACTTCAAACCAGTGACTAGTGGAGTACTACATGGTTCAGTCATGGGTCCTCTCCTGTTTGGTATCTACTTCTCTGAAGTACAGGCTAACACAGAAGGTCTTTGGCTAACAAAATTCACAGATGACTGCAAACTAGGAGCCATAATCAGAACTCCTAATGATGTGAACATCCTACAAAAGGGCCTCACTGAGACAAATGCCTGGAGTCAAAGCCTGGCATCTCACCTAAGTGTCATGTTTAATCATAGCCTCACCTCAGGTTTCATGCCCACTGAGTGGCGCAGAGCTACAGTTATCCCACTCCACAAGGGGGGATCCACCTTGGATCCCGGAAACTACCGTCCCATCAGTCTGATGAGCCTTATCTGCAAGGCCATGGAGCGTATTATCATGGAACTTATAAACAAAGACATTGGCAACCTTCAAACACTGGACCCCACTCAGTTTGGGTTTGTGAAGGGCCGATCTTCTCTCCGGAACCTGATTGACTTCTTCGAATCAGTCTCCAGAGCCGTGGACAAGGGTAAGGTGATCCACACAGCCTATCTCAACCTTGCCAAGGCCTTTGACACCATCCCCCACTCTGGAATCATAGATAAACTTACTAAGCTGGGCATTAATCCCTACATCACCCAATGGGTTGCTAACTGGCTTACTGATAGAACCACACTGTAAATGTAGCCGACTCCAAATCCAGCTCCAGACAAGTGACAAGTGGAGTACCTCAGGGTTCAGTCCTAGGACCGCTCTTGTTTGGCATCTACTTCTCTGAAGTACAGGCCAACACTAAGGGACTCTGGCTAACAAAGTTTGCAGATGACTGCAAACCGGGTGCCATTATTAAATCCCCAAATGATGTGGATACTCTACAGAAGGGCCTTACAGAAACAGATGCTTGGTGCCAGAGCCATGAGCTCAAGCTCAATGCCAAGAAATGTATAGTTATCCCCTTTGGGAAAAAACATGTACCCATGAATTACCATATAGGTGGCAGTACACTAAATATCAAAAGTGTGATAAGAGACTTAGGGACACAGGTGGACAGTGGTCTCACTTTTGATAGCCACATTGCCACAACAGTCATGAAATCCTTCTATGTGGCACACCTCATCACCAAGAGCTTTTCATCCAGAAAAAAGGAGGTCATTATCCCACTGTACTCATCCCTCATTAGACCCATTATAGAATACAACGCCCCGTTTGGTATGTACCTGTCAAGGCATCTGCAACAACTGGAAAGGCTGCAGAAATACCTCATTAAAAGAATTACAGGCCTAAAGCAGATGCCCTACGCTGACCGCCTTAAAAAGTCCAGCTATACTCTCTCCTATATCATCTAGTCAGAGGCGATCTCTGCTTAACATACAAGGCCATGTCAAACCCATAGCTGTTGGACATGCTACACTTAAAGAAATCCCAGTCCCTCAGAGCCACACGCTCTAGGGATCTAAACCTTGTCATCACAATAAAAAAAAGATGCTGGAGGGATAGGTTCCTGACCCAGAGACTCCCCAGACTCTGGAATAGATTGCCCATACATGTCAAGCGGAGTGCCTCTTTGGCCCTCTTCAAAAGGAACCTTGACGATTGGATGGGAGAAAGGAAATTCACCCCGGGGATCACATCAGTCACCCTGCTAGACAGGGGTCATGGGAAGTAAATAATGTGGGAAGAAATAGCCAGGGAATTGTTATGGCTAGGCTTGTATTGGCCCTTGGGCTGATAGCCTAGTACCAACCTATGAACCTAAGCCATGGCCTCAAGCTCAATGCCAAAAAGTGCATTGTCATCTCTTTAGTAAAAACTCTGTACCCATGAACTACTACATAGGCAGTAGTATACTTAACACCAAAAGTGTGATAAGAGACCTTGGGACATAGGTGGACAGTAGTCTCTCTTTTGATAATCAGATCGCTACAGTAGTCAGGAAATACTTCTATGTGGCACACCTCATCACAAAAGGTTTCTCATCCAGAAAAAAGAGGTCATTGTTTCCCCTCTACTCATCACTCACTAGACCCATTTTAGAGTACAACACCCCTTTTGGTATGGACCTCACAAGACATCTACAACAACTGGAAAGGCAGCAGAAATACCTCACAAAGAGAATTACCGGCCTCAAACAGATGCCCTATGCAGACCATCTCAAAAAACTCCAGCTGTACTCCGTTGCATATCGCCTACTCAAAGGTGATCTCTGCCTAACATACAAAGCTATGTCAAACCCAGAGCTGTTGGACATGCACCACTTAAAGAAATCCCAATCCCTCTGAGTTACATGCTCTAGGGACCTAAACCTTGTCACAATAAACAGAACATGCCGGAGGGATAGATTCCTGTCCCAGAGACTTCCCATACTCTGGAATAAACTACCTATATATATCAAACAAAGTTCTTCATTAGCACTCTTCAAGAAAAATCTTGATAATTGGATGGGAAATAGGAAATTCACCCCGGGGATCATTTCTGTGGCTCTGCTCGACAGTGGCACAGGAAAATAAAATTTCTTGGGTGGCAAAAGCCAGGGTACCTTTTTGGCTGGGCTTGTACAGGCCCTAGGGCCGATAGCCTAGTACCTACCTATGAACCTATGAACATATGTTCATAGGTTGGTACTAGGCTATCGACTCTAGGCCCTATACAAGCTTAGCCATAACAATTCCCTGGATATTTCTTCCCACAATATTTACTTCCCTGGATTCCTGTCTAGCAGGGTGACTGACATGATCCCCGAGGTGAATTTCCTATCTCCCATCCAATTGTTAAGGTTCCTTTTGAAGAAGGCCAAGGAGACACTCTGCTTGACATGTATGGGCAGTCCATTCCAGAGTATAGGGGGTCTCTGGGTCAGGAACCTATCCCTCCAGCATGTTTTGTTCATTGTGATGACAAGGTTTATATCCCTGGAGCGTGTGGCTCTGAGGGATTGGGATTCCTTTAAGTGGAGCATGTCCAACAGCTCAGGGTTTGACATGGCCTTGTATGTTAAGCAGAGATCACCTCTGAGTAGACGATATGCCACAGAGTATTGCTGGAGTTTTCTAGACGGTCAGCATAGGGCATCTGCTTTAGGCCTGTGATTCTTTTAGTGAGGTATTTTTGTGGCCTTTCCAGCTGTTGCAGATGTCTTGTGAGGTACATACCAAATGGGGTGTTGTATTCTATAATGGGTCTAATGAGGGATGTGTACAGTGAGATAATGACCTCCTTTTTTCTGGATAAAAAACCCTTAGTGATGAGGTGTGCCACATAGAAGGATTTCCTGGACTGTTGTGGCGATGTGGTTATCGAAGGTGAAACCACTGTCTACCTGTGTCCCTAAGTCTCTCATCACACTTTCGGTGTTTAGTGTACTGCCACCTATATGGTAATTCATGTGTACATGGTTTTTCCCCAAAGGGCATAACTATACACTTCTTGGCATTAAGCATTAGCCCATGGCTCTGGCACCAAACATCTGTTTCTGTAAGGCCCTTTTGTAGAATATCCACATCATTTGGAGATTCAATAATGGTTCCCAGTTTGCAGTCATAAGCGAACTTTGTTAGCCAAAGTCCCTTAGTGTTGGCCTGTACTTCAGAGAAGTAGATGCTAAACAAGAGTGGTCCCAGGACTGAACGCTGAGGTACTTCACTTGTCTTGTTTTGTACACTTGTCCTCCATCCTTTGTCCTACTCATGATGTATTGGGTGTGTGTGTGTGTGTGTGTGTGTGTGTGTGTGTGTGTGTGTGTGTGTGTGTGTGTGTGTGTGAGTAGTTGCATGGGTGGGAGTGTATGTATTTTGGATGGTTAACTGCTGAATCTGAACATGTACAACAAAATGAGAGAGGTTACATTCCGTAGACAATCAAAGATAACATGGGTGTGTGAGACAGACAGAACTAGAAATCAGCAGTAAAGGTCTTTGGAATTGCACAACAGTTGGCAGATACTAACCCTGTGCTCCTTAAACATTATTTAAATAACATGATTAGCCAGGGTATGAAGCATTATTACCTGGGAAGTTCTTGATGAATTTCTCACCCTTAATAGATTCAAATGCAATGCCTGTCCACAGAGTCTATCTACAGCTCAAACTTAGCTACAGAATCTCAAACCTTCTCTCCCCAAAAGTGAGGAAAAACCTGGGCATAAATGTACTTCTAACCAAATTAGAATATGCAAAACGTCAAAAAGCAGCTGGTATGAAAAATAAAATAGTGAAGATGACTCAAGAAATAGCGTAACACCCTTTTTTTATTTCCGCTTTCGTCCGTAGACTTCTTCAGAATAAAATACATGAACACAAACACTCCTTAAATACACATCTAATTAATGCACCGTCATAAAACCAATTATTCAATTAATTGAATATATCTTGTTGATTAAAAAACTATCCAATAAACAAATTTTAAAAGCAAAATAAACCTTATAAAACATGTAGACAATAGTTTGTAAACATATACATGGTTTTGGATCGTGAAATGTTCTACTGAGGCAAAGTAAGCTCTATTTTTATGTTGTACGCTTGGTCGTAGATTTTCAGCGTTCCTCATGTCTATTTTTGATATATTCACGCTAGTGAGCAGTGAGTTGTCTTATTTAGTTTTATTATTCTGAACACAGCAATGGCTGTTATGCTTGACGAAAATGAAGGTCAGCATAATACTGAACTAAAATGTATATCTGATGTTGTAGAATTCTTTGGAGCTGTTTTTAGATAAATTTTGTTGTTTGATTTGAATGATGGTTATGATTCATTATTACATTGCTATGTGCATAATTTATATGAACAGTTTTAGGTAATGCATTTCAAACTGTTTTTTAAACTGTTTTTTAAACTGTTTTTTAAACTGTTTTTTAAACTGTTTTTTAAACCGTTTTTTAAACTGTTTAGATTGTTTTTTGTCTCTATGACTACTAATTTATAATTGATTAATTGCATTTGTATGTTTAATGAGCCCGCCCAAAAGCTGTATATAAGCATTACAGATTTCATTTTGAATTGATATCTGAAGAAGCATAGCTTGGCTATGCGAAAGCGCTCATTTCATGTTATTTGAATAAAAGTTCTTGCTGTTTTTGAAGGATTGCCTATGGTCATTACTTGGGAGTTGCTGTAACCTATGTCCTGCTGATATTCGTGGTGGCTGCTTTCACATTTTTACAGCTTTTTCTTCCTTTTGTTTGGTGAGAGCACCTTCAGCTGTGAGTAGTATTCCTGGTACTGTTATATCCAATAAACAAATTTTAAAAGCAAAATAAACCTTATAAAACATGTAGACAATAAATCATTAGTTTTGTCTATTCTCAATGCTTGATCTTTTATAAAACATTTCATGTTGATGGACTCGTTAAGCCCTGGTGGTTTATCTGCCTTCAACTTTATTTGCCATTCTGCTTCCTTACATGCCAATGTATTTTTAAAATCCCCTTCCCTTAAATCTCTATTGCCTACATATAATACTGAAAATAAAAACTTATGGAATGCTTTACATGTTAAAGAATGTTTATAAAGAGCATTCTTGTCATCCTTAATTTTTATGCTATATAAATGTTCCCTGATGCGTATTCTTAATTCTCTTGTCGTCATGCCGACATAAAATGCAGGACATGATGAACAAAGAGCAATGTAAACGACACCTACACTCCTACAATTTACATAACCTGGAACTGCAATGATTTTTTCTGATGTATAAACAGCTATATAGGGACTTACTGAAATGTATCTGCACATGTTGCAATCATTGCAACAGTGCATGCCCCTCTTTGTTGTTTGCATACTATGACTAATACTCTTACGTTGTACTAATAAATTTTTTAAGTTCCTGTCATTTCTATGTACAAAAATTGGTGCATCACCTAAAATGTCCACCATTTCAGCATTCCCTTTTATTATTTGCCAGTTTTTGGTAATGATTTTTTTAATATATTTGTTATCCGTGTTCATTCCGAGACTACAAATTGTATTTTGATTCCATGTATTGTTTTTAAACCGATCATGGACTTTAACATGTGTCTCTGATAAACTTAATATAGGTGCAAAATCACTGCTGCGTCTTGAAAGCACATTGTCAGCTGTTTCATCCAATTGAGCAACCGGATAACCTCTGTCTACAAATAATGACTTAATAAACAAAAACTCATCTATAACATCAGAGTCTTTGGATGTCATCCTACTAGCTCTGATAAACTGGCCTTTAGGGATATTAGTAATGACATGATTTGGATGACCACTTCTGTAATGCAAATAACCATTATTAAAAGTTTTTTTCCTATGTATGCTACTATGAATTCTATTCTCAAAAACATCCCATTTTAAATTTACATCTAAAAAATCAACTGTGGCACCTTGTTCCCCAATAATAAATTTAATGTAAGAGGATAAGGAGTTGATATAACTTGTGAATTCATCATTATTGACATTATTTTGATCAAAGATGAAAAATAAATCATCAATAAAACGACACCAAAATACAATTTTAAATTTCTCAATTAATAACGGCATACATTGATGCTCCCACATAGCCATGACTACATTAGCATATGCTGGGGCAGCCGGAGACCCCATAGCTGCTCCCTTTGTTTGTCTATAATAAGTTTTTTCAAAAAGAAAAAATTATTTTCTAAAATGATTTCAAGAAATCTACAAATTAAACTAACAGTATTTGTAGAAAAACCTTTGTAATGATTAGTCAAAAAATTCCGTACTGCCTCAATTCCTAAATCTTGAGGAATGCACGTGTACAGTGACACTACATCTGCAATGAGCATTACATGCCTATCAGGATGAAAACAAAAAGTAGAAAGAAATACACTTAATTTATCCAAAAAATGCCAGGAATCCCTTAAATATGAAACTTCATTATGCACAGTAGGTCCCAATAAAGCATCTATTACTAAGGCCAGTCCTTCAGTTATTGACTGAGATGAGGACACTATTGGTCTAAATGGTGGACTAATCAATGATTTGTGACATTTCGGAATTCCAAAGAATACCCCTATGCGTGGTTGTTCTATCACACAAAACTTGTATAGATCATGACTAATGTCACCATCCATTAGGGCTTCATATAGATATGAATGTATATTCCGCTGTCGCTTATGTATCTCTGATAACGTAATAACATTATATTCGTCCCTATTATTTAAAAGTTTCAAGATACCTTGAATATAATCTTCCTTAGTCATGACCACAATATTATTGCCCTTATCACTCTTCATGAACCTATATTTAGTGCATTAATTAGATGTATATTTAAGGAGTGTTTGTGTTCATGTATTTTATTCTGAAGAAGTCTACGGACGAAAGCGGAAATAAAAAAAGGGTGTTACGCTATTTCTTGAGTCATCTTCACTATTTTATTATTCATACCAGCTGCTTTTTGCCGTTTTGCTGTTTTTTATTGGTTGGAGTTTGGTGCGGTGTTTTCAAATTAGAATATGCCTTGACAATAGCTGTGCTAAATTCAGACCACAATACTTGAAAGTTTCAGACAACTTAAAAAATTGCAAATGTATGTTTCTTGATGACAACAGAACATTCCATTACCTTCTTTTATGAAAGTGAAATGGATTACTTATAACAGAGAGACCCAACTTTTGCTGGCAGCCTTCATTTAGAAGCTAATCAACCTGGAATGCTGCCCCACTAGAAGGCAGACTTGCAGTTAGTACACCTGGCTACTGTCTTAGCACTGACAGAGAAGACTTCCTCACACTTATGAAAACAACAGTTAGGAGCTATGCCTGTGAAAGTTAGGAACTATTCCAAAGCAAGCTACACCCTATTAACCTATAGTTTGTCAAAATTCAAATCTTCTCCTAACCCTGAGCTCACAGCAACCTATGTGGAATTGTTCACAGAGAGCCTGTGCAACCATGTAAATGGTTGTATGGACACTGCTGTATCTTCTCGAAGTAAGCACAAAACAAACTCTAAAAAAAAAAAAAACACAATGGTGGAATCCTAACCTTAATACTGTATATAACAAAATGAAAAAATTATGGGTAAAATCAGGAAGAGCAATTCCCTAATTATAAGAGCTCTCTAATTAAATTTAACAGACAACTAAAAGAACCAATTTAGTCCAACTTGGCCAATTATGAAGACAAGATAGACTTACAGGCTAAAGGCCCTTCAAAGGACTTCTACAGCAATGTCTGTGTCCTCAAAGGCAGAACACATCAGTGTGGCAAAGTGGTGTTCAAAAGTGTCATCTTCACTGAGCACAGCGACACAGAGAATCTGCTGACTGACAAATTCAGCTCAAACCTCACCCCCACCCTCCCCTGCCTCCACCTATGAAATACCTACAAGACTCCTTTTCTCCCAACTATTAGCAGGGAGCAGGTTCTAGTGACAGTCTTTAATGTCAAACACACAGCCTCAGCGGGCCCTGACAATATCCTAGGAAGCCTCCTAAATAGCTTGAAACATAACCTAGGAGGACCACTTGAGTCAATTTTCAACTGTAGCCTCAGAATAGGTTTTGCACTATGAGAATGGAGGATCACAATAGTTATCCTTCTTCACAATAGTGGACTAACAACTGACCTCAGAAACTACAGACCCATTAGCCTGACTAGTCTAATTTGTAAAGCCATGGAATTAATTAATATGGAAATGATCAACAAAGACCTAGGCAACTTCCGGACACTGGACCCAACCTAGTATGCCTTTGTCTAGGGAAGGTCATGTCTACTAAACCTGGTCAACTTATTTGAGAAGGTCACCAACACAATGGATGAGGAGAAAACAGTACATACTGCCTTCCTGGACCTGGCTAAGGCATTCAGTACAATACCAAACTCGGGTATAGCTGACAAACTCACCAGACTTGGCAATAATTCCCTATATAACTCTCACAGACAGGACTCAGGATATCAGGGTTGGTGAGCCCACCTCTACTAAGAGATTGGTCACCAGTGGGATACCTCAGGGCTCTGTGCTAGGACCATTCCCATTTGGCATCTACTTCTCAGAGATAAAGGCTAATGTCATGGGCCTTTGGCTGACCAAATTCACAGATGACACCAAATTAGGAACTATCATAGATTCTCCAAATGACACAAACACCTTACAAG